>NC_059344.1:5710457-6022457 GCF_019703515.2 Myxocyprinus asiaticus
ATTAAAAAGTGCAATAATGCCCAATAACAACCTTAGCTAGAACATGTATTTGTACCAAAACACATTATTTAGTCAATATTCTTGAGCTTTGTGCCAAGAACAATATTTTTTTCTGTTAAAAAATTGGTAGAAGAAAATTAGGTAGAAATAACTTTATTTTTCTATGTAACCCATTAAAATATTATCAAGTCAATTATTTGTATAGTACTTTTCAGGACATATATGTCAAAGCAGTTTTGCAGATAGTAATGCCCCCAGTAATCAAGCCAAAGATGACTGTTGCCTGGTGGAAAAAACTCCCCATGTTGTTTACAAATGGAATATTACAATAAATGTTTACATGCCAAATATATGTAGTTACACAGTATGTGAAATACTAGATAAGTTTTGGCAAATATTTATTTATTTTTGCAGTGCACACTAAACAAAGTAAAATCTAAGTCATAGCACACACACATGCCATTGATTCCTGAGAGTGACCCATGTGTTTGTGTGCGTGGGGTTGCAGTAGTGAGGGGAAGCTTTGTTTACAAAAAAATTTGCTTACTAGGCTTTATTCAAACAAAGCTCTTTACTAAAATGTTAAGGTCAAAGGTGATATAATGTTCATTGCAGGAATCCTCTTTCTTCCAGAAAATAAACTATTAATGTGAAGAAAGTGAGAGATTAGTTTCCTTTGGCACAAGCCCTGTCCTACGGTTCAGATGATGACAGCAGGGGAGAGGAGCTTACCCCTTAGAGCAGAGCAGAAGCCAAACCGGTGGTAATGGGGAGGTGGTGGGAGAAAACAATGGCGGCATAACAAAGCGATTAAGGATCGCTTTAAAAAGCAGAACTATCCATATACTGTAACTATGAATGAATGGCAGAACTATCGCTTTAGCTTCCATTTCCTTCAAACCCTCGAAGATAAAGAGAGGAAAGACATATTTTGTGAGACAGGGTCATGGCGCCGTTTTTGTAGATCTCAACTGCATTGAGAGTTGTTGACTGGGAGGTCTTATTCATAATTGAGCCTTTAATGTCTTTAGTAAATTGTACCATGTTGACAGTCATAATTCTGTTCCTCAGAATTCCTTGATATCCATGATGTTGATGTGCTCAAACAACCTCAAGAGATCAATAAACAGCAGCACCACACACACCTGTATTCCAGTGACTTTCTCATTGTGCGTCGGGCTCAAGAGTTCCAGATCAAGATAACATTTAATCGCCCCTACAAACCGGCTGAAGACAAGTTTGCTGTTCTTTTTTTCATTGGTGAGTTGTCTTGATACAGACAATTATTATAACTCATTATCTGGACCTCAAGGTCTCTTATTCAGTAGCACTTGTGTCTGGTACCACAAATGAGTGTAGAGTTTGGCCTGACAATAATAATAATTTAAAAAAAAAGGTAGACATGTTCAAGTCCAAGTCAAGTCTTGAGTCCAAGTCAAGTCTTTAAAGGAAAAGTCAATGATGTCATGCAACAAGAACCCATGAGGTTTGGATTACAGTACTTTATTAATTATTTGATTTGATTTAATGCTTTTAATTTGACTCAAGTCTGAGTCGAATTGCCATTTCTACATATTACAGATGGATTTGATATGGTACTGTGTATATGGTTACCACCAGGGGTGTCACTAGGGCAAATCATTTGCCGTGTACGTTGTTCTAAATGTTTTGGAGTGAAACTGAAGCGGGAGTTACAAAGTAAATGTTGGTTATTTTTACTCAGCAAGTTGTTATTTCAAAAAGACAGATTGTTGACTGGCTATCATAATTATCATAAAATAATTTCTATCGCCTGTTTAGAATGAGAACTAGCGATGCCCAATTCATGAAGGAATCACTCTTTTCAGTTGGTTCTTTTCAATTAATTGCTCAAGTGGGTGCAAAGTGGTCTGAATCATTTGGACGCCTCCAGCACAGACTGAATCATTTGGAGTGGTTTCTATGTAACACAGTAATGGGATGATTTAGAGCATTAAATACCAATATTATTTTGCCCCTGATGTTTTCAAATCCCAGTTCCCAAATCCCCTATTAGTGCAGTGAAACCTTTCTCAAATTGGTAAACCAGATGCTGCCCTGTTTTATTTTGAAGCATGTTTGCGGAAGGCTATCTTTCCCCTTTTGCAGTTTCTAGGAGTTATTTCATGAGGCAAATTACCTAGCACAGCAATATAAGTAATTCAATGTGCATTTTCAGCACATATTTGATACTGAAATTTCACAAGAGATGCCAGTCTTTTGCAACTTCAGGGCACCATAATCACTTTCCCTTCTCTTTGACTCACTTCCCTTCATTGCCATTACTTCCTTCTGCACTTCCTTTTTTCTGATAATATATTAGACATCCAGTTTTAACACAGGCATTAAATAATTTAAGGAAACTAAGCACATGATTTACTTGACTTCTTTGATGAATGAGAACCAGTTGTTGCATAAGTTGCTTTTGGAAAAGTACACGATTCTTACTTAAACAGTCAAGACCAGCCTCATCTCCATACATTATTTGACCATGGCAAAATTTTTGCAAAACGAAATTACGTGTTTCTGTAACCGGTACTGCTCGACCCGGCATGGGAAGTGGGCACGCTAACGAGGAGGCTTAAGGCTACAGCCTCAAGCGTCAGTTGCTAGTGTGCCTCTTGAGGCCATGGAGTGAGGTTTACACACTGCACAGCTATCACGTACCAGCTGTCAACCGTTACACTCACCCCCCTAAACCTCACTCCCATCCGGGTCACGGCACCACTGTAACTGGTACTGCTCGAACCGTCATCAGCCAGCCTGGGAGGCGGGCACACTAATGAGGACGTTAAAGGCTACAGCCTCTAACGTCAGTCGCTAGTGCGCCTCTTGAGGCCAGGGAAGTGAGGTTTTACACACTGCAAATTTATTACATACCAGCTGGCTACCGTTACTCTTCATTTCACATTTTCACACAGTTCCCTAGTGAAATGTCCAGTGGGGGGTGCCAAAAGTGAGTGAAATGGTGTCGTAATTGGACAAGGTTTTAAAGGTGAATGTTAGATAAAGGTTTTAATGAGTAAGACATACCTCCCTAGCCTAAAACTTCAACCTAATCTTAACCAATAGTGATCTAAAATAAAAACAAGAGGTGAACAAAACAGACATCCTTACACTAAACAACACCTAAACCTAACCGATAATGTCCTAAAAGCGCAACACGAAAAGCAAATTTTCGGAAGAAATCAGGTACTTTTGTGTCGCTTCTAAAACACTTTTGTCTCACGTGTCAGCTTGCGTGCTTGGCTGGGCTCAAACTGCAATCCAAAGTCCAACACTCTATCAGGTGAAGCTAAACGCATTGGAATAAGTGTGTAAATGTGGGTCTGTAATACAAGCATTACAATATGTTGTTTTTTGTAAAAGTGTTTCAAAATCACAAGATAGCAGTTTGCGAGTAATAGTGCGAAAAGTAAATGCTTATAAAGTCACAATCAGCCATTGTTCCGGTGATTTGTGTGAAAGTGAATAAAACGCACAGTTGTTGTAACGCGTCGTCTAGTGTTCATTTGACCAGGAAACTGCAGTAAAAAGTAGAATGCGGCATATAAAAATCATTATGCAAAAATATAGTTATAGTAACGTTAATTCTTTGAGACTAGGTTGGTCAAGACATTCGTTGCGAGAAAACCAAGCTGGTCAGGATACACATTGGTATACATCTGTAACAATTATGCAGTTCTGAATACAACATGTTGATGTGTAATTGGTTGTGTCCAACAGGGCCCAGTCCTCAGTACAGCAAGGGCACCTACATTCCTGTCTTCCCCACTGAGGACCGACAGAGTATTTGGCGAGGTCGGATCATTGAAACCAATGACAATGTTGTCACCATGGGTATCACAGCCTCACCAGAGTGCATTGTGGGAAAGTACATGATATATATTGGTGTGGAGACCCCCTACGGTGTCCGCAGGACCAAAAGGAATCCTAGCACTGATATCTATATCCTCTTCAACCCATGGTCAGCAGGTCTGAACTTTCTTCTTTTGTCCATTTCATTCATTTTATGTTCAATATTAAGTATTAAGCAAGGCAAGCAACGAAGCAATGCCTTTTTTATGTCTTGTAAAGGCATATCAACTCTCATTGCACAATGGTGGAATCATCAAACCTATGCATCCTACAAATTGCATCATAAATTTGGTCCAGTGACACTCTAGAGGAAACAATGAAATGTTATTTGAATGTTTCTCTTATTCTAATAGCCTCTCAAGCAGGGCCTTTGTCAGGGAGGACAGCCAAACATTTATTGCTGGACTATTGCTTGATGAGGTGTAGGGCAAATGGCTTTAGTAAGGGATAATGTACAGTCAGCGGGTCATTATCATAAAACCCCAACAGGGTGATCAGACTCCGTTGCGAAGTGGTTTATTTTGCAATAATGACCAGCTTGCTGTACATTAACACACTTTTTACACGGCTACATACCATGCAAATACACTGTAAAAAAAACAAAAAAACATCTTGTTTCAACTTTTAAAAAAAAGTATGTGTTTGTGCTGCCATGAAATTTTACGTTTTGTCAACTCGAGATGGTATGTTGTTTAAACAGAGCATAAAATTGGCTCGATGGTATATAATGTGTTAAATGAACATAATAATGTTGTTTTAAGTTAACTTGATTTTCTTAGATATATCAATTTTATCCTAAATCTGTTCAAAACTGATTATTGAAGTTCAATTATTTTTACCATTAATTCATTGCATTTATTGCATAATGTATTCATGCCACAGTGCATGCTGAGAATCTGAATACGTAAGCAAGATGTCCGTAGTTCTTTTGAGTGATATTTTTTATTTCAGTGAAATTCGTAGAAAGTTTTTCTACGTTTGATAACTTAAACTCGAATAGTTACATCAACAACATCAATCCAGGGCAGTTATTCTAACTCATTTTAAGTTATGATTACATTTTAAGTTATGATTACTAAGTGTGTGGACCCCTCAATGTCTAAGGTGTCAGTCTTAGTCGATCCTGTAGTATAGCTCACTTTTTCCGCATATGAGACATTCCAGTACACCTTCAAATTTTGTGAAATGAAAGAAGGTTCAAGCCTCGACACCTAACTGCTATACCTCTTGAAGCTGATCCTGTGTTCTTGGATGATGATAAGGAACGCGAAGAGTATGTTATGAATGAGCTGGGTATCATCTACCATGGATCATATGACGATGTGTCTGAACGGGCATGGAACTTTGGACAGGTACAATAAGGAGATTGCATTTTTGTTACAAAATGTGTCCGATTTTTGACATTAGTGTGTTTAAAAACATACACATGACATTTGCTGTGGATTCTTTATGTTCTTTAAATCTGTTATGGTCCCATGTTAATTTCTAAGTTTTGTGTAGATGATTTGTTATGCATGGCATTAAAGTAGAAACTTTTTACAGTTTAAAAATATATGGTTTGATATGATTTAATTGCATATTTTTCGAATTTGTGGAACACAGTTCAAGAATAACAGCATGACTTCCTGCAAAAAGAATTTGTTTTGCATAACTCATGAATGAACTCCATTGTGGAAAATAGTATTTTAATGAGTAGAAATTTTGTAGTTTGCTGTACTTTTGTTTCTGTTTGTTACTTCCAGTTTGAATATGGTGTCCTGGATGCCTGTTTGTTCATTTTGGATAAAGCAGAAATGCCACTGTCCAACCGTGGCGATGTTATCAAAGTTACCCGCATAGCCTCTGCCATGGTAAGATACTGAAATACTGACACAGTAACCAGAGACTGCAAACCAGAATTTTGTTGGTAGATGGGTGGCCCCACACACATTGAGATCTCATTGGTCTCTCGCGTCACAAAACATGATGTTAAACATCAGATATGTTTTAAATTGCCTGCGATTTTGTCACTACATGCAGAATTTGCGCTTTCAGTGAGGACATTTACGCATTTGGTAGATGCTTTTATTTGAAGCAAGTATATACATTCAAGGTGTACATTTTATAAGTATGTGTGTTCCCTGAGAATAAAACCTGTGTCCTTGGCATTGCTAATGCCATGATCTACCAGTTAAGTTGCAGGAACTTTACAGGACTGAAAATGTTGATGCTAGTAATTTGTTGCACTGATTAAGGCACTGTGTGGTAACACTTTACATTAATGTTCCCTTTGTTAAAGAGAAAGTTCACCCTCATGATATCCCAGATGTGTATGGCTTTCTTTCTTCTGTTGAACACTCAGCTCTGTCTCAGCTCTGTAGGTCCATACAATGCAAGTGGATGGTGATCAGCATTTTTTATATATATATATATATATATAAGATATATTTTATAGATTTACATTAAGAGAAATATGTGCTTATTAGTCTACATTGGGAACTTAGATATTTTCATAACAATTTAATAATTTTGTGATTGTTACCTGCTCTATCATTTTGAGTTGCTTTGACCCAGAAACACATTTTGAGCTTTATGCACTGAATTAAAAAGAAAGTCTCAGCTTTTTGATTATATAATTATTATGTTTCTAATCATTATCTATATTTAATTATTTAAATAGTGCCATCATAAAAACTTGTTTTTGAGGAAAAGGAAATTTTTTTTGACATTTGACAGAATTAGGAGATTTATTCAAACATAGGTTACATTGAATAATGTATAGGCATCAATCACAGGTAAGTAAAAATATTATGCATATATACAGTATATTATTCGGCATATATTAATAATGTATTTGAAATTTTAGCTAAATGCTCCTCTATAGAGTTCATTTTTCTTGCAAACTAATCAGCTTAGGACATTATAGGCCTACCTTTGTAAATGTAACGTTAGGTGACAGGTTGTTCACAAGCTTTTTTTATTGACGTCTTCTCACAGTTGAAACGCAGATTGGGCGATTACACGAGAGACAATAAATTAATGTCAGTTGTACTGTATCTTTCAATATACCCTCCGATGTTCATTCATGTTTTATTTTGTGTTATAACTTGTATTAAAGAGCAGAAATTTGTATGCCTTAACTAATGCATTTTTTATGTAATGTTTTGTTTTGAAAATTATTACAATATGACAAATTATAAAAATTGTAAATACGTTTTTGGTGAGTTCATAATGTAATACATTTCTCATATTGTAATTACCTATTACATTTGGGGGAAAAAAAAGTTATTGCATTATGTGCTCTTACATAATGTAATAATTATTACTTTTTGAGAAAATTATTACATTATGAACATTTATTACATTTAACATGTTACATTATATGCAGTTATTATGTTATGAGTTGCTACAGGGTGAGAAACAGATCAATACTTAAGTCCTTTTCACTATAATTGTTTATTTCTGGTCGCTCTCCTGTGCGCGTTCATGAGGGGATGCAGTTCACGCAGCCTCTTGCGTGATGTAAGCGCGTTGGCATGTTCAACTGAAAGCAAAACCAATGAAGCTTGTGAACAAATGATTAGAGAATTTCCATTTATGGGTGAAGTATCCCTTTTAAGTGTTTTTAAAAGGGTTCATTAATGACTAATAAATGCAATACAAACGCATTATAAATCACTGATGTTGATATGCAGTTAAAAACATGAAAAAGGGCTGTTTTCATGCAGTACTTGGCAAACAGTGAGCATTTTGACTTACATGTTATAAATGCTTATAAATGCACTAGTCATACTTATAATCAAAAACAGAAATGATCTAATTCATGATTTGTCACAATGCATAAAAAATATTATTATAGATGAAAAGGAAGGAGTATTTATTTTTACTGTCTGCTGTGTTTATATTATTAACTATATTGGTGTCCCAGCTTACCTAGTCCTACAGGCCTTCATGCACATTCACAGCATATATCATATAATAAATCCTGATGACTGTTTAACCACACTGAACTTTATGCACACAATGTACTAAATAACTGTGATAAATGTGTCATATGTGTCTACATTAAGGTACATTGTCATGGGTAACTAATGTTGAATAAGTTAAGCGTTTATAAAATGTAAGGTAAAAAGGCTCACTTTTTGGCAGGTATTGCATAAATGTCATCTTGTAAGTTATAAATAATGCATTTGTAAATAAAATATTAGTCATTAATTAACCCTTTTATAAACCCTAAACAAAGGGAACATTGATGTAAAGTGTTACCCACTGTCTTATACTCAATGACGAAGCATTTCTTATCACATTTTGAAAGAACTCCAACACAGTTTTTAAACATCCAATTCACATTTTTGTTCTTGCATGTGTGCTATTGGCGAATAGTAGCTTTTTCAACTTTTTGTTGAATCCACCTCTGTTCTGGGCTTATACAGCTGAACTCCCGTGATGATGATGGTGTGTTGGTGGGAAACTGGAGTGGAGACTACACACACGGTGTTCCTCCAACATCTTGGACTGGCAGTGTGGAGATCTTCCTGGACTACGCGGGGAGCAAAGGCCAGCCGGTCGGCTATGCTCAGTGCTGGGTCTATGCTGCCGTCTTCAACACCTGTGAAATATTTTACCAGGACAATTCTTAATAAATAATACTGTAGGTCAAATGACCATTGATCATCTGATTAATTAATGTCAACCCCACCCCATCCCTCTTCGTCTCCACAGTCTTGCGTTGTCTGGGAATCCCTAGCAGGGTCGTTACAAACTTCTTCTCAGCCCACGATAATGATGGTAACTTGAAGATGGACGTTATTCTGGATGAAAATGGAAAAGTAGACAGAGACCGCACCAAGGATTCCATCTGGTTAGTGCCATTTTATGGAAACAACACAAATGAGACAATGGAAGTGCAATTGTGCCATTATAATTCTAGAGTTTGAACATGCCCTTTCATTGCTCCTGCTGGTGGAAATCCCAAACTGCAAATACACGGACTGAGTTCAGACTTTGCACTGAGAATGGATGTGGTCCTGGGATGTCTTACTTGTTTCTCACAAAAATAGCAGATTAGGCTTTACGCCACTTCGTTTACATGGACCTCCCATATGCCGACATATAGTGCGAACACTCCACCCACACCCAGTTGCACATTGCCCATGCACAAAAACTGCACTTCGATTTAGTGCTCTCAAGAAAATTGGATAAGATAGCACACGGTAATTGCGCAGAACGTTTCGCCTAACACGGGTAAGAAAATAGAACCCTAAAGCCCCATTCAAACCGCCAGCGGCATTGCGCAACATAGCGACATGATCCCATTAATTTGTGTGTGTGTGTGTGTGTGTGTGTGTATGTATGTGTAAGAGTTACAGAGATAGTGACACTCTTGACTCAAGAGAATCTTCACAGCTGCATTGAAAACCAGCAGTATTTACCTCGGGTCAGATTTGACCCGAACATAATAGGTGTAGGCGAAAAGTTTTACATTCCATAAATATAAACAAATATTATAAAAACCTAAAAGAAAAATTCTTTCAACTTATTCATTTAGTCAGTGTTGAGGATAACTCAAAAGCATTTTGACCAAATACTGGTATCGCCAGCATTTCCCAATAATCTACCCTTTGCAGATTATTGTTACGTAGTATCAGATTCCTTAGTGACTTGCTTTAACTTCATTATCTTCAATGTTTCAGGAATTATCATTGCTGGAACGAGTGTTACATGGCAAGGCCTGATCTCCCTCCTGGCTTTGGAGGGTGGCAGGTTGTGGACGCTACTCCACAGGAGACAAGTGATGGTAGGCTTACATGATGCTCCTTTTAAACTAGTTGACTTGTCTAGAAAAGCATTCAATATTTACCTTACAGTATGTACTGAAGATGACTCAACATATGGCATGCAAAATCAGCATGTTAATTGAGAGAATGCACTTCAAAAATATTTTCTTATACAGTTTTTTGGACTTGTCAGTTTAGTTGAGATACAATAAAGATAATACGACTTGTTTCCAGAGATTTTTACTTGAAAGAAGTTCATTTTACTTACCCCATTGGCAATGTTTTTTTCTTGTTTTAAGCACAAACCTCACATAATTTTGTTTGATTTTGGCCTGTTAGTGAGGATTGTCTTCTGTCAGGTATGTACAGGTGCGGACCTGCATCGGTAAATGCTATAAAACATGGCCAGATCTGCTACCCATTTGATGCCCCTTTTGTGTTCGCTGAGGTATTTTGCAATGTCTTTTGGCTTTTAAAAAATATTGTTTTCATTTCTAATATAAGAAATAAATGAATATACATGTAAAGCAATTGCCTGTACACCTCTTTCTATCTATCTGTTACTACAGGTGAACAGTGATGTGGTCTTCTATCGTAGACGTATTGTAGATGGCACTTATGAACCGGTGAGGGTGAATACCAGTCATGTGGGCCGCATGGTGCTGACTAAAAATGTGTTGAACGATGGACGCCAGGACATCATCAGTCAGTACAAGTTTCCTGAGGGTAGGAGATATTAAAATCTATTGCTCGCTGGAAGGAGTTTTTAGATCTCTTTATTTAAAGGGATAGTTCAACCAAAAATACAAATCTTCTCATCATTTACTCACCCTCATGCCATCCCAGATGTGTATGACTTTCTTTTTTCAGCAGAACACAAATGAAGGTTTTTAACATAATATTTCAGCTCTATAGGTCCACACAATGCAAGTGAATGGTGACCAGAAGTTTGAATTGCCAAAAAGCACACAAAGGCAGCATAAAAGTAATCCATATGACTCCAGTGGTTAAATCCATGTCTTCAGAAGTGAAAAGATAGATGTGGGTGAAAAACCAATCAATATTTAAGTCCTTTTTTTTTTTCATAAATCTCCACCTTTGACCAGCCCCTATCAGTAGGTGGTGATACGCACGAAGAATGCAATCGCCAAAAAACAAAAGAAGAATGTGAAAGTGAAAGTGGAGATTTATAGTGAAAAATAACTTAAATATTCAACTGTTTCTCACCCACACCAATCATATTGCTTCTGAAGATATGGATTTCACCACTAGAGTCTTATGGATTACTTTTATGCTGCCTTTAGGTGATTTTTGGACCTTCAAAGTTCTAGTCACTCACTTGCATTGTATGGAACTACAGAGCTGAAATATTCTTCAAAAAATCTTCATTTGTGTTCAGCAGAAGAAAGAAAGTCATACACATCTGGGATGGCATGAGGGTGAGTAAATTATGAGAAAATGTTCATTTTTGGGTGAACTATCCAGCATCAGTCCTGCTCATTCAAGATTAAAAAAGTTGGCACACATTTGCTCCCATATACTGTACTTTTAGTTTTACTGATATTTTAATCTCACCATATGTGATATTTTAACCCGAGAACTTTCATCATTCATTTGGCTCAGAACATCACACCTGCGGTGAGATTAAAATTCCAATTTTACCATTGAAAACACTGTGCTGGCTTTTTATGATTTAATTAATTTCAGTCTTAGTAAAGCGGACAATTGCGTGGATTTCACATGGGCGTGCATTACATTCATTTCTAAGTAGAGGCACCAGATGACCTGAAGAGTTACTGACATCACATGAAAAGTTTTTTGAAAAGTAATTTGTAAAGTGATTTCTTGTCCATGAAGTAATGAGTATTGTAATCGAATTACAATTTTTAAAGTAGTAATTAGTCATTTGGATTGGATTACTTTGTTGAGTAACTTACCCAAAACTGCGCATTGTCTCATGAATTTCTCTTTTCTCAGGGAGTCCAGAGGAACGGCGGGTGCTGGAGAAGGCAGAGGAGTTTGGCTGTCAGAGGGAAAAAGCCTCTCTCCCTGAGGATGATGTGGATGTGGAGATCCCTAGTCAGGAAGTTCTAGTGGGGGACACATTCGACCTGATAGTGCAGTTTAACAACCGCAGTGACAAGCGCCGCACTGTGAATGCGTACATCACTGGGAGTGTGGTGTATTACACTGGGGTATCCAGAGCTGAGGTTGTGTTTAAAACTCAAAAAGTGAAATTAGAGCCTCTGCAGGGTGAGGAAATGTATGGGAGAGTGTATGCATGTGTAATTATGTTTTTGCATTGCAGTGTTTGAGTAGGTCTGTCTTTCTGTCCCTGCTGGTGATAGGTAAGGAGGAGAAAGTGGTGGTGCACGGTGAGGACTACATACATAAACTGGTGGAACAGGGAAGCATCCACTTCATCACTACAGGGAAGGTTAAGGAGACAGGACAGATCATCACTGCAATGAAAGTCATCACAATGCGCAACCCCAAACTGATCGTGAAGGTCTGACATTCATCTTTACTGTTAGATCTCTCACTACAAAATACATAATAACATAGTACCATTATAGTTTAACATTAGTAGAACTTTTGAAAAATTGAATGCCAGAAATATACACATTTATTCCATTATCTATTTACCTTATTTTTCAACTAAATTTGGGTGCGGCTATTTTCCAACTTGAGTTTCTAATTTCTAGTTATTAATTCATTCATTAATAATGGCATATCGGACGTGTCACAGATCAATTTGAATGGAGGTTCACTTGGAGACACTCAAATACTGCATCGTTGTGCTCTCCTTGAGTTTTAAAGTTAGAAGCAAGTTTTATTGTATCCGGTGAGTTGAAAAGAATCAACACGGTTATACAAAACTATATTTGGGGGGTTTAATCTGATGGCTGTTTAAACAACAACAACAAAAACAGCGGTTGGTGGGGCCATATTGTATTAAAAAAAAAGAAAGAAAATACAAAAAAATGAAATACGGTACAATGAAATACGGTAGAGGCTAATATTAAATGAAAACGCATACAGGGCATTAGCCTACACATAGATCACCTTAATACATGCATTTTATGCATTTAAGTACTTGCTTAAATCACTCAAAGCATTTTATGCATTTTTAACCAGGCTTTAAGAACGTGTATGACAGTTTCAACAATACCACTCATATTTTCACATATAACACATATTACACTTATTCACTAAACTGGAAAACACTCTGGGCAATAAATCATTAAATAAGATATGAATAATTATAAATGTACATACCCAGTCCTCGCATGTGCACAAAACGTGGTCAAACTCCACACATGCAATCCATATGCATCCTTCAAAAATGATCCATTACAAACACTAAATTTTAACATATGACTGTTCTGAACACATATTTAATGCAATTTATATGCATTTTGTGTAAACTTTGATATTTACCCAATAATTCTCAACCGATGAACAAAACTGGGAGCTCTCTTGCCCAATACACATTCTCACGTTTCTAACCAGCACACAGGCGCAACATAAAAGAGTGCCGGAAAGCGGGTGTCGCAAAACTCCGGTTCTTAAAGGGGCCACGTCCAATTTATGTCTAGAGTTACATTTCATGAAATTTCTCCACTTGGCGAAATTATTATCATCTCTGTTGTCTCTTGCTTTAACACCGTAGAGCCATGTACAATTCTGTACATGCAACACAGGGCAATAAGGAAATTATTTAATTACTTTAATAGCCTTGTATAAATGCAGTCACTTGAAAATCATCCTATATTAAGATTCATGCTAACATTTTATTCTGCTGCACATTCTGTGGTTGTGTGACTGTTTATAGCCCCACACCAATACATTAGGGTATCATTCTCTTTGTAGTTATTTACCTTGCGGCTAATGATAACTGAACTTTCTCAGACTCGCCAGAAATTCAACCACTTTCTTTATTCCGCATTGCAAAATAAGGTAAATACAAGAAAAGCACGGCAGTGTTGTGGCATTTGATATCTACTGCTGCCCTTTTCTGTGATTTTCGAGACTTATCCAGTCTTTTAGACTTCATTGTTTCTATCTCTTGTCTCTTTCCGACTCTCTCTTTCTGTAGGTGACAGGTTCTCCAAGAGTGAGCGAAGAGATGCTTGTGTCTGTTGAGTTCACCAACCCATTTAAATTCAACCTGGAGAATGTGGTTCTGCGTATGGAGGGTCCTGGAATCATGCCCTTAAAACGCCATGAATCTAGGTGAACTCCGTCAGACACTTTTATGCTAAAATTTATAAAAGACTTGCTCTGTATTGCACTGATTTTAAAGGAATAATTAGCCCAAAAAAGACAATTCTATTATTATTTACTCAGCCTCATGTTGTTTCAAGCCTGCATGAAAACACAAATAAATTGTAAAGACGAATGTCCAAACTGCTCTACCTTAAGTCTGAATGATAGTTGCGAGCAATGGCAGAGGGCAATATTTATGATTTGCGAATAACGATGAATTTTGTGAACATTTGTGGGAGCAAAACATACAAACATACAGCTGTCAAGAACGCATCCTGTGTGACCTGCTCTTATTCCGTGTCTGTGCTGCTTGCGAGGTTTGTTGAGGCGCACTGACTGCCCCCTGCTGACGCGGCTCGTGAAACACAAAGTTTCATGTACTTCAAGCTGATAGGAAAATACTTTTAATAGGGATTTACATTTGGGTCAGGAGGTATGACTAATTGCATAAGTTTTTCAACAGGTTATTTTCTATATAATAAATCAGACAAAATAAACACATTAAATCGACAGCCTAGTGTTTATGTGTTATTTCAGTATTTGTTGTATTTCCTTTAATATATGATGATTTATATTCCTCAAAAGTAAAACATGTGGATGCATTACAGTAATGGGGGGGGGGGGGGGGGTTGAGATTCACCCTCCTCAGTTGCCTCAGCTCAATTGGTACACTTGTGCAATGCATTTGCATTTTCATTGTCTTGATCACACCTAAAAATGTACTTACATTATAAGAGTCTTCCAGCTGTACACGGTTTGTGTCATACTGATTTGTGTGTGTGCATGTGCTGTTTTTCAGTCTGATTTCTCCAGGCAAGACTTTAATATGGACAGAGGCATTCAGACCACAGCGGGCCGGCTCTACTAGACTGATGGCCAGTCTGGACTGTGCTGCACTCAGACATGTTTATGGAGAAGCAGAGCTCATCATCCAACCAGAGAGTGACACGAGAGTAGGAAGTTAAGAAACAGATCTCTATAAATTTAAGACATAAAAGATCCCATGTAAACTTCAGCACATCATATATACTCTAGAAAGATATAATAAAGCTTGTTACCTTTGTGTTAGAGTTCACTACTATTACAACCTGACATGATTTATCTGCCAGTGGTAGCAGAAATGCATGACATTGTTTAGTCAGAATTATTGATTACTGTTTCTTCTATCCAAGTTTCTACAATCCATGTTTTTCTTCAATGTAAAAGAAGTGTAGTATGTCCCAAAGAAATAAACAAACAATTTCTTTTTTTCAAATTTTTTTATTTTTGTTGTTGATCGTAAGCAAATGTTTAAGAGAGCAAAGAACATATCTTTAATGGAAAGTCAATTCCACAACACCAGTTGTGGAAAAAAAAAAAAAAAAAAAGAATACTTTCAAGATGTGCTGTTTTTTTTTTCTTTTCTTTTTTCTAATGTGCTGTATTTTTTTGGTTTTTCTTATGAATTAAAATTCACTTTGTGAAAAGTTAAGAAATTTTGTCAAATCAAATACAAACAAGTGATGTTTAAAAGGTTGTCACCAGGATTTACATTTCAAATGAATTTTGTATGCCATGTATCATCTGAGAAAAAAAAAAAAAAACACTAGAGGATTGCACAGCTAATAGTTCAGCCAACAGAATAGTTCATCTAAAAATAAAAATTCTCTCATAATTTACTCACCCTCATGCCATCCCAGATGTGTATAACTTTCTTTCTTCTGCAAAACACAAATTAAGATTTTGAAGAATATTTTTGCTCTGTAATTCACAATCCAAGTGAACAGTGATCAGACCTTTGTAGTTCCAAAAATCACATAGGAAACAAAAAAGTAATCCATAAAACTCCAGTGGTTTAATCCATGTCTTCAGAAGTGATATGATGGTGTGGGTGAGAAACAGATCAATATTTAAGTCCTTTTATTTTTATTTTTTTTATTTTTTATTTTTTATCTAAATCTCCACTTCACTTTTACATCTGAAAGTCACATGTGGTGTCTATTTAGTTTCACTTTCACATCTTAAAGTGAAATTTAAAGTGGAGATTTAGAGTAAAAAAGGACTTAAATATTGATCTGTTTCTCACCCACACCTATCGTACCACTTCTGAAGACATAGACTTAAACACTGGAATTGTATGGATTACTTTTGTTTCTTTATGTGATTTTTATGTTTTTTTTTTTTTTGAGCTCCAAAGGTCTGGTCATCATTCACTTACATTATATGGACCCACTGAGCTGAGATATTTTTCTAAAAATCTTCAGTTATGTTCTGCTGATGAAAGTAAGTCACACATCTGGGATGGCATGAGGGTGAGTAAATGATGAAAGAATTTTCACATTTGGGAGAACTATCCATTTAAGTGATTTTATCACACTAAAATCATGTTAAACGTATATTGTTTATGACTTGTGGCTATAATTTCAGAACAGTGAATATTTTAACATTTGCAAATTGGCCCCATTCACTTCCACTGTACAGTAAGTGCCTCACTGTAACCCAGATTTTTTGTATTTTTTTTTGTATTTTTTTTTTAAAGGAGGGACAAGTCAAAATTAATTTCTGTGGTAATCAACATTATGCCACAAATTTACAAACTTGTACAATTCAAAACTTGTATTGAACACAGAATATTCATTTAAATATTAATATGATTCTTTATACTGTAAATATTTTAGGGATTTGCACAACAGCAGTAGTAAAATCATATTTTCACATTTGTATTATTTTGTTTCACAATGCAGAATATTTTAAACACAATAGTTCAGTGATAATTATTAGGTAGTGTTCCCTGTCAAAAAAGAAGTGTGCGCAATGTGTCTGCTTTCAAATGCTTCTGGGGAGCGCCATTAAAATAAGTTAAATATCATTAAAGTTTCAAAACATCTCACCAGGTATCTCACAGTCAGCTTTTGCAGTTGGTAGTCCATAGTTGAGAATGATCTCTTTGAGTTATGGTAATGGTATAGATAAATGTTTTTGTGCCACAGCACTATTTTACAGAATCAGGAGTAAGTGGGAGGTGTGGCCAAAGAAACTGGTATGAACTAAAAGTGAAAGTAACTCAGGGACTGTATTCAGATTGAAGATGGAAAACTACCAGCATGCTCTGTTTTTTGAAGCAAAGAATCTTTCAGATGCTTCACTTAAACAAATAAAACTGCACTTTCAAATCAGGAGAAAATCTGGAGGGGGTGAGTGTGAAGTCCAAAAAGTGGGTGACAGTATCTACAAGATATGTTTTAGGAAGAAAGAAGGTGAGCAGCTTTATATTTATTTTATTTAGTGTACTTTCATCTTTCTTTCAACCAGGTCATAATTGTTGGCATATTGACATACAGTAGTTTGCATAATCTCAATCTGTAGGATTAGTACTGTAATATTATTAAACTTATTATTATGACAATTCGTACTCATCAAAATGCATTTGAATTCAAAGCCCAGGAAAGAGTACTAAGCCAAAAAGATCACTTCATCCTTCTACCAGGACAAGAGGAAATTTGTGTTTCGTTAAGCCGTGATAATGTTGCTGAAAGCAACAAACAACCCAAAGCATCTGATCAACAGGTTCGTTGCACAGTTGTAAAACAACAATTATATTTAGATTTGCTTACTGTGATAATTCATTAGCACTGCTATACTTGGTGATGATACAATGTGGACAAACCTGTTTCCCCAGAGGGCATGAGAGAAAGAGACTTGCTATGTGTTTAAAGTAAATGGCTTCAACATTTCTCGGAAACCACACATATGGAGCAGAATGCCACATTTAAATGCAGTCATTACAGAGGAACTATGTTAAATTCAATAAACTCAAAACATTGATTTTCCTTAACAACTTGTGGAAATTGTGTCACAATAAAAAGCACAATTATTCTGTATTTTTATACAGAATACATCTTCACTGAAAAACATTCAGTGGGGATATTTAAAGAATAAAATGCTGAATTTATGCCAGAATGCAAAATGTATTCCACACAGCTGTATTGCATTCTATTGAGTGACACTTTACACTATTTGGAAAGTTAAATGTTAAAGGGATAGTTCACCCAAAAATTATAATTCTCTCATCATTAACTCACCCTCATGCCATCCCAGATGTGTATGACTTACATTCTTCTGCAGAACACAAATGAAGATTTTTAGAAAAATATCTCAGCTCTGTAGGTCCATACAATGCAAGTGAATGGTGATCAGAGCTTTGTAGCTCCTAAATTCACATAAAGGAAACATAAAAGTAATCCATTAGACTCCAGTGGTAAAATCATGTGTTCAGAAGTGATATGATAGAATTGAGTGAGAAACAGATTAATATTTAAGTTCTTTTTTTACTATAAATCTCCACTTTAACTTACAGATGTGAAAGTGAAAATAAACAGGCACTACATGTGAATTTCAGATGTAAAAGTGAAAGATAAAGTTGAGATTTAGAGTTAAAAAGGACTTTAGTTTTGATCTGTTTCTCATCTACACCTACTGTATCATATCACTTTTGAAGACATAGATTTAACCACTGGAGTTGTATGGATTCATTTTATGTTTCCTTTATGTGATTATTGGAGTTACAAAGGTCTGATCGCCATTCACTTGCATTGTATGGACTTACAGATCTGAGATATTCATGCTGAAGAAAGAACGTCAAACACATCTGGGATGGCATGAGGGTGAGTAAATGATGAGAGAATTATCATTTTGGGGTAAACTATCCCTTTAACTTCAGGTGCGCCTCATCACACGTTGCCCAGCAAGGATCGTTTTTGCACCCCTCTTCACTCATATTCGCTCCAGTTGGGAATCTATCTTGCCTAAAGGAATAGTTCACCCCAAAATTAAAATTCTCTCATCATTTACTCACCCTCCTGCCATCCCAGATGTTTGACTTTCTTTAGTCTGCAGAACACAAATTAAGATTTTTAGAAGAATATTTCAGCTCTGTAGGTCCATACAATACAAGTGAATGGTGGCCAGAATTCTGAAGGTCCAAATATAACATAAAGGCGCATAAAAGTAATCCATTCATCTCCAATGGTTTATTCAATGTCTTCTGAAGCAATCCAATCAGTTTTGGGTGAGAACAGACCAAAATGTAACTCCTTTTTTACTATAAATCTTGACAGCAGTCTCCTTGGCGATCGTGATTTCAAGCTTGATTACACTTCCTATAGCGTCATCTAGTGCTCTGTGCATGCAACAATGCTAGTGTAATCGAGCTTGAAATCATGATTGTGCTTAGAGACTGTAATGGCAAGATGTACAGTGAAAAAGATGTTATATTTTAGTTTGTTCTCACCCAAAACCGATTGGATCGCTTCAGAAGACATTAATTAAACCACTGAAGATGTATTGATTACTTTTATGATGCCTTTATTTAATATTTGGACCTTCAGAATTCTGGCCACCATTCACTTGCATTGTATGGACCAACAGAGTTGAAATATTATTCTAAAAATCTTCATCTGGGATGGCATGAGGGTGAGTAAATGATAGGAGAATTTTCATTTTTGGGTGAACTATTCCTTTAAGATGAGCATTAGAAGAGATGGACCGATGCTGATGCGAGAGAGAGGCGTTCGTTCCATTACACTATCAATACTTTGCATCTTGCAATTTTTTTACTGAAATATGAATCATCCTATGACATTACACCAGATGGTTGAAAATCTTCAATGGGGTTCCAACATCCCTCACCGATTTCAGTAAGTGATTACCTCTGACTAGTTGTTTTGAGTGTATTGTATTTAACATTATTAATTTTAACACGGCATGAATTCTGTTCCATACACACGCTATGAACTGCTGTGACAGAATTGTCCTGCTTATTCATTATGAAGCATTATGTACATACCATTCATAAATGTCACCATCATTTGTTCCTTCATTTAGACACATGCAAGTGCTAAAAATGTGGAGAAAGTTTTTAAACTGGAGCATTATCTTCTACGCTACCTCATTGAATGCACAAAGGTGTCTTCAGACTTGGAGCAACGACTCTCTTTGCTCTCCAGCACCTTCCAGATCCACACTGACTCTGAAGAGATAGTGGTAGTAAGGGACCAGACAGCTCAAGACAATTGTCCCCTTAAAAAATGGGAGTTTTCAGTGGAGCAAGTGCTTGAGGAGCTACAAAACCGATACACTATCTACTTTGAGGTTGAAACAGACAGATTGGCAATTTTACAAGAAAACTCTTTCCTCTTCAATGAGACCCTAAAAATCTATCATGAAGAAGAAGCGTGTTTAGCTGTTGTGGTTGGAGAGCGTGACCAGGTGGAAAAGATTTTAAAATTTGTAGATGCCTTGCAGGCCAAACAGCAGGTTCAAACAGAGTGTGCCATATCTGAGAAACAATTTGCCCTTGTGAGAGAACCGTTTGAAGAGATCAGAAAGTCTAATTTCCCTGCGATTATGATCAAACAAGAAAGGCCAGGCATTCTGACTTTGGAGGGTCCAGAGAAAGAGGTCCATGCTGGAAAAAAGGATCTTTTAAACTTAGCAAGAGGAGTTAAAGAAAAGAGAATCCTGTTGCATCACAAACAAATTAACTTCTTGGCATCAAGTGATGGAGTACAGCACTTCCAAAACCGATTTCAGCAGAGCCTCCGCAGCCCAGTTATGCTTGAGACCGCAGGTTCAGATCTCCTTCTGTTGAGTTTGTCAGACGGAGCGCTACAGGAGGCAGCTGCTGCCATGCAGACAGAACTGTGTTTTGAGACTGTATCTCTGGAGCAGACTGATAAGCAGTCATCTGGATTTACTACACTGAAGGAGGCTTTGAGCGAAGCCGTCCAACAAGCCAATCGTGGAGGTGTTAAAGTGGAGCTTAGCTATCAGCGCAGCTCGATTTCTGACCCCAGAATCGATGCGCAACTAGTGGGCTACACTACTGAAGTTCGTAGGCTGAAGAACATCTTGTTAGAATACAAACAAAACCATGAGAACACCCATCACTGCCTGCCTCTTCCCATGACAGAGATGGTAAAACACTTCTCTGAGATTCTGTCGCTAGTCGGAGTGAAGAAGAGTACTGTGGAAATCAATCCAACATGTACACCTTCCCCATGTGTCCACCTCACAGGACCTCGTTGTGAAGTTGAATGTTTGAAGGAAAACCTTGAGTCAGGCCTACAGAAACTTTTCACTAAACGATTTGTGGTAAATGGACCTGGAGTTCAACCATTTTTTCAAGGGGAAGGTATGGAGACCTTGAAACTAGCACAGGCTTCTTTTATGGTTCGGATACTGCCCATTGATGAGGAACAAGAAGGTGGTAAAGTGACGAAAGACACAAGTTTTACCAGTCTCCAGAACTTACCAAATACTGCATCTATACCACAACCAACGCAGACCAATTACTCTGACAAAGCGATCCACATTAAACTGGTGATTGGTGGTCTTGAGGAACAGCAGGTAAGACTTATGAAGACCAGGTACTAATTTCAAATGAATTAGCCTGAGTAAATAACCTCCCAAGCACCCATTCTAAATAAATTGTTTTATTTCCATCATTAATATAGGCTGATGTGTTTGTTGCTCCAATGGTACAAATGAACTTAACCTCAACCATGGTTGGATCTTGCCTATTGCAAAAAGCAGGACAACAGCTTCAGAGTAATTTCAATAGTGCCAAGGGACAGCGTACACTTAGACCTGGAGATGTGCTGGAGGTTGATGGGACACCAACGTTGGGATGCTCTAAGATTTTCTTCATGGAATGTGTGCCCAAAGGTGGAAAAAAGTACAACAGTGGACAAGTAAGAGACAGTGGGCTCTATTTTCATACCCACTTTAATAAACATGACATTATGTGTTATGACAGTGTGCTATGTCTTATCCACTTTTCGTGAGAACGCTTAATCTAAGTAAAATGTTTGTGCCTAAGCAATGCGCTACTGGGCGTCAGTAGGAGTGATCGCGCTATCTGTGGGGGTGTGTGTGCAAACAGTGGGGAGATTTGTGAAAATATATGCGAGGACCATGTTAATTTAGTGCCACAAAGTTTTACTTGCTATTTTTTGAGAAATAGGTAATTGCGCTTAAGACATCTAAGAACCATGTCTACTCTCAGCGCAAAGTCTAAACACAGTCTGTGCATTAGCATGTTGGGGATGTTCCTGACAGTTAATGCCAGCCATGGTGTTCTATGTCAGTAGATCAATATGATTAACCAGGTAGGTAAAGTTTTTCAAGAAAGAACAAACTTTGATGTTGGTTTGACAAAGCCTTGTCCGAAAGTTTAAAATAGTTTAAAACTATTTTTAAATTTAAAGGTAATACAGGCCTTGCAGTCAGATTTTTGGGAAAACTCCAATCAGTTAGAAAAGATACAGTATAGAACACAAAGTCAGAACAGTCTGAAGATCTGTGCCGAGTTTTGTGGATGTAGAACGTTCTAGGAGGAGTTACAATTAATTATTTTGGTTTTGGTTTAGGGATTTTATTAAAAAGCCTGAACAATGTCTTAGAATAACAGTATGTTGGTTATACTTACATTCTCTATAATGTAGGAGTCCACATCCAATTAGCCTTGATGCACACCACCTCTTCCACACCTAAAGAGCATGTCTTGATGTAGAATTATAACGTAAGACACAAACGGTCTATATTTGTGTTGTTCACTTGCTCCAACGTCTTATGAATGGACTGCCTTTATTTATATCACATGTGCTTTGCGTGTACAATTTCACCAACCCACTTATGCCTATAGTTAGCAAATGCATGAAAATACCAAAACTTCATGGCCATGCCCCCATACGTAGAGTGGCCTTAGAACAGGGCCCATAGAATGGTATTAAGAAAGAATCAAGGATGTGTTGTGGTAAAACTGTTACAAACCACCCGGCTCAAGGCAGAGTAACATGAAGGGGAGGCCACACGTGGATAAGAGTTAAACAAAAAATATGATTTATTTTAAAGTAAAAAAATATATATCTAAATATGTAATAAGAAAAGGAAACAAAAAGAAAAACAAAATAAAGAATCAGAAAAAATCAACAGAAAAAAATCAAGGTGCTGATGAGGGGAGGCAAACACACTGAGGAGAAGGGCCTTTTTATAAGCCTGCTCAATCCAGGACTCATCAGGTAACTCATTGCACCTGTTCCTTGCACCTGCATCCATACCCAGGGATGTAACAATACAAAGTTCTACAAAAAGATTAAAGGGATAGTTCACCCCAAAATGAAAATTCTCTCATCATTTACTCACCCTCATGCCATCCCAGACTTTCCTCCACACAACACAAATTATGATTTTTAAAAGAATATTTCAGCTCTGTAGGTTCATACAATGTAAATGAATGGGTGCCAAAAATGTTAAACACCAAAAAGCACATAAAGGCATCATAAAAGTAATCGATACGACTCCAGTGTTTTAATCCAGATTTTCAGAAGTGATATGATAAGTGTGGGTGAGAAACAGATCGATAAGTCTTTTTTTTTTTTTTTTTTTGCTTGAAATTCTTCTCCCTGCCAGTAGGGAGGTATTTTGGCAGTTGAATTGATAGGCTAATGTACTTTTGATGTCATGAACTTGTCATAGGCACTACAATCTGGACTTTGCCAAGTTCTGGCGCTATGTGAACAGCACTCCTGGGGTTCTGTTGCATTGCCAATAATTGGACCTGGTTTAGTGCTGTCAATACCTGTCAAAGATGCCATTAAAATTCTCACTGACGAGATCGAAAAGTTTCTATATGGATCCACTGGTTCCCTCCACACCATTTGCATCCCCATAATGCCTAGGTACACTCATTCTGAGGAGGTAAACAACCTTAATCCAACTATCTTTACCTGAACGTGTGATTGGTTATGGCTATTTGACTGTTAAGCAATTAAAGATAACATATACTTGTAATTATACACATGTAATTATGTTTTCTACAGGCTATGCAATGATGTTTACAATATTTTGGAAATATTTTGCAGATGTTCCAGACAGTCTGTAACACTCTGAATGCAAAAATGGTGGACAACACAGGGCAAGGCAAGAGTGTCTGATTAAAAATTTATAAATATAATCTCGTTATCAATATATAGATAAAATGTATCAAGCACAAATAAAAGAATAACATTTTGAACATCCAATTACCAATTTTACAATATTTAAACCCTGTTATGCTAGGAAAGTATGTTCTGTATGTAAATATTACATAAATGCAGCCCTGGAAAGTATTTCATACATTTGCTTGTCTTTTGCTGGTTGCCACAGCTCTTTTCCACTCATTGACAACTGACCTTGATGAGGTCATCATGGCAGTAGATGGGATTCAGCTCCATCTAGTGTTTGGTGACATCACCAATGAGACTACTGATGCCATTGTCAACACTACTGATTTTAAGGACTTTCAAACAGGTTAAGTTCTCACAATTGTCTTAACCAAAACTATATCAGATATGATAAACAGTTTAGACATATTTAATTAATTAATTTATTATTTGGGATCTGATCAAATCTCTCATTTTATAGGAGTGTGTAAAGACATCCTTACTAAGGCAGGATCACAAGTCCAGGCTAATCTGACTGGGGGTAAGCAAAATTAATCACCAATTCTTTTATAAAATTAGCCATGGATTTAAATCCAAATATGAATTGACTCTTGTCAAATATGTTCCAAAGAATGTTATAGACTGGTTAAATATGATGAAATTATTGTGTGTGCAAGTATTGAAGGTGTTGTTTTTACAAATCCTGCAGTATACCCAACATGCCTTTTTGATAACTTGATTTTTACCTTGAGAGGCTGAAGAAACATTTCCAGTCTTTATAGACACTGTGTGTTTTTACTTTGCAAAATAGCAGAAAAGATTAAGCAAAGGTAAGTTGAAGCATGAACCTGAAAATATGAAGTCAATTCACACTTGAACAATTAATGAGCTTGCATGGTTTCACTGTTTTCAACTATATTTAAACCGTTTTTTTATTGTTGATTTTGCTGTTATGTTTGGAAACTTTTTGTTTTGTGAAGTCTGCAGTTCATTTTCTACTCAGAATTACATGTTCGTGATATAAATAATAATAAAAAAAAATAAATTGTTACCATCATTGTGTTTTGCGTGTGTTCAGGTCTGCATGCGCAGCCCTGTAACATGTTTCTTTCACCTGTAGTACAAGGTGATGTTGTCCGATAGACTAAAAAGCATACATTAAGCATCCCTGTGGAAGCCTTTCATATGTCAAGTCGTACATGTTAATTGTGTTTATAAGGAAAGTTTAAATGACTAAATGTAAATCAGAAAAAGTTAAAGTTACAGAATTAACTGAAATTTAAGATAAATATACTCACTGTCATGACAGTGACAGTTAAGTACTGTAGATTTTACTTAATTTTATACCATTCAAAATTACTTAGAAAAACTGTGTGCAAAAACTTGAGAAACTAAATCTTAATAGCCATTTTTTTTCAGTGTATATTATTGGATTGTACTATAAATGTTAACAACATGGCTGCTTCAGAGGCATTCAGCATAATTGTATTATTTTAGCATTAAAAACTACAATTTAAACTTAAAGTTTCAAATAAAAGAAGATTAGATTGCCTTTTGAACTATTCAATAATACTGAAAGCTCCACTGTAAAACAAAATCGTTTTTACTGTTAGCTGTTTACTTGACAACTAGTGTTATTATGTCAACCTACGGGAAATACAATAAGCCATATTTGTACTTTTAAATGTACTGTTAACCACCATAGTAAAAGAGGTGGTAAAACAGAAAGCCACATAATGATTTAAAGTTTATCAAGAGTGGCCCTTCCAGAAGAACTGGTCAATAAACAAGTTTTAGGCCTAGTGAGGATTTCTTCAAAAATAATGCCATGAATAGTTTTCATTTATAAATTAACGTCATACAAAGACCAGTAAACAACAACAACAAAAAAAGCTAAATCAATATTTCGTGTGACCACTTTTGCCTTCAAAACAGCACCAATTCTCCTAGGTACACCTGGACACAGTTTTTCGTGGTTGTTGGCAGATAGGATGTTCCAAGCTTCTTGGAGAATTCACCAGAGTTCTTCTATCTATTTATGCTGTCTCAATTGCTTCTGCCTCTTCATGTAATCCCAGACTCGATGTTCAGTGGGGGGCTTTGTGGGGGTCATGCAATCTATTGCAGGGCTCCCTGTTCTTCTATTCTATTCTATTATATTCTATTCTATTCTATTCTATTCTATTTGCAAAAGGAATGTTTGGGAGTCTAAAATGTATATTTCATTTTGATTCAATAAAGCTGAAGATATAAATAACCATCTTAAGACAAATGTTTTTGTGAAATATCTTAAGTGCCTAAAACTTTTGCCCAGTACTGTATATATATATATATATATATATATATATACACTATGTAGTTGAGACCATATTTTGTCTCATAAGTTTTCACACCTCTTTCAGAATAATAAAATATATAATCAATAAAAGAAAAGAAAATATAAAATAATCAAATGTGATGGTCATGCTGGGACCTCTAGGTATGCTCGATTGTTGTTTTTTACTGCGATTTTAACATTAGTTTACCATAGAAGTAAAACTATTGTCTGGTTAAACCCAATATACAGTAAATTCTCACTGTGAACTATTAGGTAATTCAATCTTTTTGCCTTTAAAAAACATCTTTTTTAAAAATAATGTAAAATAACATGTTATGTCTTGTTAAATATAATATAATTGTTTCACTGTATTTGGTAAGCTAATTACCAGATGTCATGTTTATGTGTTTTGTTCTTGTTTTCATGTCTTTTATTTTCAAGTTTAGTTCCTGTTCCTGTCATGTCATGTGATTTCCTGTTCCCTCATGTGATCTTGTCATGTGTTTCCCCTGTTCATGTGTCTTGTATTCATTGGTTCATTGTTTAATTACTTTGTTATTAGTCTTGTCTTTTCATTGGTTTAATTTAATTTAGTCTTGTTATCTTGTTTAGAGTTTAGTCTTGTGATTGGTTGTCTTGTTTACCTGTTACACATGTCCTTGTATTTAGCCCTCATGTTTGCCATTGTCTAGGGTCAGGTACTGTGTATGTAACTTTGTTGTCGAGTCGAGTCGAGTCGAGTCGTTTTGTTCACGTTAGGAGTCAGGGTTTTTTGGATCATGTTTGGAAACGAACTGCACTTGGGTTCTTCACTTCACCATCGTCTCTTCATCTGCCTGTTTCCAGCATTGTTACACCAGATTACTAATGTTTTTTTACCGTCAAAATTACAAATATTTTTTACAGTGTAGTGTGTTCATCTTTTGTACTGAGTATTACAAAAGGAGAAATACAGATGTGATCTCCAAATTCGGCCATAAATAAAGAAATAAACAACAGAATAAAAACTTATTACACTGAAGTTGCCAATATGTTTTATTTTTCAGTTGTTCACTATACTAATACAATCAGGACACTACAAAATAAATTCGGCGTCCTGCAGAGGATATCCATTTAACAACTAAAACAAGTACAAAGCAGCAATGATATGCAACATGCCATGCACTAACACCATCCTTGTATATACTGTATATGATCTTCAGTTCAGGTACAGCGTGGACAGATCTTCACGACCCAGCCAGGAGGATTCCCTTGTAAGCTGATCATACATGTGTGTGGAGAGAGGGATCCAAGTGTCATCAAAACCTTGGCTAAAGACATAGTGGTTCACTGTGAGGGTAGAAGCTACAAGTCAGTGGCCATTCCTGCTATCTGCGCTGGTCAGTATAGCTACATTATTACTTTATAACATAAATAGCAAAATAATAAACTGGACACTGGCAGTCTAACCCTTATTTGTCTTTGGGGCAGTTTTATTATGGGTTTCCATATTTTATTTTTTAGTATTTATTTTTTATTTATTTAAACGACCGCTGTTCTTTTGAAGATCTTAAAACAAAAACAAAACAAAACAAAAAAAAATCTATATATATATATATATATATATATATAGTAGCCTAATTTTAAGATTTACGCATTTAAATTTCATAACAGAATTCCGTCAAAATTAAATCAAACTTAAATTTAGTCAAGTTTTAAATTCAAAAATATTTATTTTAATTTAGTATAATGGAACAGACACTTTGGCACTGGGAATGGACATTTGCCCACTCCCATGTCCATTTAAACTTTTGGGCTGTGCAGGAAAAGGAGGTTTGGATCCAAGTGTGGTGGCCAAGTCCATTCTAGAGGGAGTAAAAGATGCTGTTCAAGGAGCTTACTTTCATTACCTCAAAACTGTTCGCATCATTCTACTGAAGATCAACGTTTTTCTGGAGTTTAAAGCAATGGCACAGCAAATATTCAGTGTTAATACACAGCTGACAGGTGAGGACAAATATGAGCCATGCAGAGGCAATAACATTTATTTGTCAGATACATTTTTATTTATCTTTTTTATCTCACAAGACAGTCACTGTCAATATGGCACTTGCACATTTTTCAGCTCCTGCACCTCATGTAGCTTTCCATGCAACCACCAGAGGACACAGTGCACTCACTACAGGGGCCAGTGTATCAATAAGAGAGCGTCAATCACAGTCTTTACCATCATCTCTCAACTTTAGTTCTATTGTGACGTCTTTGCCTGTCACTCAGTCCACAGCTGCATTTCTAGTCATTGGATTTACCAATGATGATGTGTCTCATGCCTGCCGAGAACTTAAACGGGCATATGACAACCAGTGTTCTACACACTCTTTCTCCTCTGAGGATTTTGGATGCCTCACTGATGATGAGGTGGACCAGCTGTGCTCAAAACTAAATTCATTGCACCTGCAGATGCAACAGAGCAACGCAGATAATTGGGTAGTGTCAGGGCTGAAGGATGGAGTGAATGAAGTGGTTAGACTGATACAAAGTGCACTTCGTAGGCAGGTGAGAAATAGAATGGAACAACATGATATGGTTAAATGTGATATTTTGTATATACGTATGTATATATATGTACCCATTTAATAAACTGTACTTAGTAATAATACGATAAAAAGAAATCAATGAAAACATTATTTTATTTATCCATCACTTTAATAATTGCTGACTAACCATCCTGTTGGGTAGGCTATCACATTCTTAAAAGGAACAGTTCACCCAAAAATGAAAATTCTCTCGTCATTTATTCACCCTCCTGCCATCCCAGATGTATATGACTTTCTTTCTTCTGCAGAACATAAATTAAGATTTTTTTTAAATAATATCTCATCTCTCTAGGTCCATACAGTGCAAGTGAATGGTGGTCAGAACTTTGAACCTCAAACAGACTCATAAAAGAAACATAAAATTTTCCATACGACTGCAGTGGTTAAATCCTTGTGTTCAGAAGCGATATGAGAGGTGTGGGTGAGAAACAGATCAACATTTAAGTTATTGTTTTACTATAAATCTCCACTTTCTCTTTTACATTCTTCTTCTTTTGGGGCTGGCCAAAGGTGGAGATTTATAGTAAAAAAATGACTTAAATATTGATCAGTTTCTTTCTCACACCTATCATACCACTTCTGAAGAAATGGATTTAAACATTGTCATATGGATTACTTTTATGCTGCCCTTATGTCCTTTTTAAAGATCCAAAGTTCTGGCTATCATTCACTACAGAGCTGAGATATTTTTCTAAAAATTTTCATTTGTGTTCGGCAGAAGAAAGTCATGCACATCTGGGATGGGATGAGGGTGAGTAAATGAGAGAATTTTCTATTTTGCGTGAACTATCCCTTAAAATAAATAAATGCCCATTTTTTGCATGGCCTAATTTACAGTTTTTCTAACTCAAAGGTAAGGGAACGGGATCAGGAAAACCTCTTCACCAAAGTCACATGGTGCATTCTGGGAAAACATGGCGTTTGGCAGAAGGTAGCCAAAGAGATGAATCTTAAGCTTGAGAGGCAGGATGTAAAAGAGGGAATTGTGGATGCACAGGGTGTGAAATGGACTGTGAATTTGAGAAATATGGTGGCCACAGCATGTGGGACAGGACAGGTGACCAAACTCAAACGACTGGAGAACCCTCCAGGTGAGGCGTCTTTCATGATATCATTTCGATGGAATCTAGGCTTACAATGTAAAATGAAACTTGCTTGATTATAATGAACCATAAATAAACATAAGACACTAACTTGACTCTGATCTACATTTCAGATTTTTCTTTGCCTATCTACTGGGACAACATGAGTCAAAGTGAGGTCACAAAGGTGATTAACCTAGATCAGTCATCTAAAGAGTATGAGAGGGTGAAAATGGACTTCAAGAAGACAGTCAAAAAAACAGTGCTCAAGGTACATAAATTGTATTTGTGTTGTATGAAAGGAAAACTCCCAGTTAAATACAAATAAAGCTACAGTCTCATGCTAACACATATAATTAAACGTTATGGTTGTACCTTTGAAACAATGTGATAATCATAGGTGTCATTTATGGATTGGACGGGTGGAACATGTCCCCACCACTTTTTGAAAAAGCTTTCGTCAGGGATGTGTCTAATACTGGGAAAACATCTCCAGTTCTTGAGCAGGAGTTTCCATTTTGTTTGTAATACACACAATACACGTGCATAAGATACTCGCTTCACTGCTAACAAATGTGTCCCCACTCATGGTATACATGCACCGTCTACAGAATACAATCTTGTTTTATTTGAATCAAAAGTTATGTTAGGATAGACACAGATTTGAACCCAGAACCCCATGTACTTGAAGGAAAAATGTTACCACAAGACCATTCAGTCATGCTTTTAAGTGCTTTTTTTGATCCATGTAAATATCCACTGACTAATAAAATTCCAGGATCAATTGTAGCAAAGTTTTCAAATTAAATATGTTTATAAATTGATATTTATTTTAATTTTTACCATTTATTCTGGTGCTCATCACCCCATTAACTTTCGTTGTAAGTGCATTAATGTAAACACATTTTCCATGTTTATGGTAATAGACAGTATGCCACAGATGGAAAGAGTTTGTTGTATTTAACATGGAATATTCCTTTATATAAACATATGTACAATAAATAGGGCTGTCAATCGAATCAATTACATAAGTGTCGATTAATTATTCGCAATTAATCGCATATCAGTGTTTACTGAGAAATAAAGAATTTAGTATATAATAATTAAAATAATTATATATAATATAATAAATATTATAATTCAGATCATTCAAATACATACATCATATACATAATACTGTATACTGTGGCAACACACAAGCATTTAGACAAAACAAAAAGTGGCTTTTAAAGTAAACATTTTGTTTAGTTTATTTCCAAATCATTGAACGTAACCCTATTATTGCTCTACTTCCCTCTGTGCTTTTTTTTAATTGTTGATCTATGCTTCAGATGAACGCTTTTGAAACATCTCACTTTGGTTGCGTCTCTAGTCATAAGCGCTGTGTTTTTAGAACTCTGTGTCAAGTTAAATGTAAAATGTGTCTCGAGACCCCTGTGTTATATTGTGCTCTGTCCAGCTGTCTTTGAGCTCAAAAGAGCATCATCTGTGGCTGTGCTGCCTGTTACTCTGGTTGGTTTGACGAGGGGTGTTGCCTGTACAACTGGAGTGCTGACTGCCCCCTACTGCCACAGATTTCTCCAAAACATGGAGTTAAATCAAGCTTCAATTGCACCTTATTACAGAATATACGTACGGGTCGGGGAATTATGTAATTTTTTTTTAGATGTTTTTCATATAATTGATCACACCAAATGAACACGTTAAATCAACAGCCCTGATAATACATTTAAAAATGATATCATAAAAGTTAATTGAATGATAATGAGACTGTGGGAACCCTCACCTATAGTAATTATAATCTGTGTATATTAAAGGAATATTTAATTTTTTCATTATTATAATACAGTATAATCATTATTTACTTGAACTGAATCTTTACTGTCATTCTCATGGAAATCTGTCTATACATTTTTCTTGTATATACAGTATGTACTGTAAACAATTTTTTCCATTTTTCCTTTATCACAAATAATAGCCTATTCTGTTATATTTCTCATAAAAAGCACCATGGAAATGCACTTATTTATTTTTTTCAGACATGGTCTGTGATAACCCCATGTTTATGACACGTGCCATAGTAAAACCATGGTATTTTTTAAAGTACCTTGGAGTACCATGACAGTATCATGAAATATGAAGATGATCAATCATTCAGTACCATGGCATTACCCTGGTATCATGCATGGTGTGAAGGCGCGATGAGAAAGTGTGAGCGCGAGGCGATCGACTGTGTTCCGCGAATGCTACAGGGTCCTTGAATAACATATAATATAATGTGAGTAAGGGCAGCCGGTGGAGTTTCTGGTGCCCCCCTAGGGAATTGGTGCCCTACACAGACTGCGTAATATGCGTATAGGGAGCGGCGGTATTGTGGTAGCCTAATGGTATTTTTCTGAAAGTGATTAGTCTAATGGCTATTAAAAAAAATAAAAAAATAAAATGGCTTTGGCTGAATCTGACAGCTCCTTCAGTTTATGTCAATATTCTATTAAAGAGTAATTTATATCACTAAAAGCGGCGTGACCGCTCCCATTACAATGAATAAATCTGTCTACACTAGTGGTACGCGATGTCGGAAATGCTGTAGCAATCGATTATTATTCTTTTGATGAATTTACAGCACAATACATGGAGTGGACTTTTTTATCTGACCTGTTTCTCATCTGAGGTAATTTGAGGAACACTTCAATGTTCCGGGGTGAATGCAAAACTGCATTTTTTGCTTCCTTGAAGGGCACTCCTGCAGGAGGGGATGCCTCTCGAAAGCTCGTTCAAAACGAAAGTGAAAAAATTAATCTTTTCTTGGAGGGCCCTTCCACAAGACACTTAGTGAAGTGTACATTCATACAGTAATGCCATGTTTCCTTCAGAGTACCCCCTTCAAGGGCTCTGTACTTTGAAGTGAGTATAGGGCATAGGGAGGATCACTTATGATTGGAATCTGCCCCCAATCTGATTTATAAAGAAATCTCATAATAACACATTATTACTGTTATTGTGAGATTATGACAAGATTTCAATTTTATTTTATTTAACTATTTTAATTTATTACAATTTCTCCCCTTTTTCTGGATGACCAAAAGGGCACCTTTAGATTTGTGAATGAAAGGGGCAGGGGCTTGCCCCTTTCTGTGCACGTCAGTGCACACTTATGCCATCTGAAACTTGAAATATGACTTGAGTCGTATAGATTACCTTTTTTGCTGCCTTTATGTCCTTTTTGGAGCTTGAATGTTTTGGACCCCATTGACATGTATTGTATGGATATATTGACATCATATCACCTTCAAAATTTCATTGTTTGTCTTCCACAAAAGAAAGAAAGTCATACAAGTTTGAGACGGCATTAAAGTAATTCAATTTAAGAACTGTCATTTTTGGGTGAACTATCTCTTTAAGAACCATAGATGTGAGTGGGAAGTCCTACAAGGTTTTATTTATATACAAAAGTTGTTTGTGTGTGTGTGTGAACTTCTATTAATAGATTAAGCGTATCCAGAATGTGCATCTCCGGCGGTTATACGAGGCACGCAAAAAAGAGCTGGAGATCAGGAATGGTCCCATGGTAAGATCAGGAGAGAAGATCCTTTATCACGGCACAACGGAGGCAGCCTGCAAATCCATCATTAATTCTAACTTTAACCGCAATTTTGCTGGACAAAATGGTAATTTCTGTTTTTGAAAGTTTAAAATGTTGTTTGTTTTTTGTTGTGTCTGATTGTTTGGCTTGTTGTGTCTGACTCGATTAACTTATGGCCCTTTATTTATACACTTCTCAGCAACTTTATTTGGTGTTGGAACATACTTTGCTGTGAATGCTAGCTACTCTGCCAACCCTGTCTATGCGGTTCCTGCCACAGATGGCGCCCAACTCATGTTTGTGGCCCGTGTGCTTACGGGTTATTACGACCAAGGTCAGAAGGACATGAGGACACCTCCCATTCGCCTGCTCCCCAACCATCCCTTTGACAGCGTGGTGGATAACATGCAGAACCCCACCATGTTTGTGGTTTTCCACGACTGTCAGGCCTACCCAGACTACCTTATCACATTCAAATGAACTTGGCTGGCTCTCTGTTAAATTGTACTTCTCAGCACTGAATGAGTAAAAAGCATCTACTGAAAAATATGTAAGAGAGAAAGCTTGTTAGTTCCTTTATCATTATCATTTATCCAAAGTAATTAGCTAGTTATAATTCACCCAAAAATGAAAATTCTCATCGTTTACTCACCCTCATGCCATCCCAGATGTGTATGACTTTCTTTCTTCTGCTGAACACAAATGAAGATTTTTAGAAGAATATCTCGGCTCTGTTGATCCATAAAATGCAAGTGAACTGTGACTAAAAAGCAAATAAAGTTAGCATAAAATTAATCCAGTGGTTAAATCCATGTCTTCAGAAGTGATATGATAGGTGTGGGTGAGAAACAGATCAATATTTAAGAAATTATTTACTGTATACTCCACTTTCAACCAGCTTTCCGTTGTTTGTTCACGAAATACAGAGTTCTTATTTCTTTTTTTATTATTATTATTTTTTTTTGTTTTTCTTTTTGGCAATTCACATTCTTTGTGCATATCACCACCTACTGGGCAGGGAGAAGAAGGAAAAGAAAGATGTGAGAGCTGAAGGAAAGGAAAATAATAAATAAATCATATTTGCACAACAGCCCAGTAGGTGGCTCCTGAACATGCAAAGGAGGGTTGTTTGAAAGGAGGGTTGGGTGTCACCCACACCTATCATATCACTTCTGCAGATATGGATTAAACCACTGGGGTCATACAGATTATGGATTTTATGCTACCTTTATATGCTTTTTGGAGCTTCAAAGCTTTGGATCCTGTTGATTGCATTGTATGGACCTACAGAGCTGAAATATTTTTCTAAAAATCTTAATTTGTGTTCATCAGAAGAAAGTCACACATCTGGGATGGCATGAGAGTTAGTAAATGATGAAAGAATTTTAAAACATTTTCTAAATATTTACTCAATTCACTAAAACATATGACAACAAAAGAAAATAAAAAGTGCATATCAGTGGAACTGTTACACAAGTTCAATATCACTTCTGTTAATAGTTATTGGCAAATGCAGATAATTTCGCAATGCTTGGCTAACATCACTTGTGTAAACACAGCTCAAACAGAATGATGTGGGCATTGGAATGCATTTTGGTGATACTCCAGCACTGCCTTCTGAGTTCCCATGTCAAATTGCATCACTCTTGCTGGATATTAATCTGGTTTGCATAATTCTAAAGTTACAGTTGTGCTGATCAAGCAGTGGAAGGTCTGGACTTGATTAGATGGAATGTAATATGTAACCTTTGGATGAAAAGTTTATTTGGGATTGTGGATGAACCTCATGAAAAAAGACTGTATTGTAATAAAAGTTACACATAAATTCTTTGTATTGTTTAGTCTTATAATGTTTGAGTCACATCTCCTTTCCAATTGTTTTAATGAGTCTATACAACTTAAACAAGCAGTTTTAGGAAAAAATATATTCTATTAAAATGTTATTACCTCATTGTATTCATGAATTATCTACCTGTCCTGACAGCACATATACCACAAAAAAATTTGAGACACAATTTGTCAAGTGTGAGTCTTCTTTGGATAAATTCACCTATGTACAATACCAATCAAATGCTTCGACACACCTACTCATTCTTTATTATTACTATTTTTCACGTTTCCTTTTAATAGGAAAGAAAGTATGCAGTGACAAAAAACAGGCACACTTTTGAGTGCACAAATGTAATAAATAGTCCTAAATGTAAACATATTTGTCCTTGAATATAATTAAGGGTCTAAATGGAGTAATGGTAACACTTTACATTAAAGTTCCCTTTGTTAAAAGGTTATGAAAAGGTTTATTGATAACTATTCATTTTCAAATGCATTAGAAATGATATGCAGTTACACCAGGAGGCGTAATTAGGCTGACTGGCATGCATAACTTGGCAAATAGTGGTAGATTTTTAACTCAGATGTTATTAATGTTTAATAAACAATTATTCATACCTATTTTAACCAAAAACAAAAACATGTCGTGTCATTTTTCATGTTTTATTTATTTATATATTTCCATTCTTAATGTAATTATCCAGTAAAATGTGCAAGAAGGGTGTTTGGTATATTTTAGTTAAGTTAATTTAAGTTTGAGCCTGCATAGTATTTTTAAGTTAATAATTATGATTGGTACTCTTTATTTACTTTACAAATAGGCAAGAGTCTTCAGTAAAGAAATTCATCATCACCTATTTCCTCTGTTTAATTGAGATAAATATATGGGGTTATATATAGACTATTTCAAAGTTAAACTATTCATTATTTGTTCATATTTACTAAGTACACAGATGTAATCTTAAGTAGTTACTCTCATTAATGATTGGCCTGTAGGAGCTGTAGACTCATTACTCATTCATACATTCGTGTACACTGGTGGCCAAAAGTTTGGAATAATGTACAGATTTTGCTCTTATGGAAAGAAATTGGTACTTTTATTCACCAAAGTGGCATTCATCTGATCAGAAAGTATAGTCAGGACATTAATAATGTGAAAAATTACTATTACTATTAAAAAAAAAAAAAAAACTACTTCAAAGAGTTCTCATCAAAAAATGCTCCATGTGCAGCGATGACAGCTTGACAGATCCTTGGCATTCTAGCTGTCAGTTTGTTCAGATACTCAGGTGACATTTCACCCCATGCTTCCTGTAGCACTTGCCTATGGCTGTCTTGTCTGGCACATAGTAACAGATTTATGTGAGAAAGTCGGAAAAAGATTTTATATGTTATTTTAATGGATTTCACATGCCCTGAAACCTGATACCAGTCTGTAAGAAGAGACAAGCAGTGTGTTTATAAGCAATGTGAATAAAAAAAAAAAAATTTTTTTAAATATTACGAAATTTCAAGAGTCATTTGTCTTTCTGGTTTCACAAGTGTTCAACAACATTAGAATTTGGATGTGCGGGAAAACGTTTTGGCCTCCACAACTTAAATATCTGCAAAATGATAAAGAATCATGATGCTTAAATAAATCGTGAGCTTGGAAGCAGAATGTGCATCATCAGCTTCATTGCATATATACAGAATGGGTCTATAAGTTTATAAACTATAATATATATATATATATAATGTATTATGCCTTTTAACAATGTACTTTAAAAAAAATACTGAATGTTTTAAATGAGCTAACCTCAAGTCAGTACAATGCATTTCAATAATAACATTAATTTTATGAATTTACTTCCATTGGCTCACGAGTAAACAAATTGATATACAAAGTGGAAACTATACTTTTAATTTCCTTTCTGCAAAAGAGTCTGCAAAAGACGAGAGCGAGAACCACATTATAGTGACCATGAGAAGGTTAACCCAACATGACCCTACCCACCCTAGCAACCAGGGTAATTGGATGCTTAGGAAGCATGACTGGATTCACTCAGCACGCCCTGGCAGCACAGGATTTATCATGTATTTAAGCTGGTCAGATGGCGTCACCGCAAAATTGTGTCAAGAGTGACCACTCCAGCAGGGTAAGGTTAAATTAACATTGATATTCATAAGAAATTTGCTGAAAACTCCAGACATTGTGCTAAAATGTGCAAGAACTCATAAAACATCATCATTCTCCCTACCATCCTACCATCCAAAACACTTCACTTCAAGTCTCTCTTTAGGTTGGTGCCTAAAGGTTTTCGTTCTGTCCAGTGCCATCTATGCTCTTTTCAGGCCTTGTGTCTTTCTTTGGTTCTTTGTCGAGGCAATGATGTAAAAGCAAGAGGTAGACTGTACCATGATAGGCTGTCACCTCCTTGTAAAAGTAATTTTTGTCTCATGTGACTGTGAGTATGATCAATCAATCGAAACCCATAATCCAGTATATATTAAGGCTCACCTGCGAGCGTGTCACAGTCACGTGGTTGCCCCTTCTGTGGCAGGACTGCATCACCTGGGAGCCATGTGCAACATCAGTCTACCTTTTGTAGTGGGATTGGAAGACATTTTTTGGCACACCAATTACTCCCAGGAATGTCTGATCTTTGTTAATTCACTGGCTCTGCTCCAAGGCCATATTGGTGCATGGAAGTTCATGTTTTATGTTTTGTGTACCAGTTAGCTTGCATCCCCATGTTTTCCAATCAACTTGTAGCTACTTGTTTGTTCCTCTACTGATTGCATCAGCATGGTTAAACGAATTATCGTATCCTCGGTTTGTAAACTCATTCGACCTGTGGGGTGGCCTGGATCTATTGTGTTTAAATATTTTTTGTGATTTTACTCTTTAATTTTTTAGGTAGACCTATTGGTCTGGGATTGTGTACCAGTTAGCTTGCATCCCCTTGTTTTCCAATCAACTTGTAGCTACTTGTTCCCTATCTGTCACTCACTCGACATTGTGTCGATGTAGTGACACTAGGGGTCACTCTTGGGAGCCCGAGACACCTCTGGTCTTTGATAAAAGGCCAATGAAAATTGGCAAGTGGTATTTGCATGCCACTCCCCCGGACATACGGGTATAAAAGGAGCTAGAATGTAACCACACATTCATATTTTCTCTTCGGAGCCGAATGGAGCTGAATTTCTACTGTTCATTCACCTCTGCTGGATCTGATGGCACATTTCAGCGTCTTCTCCCTCCTCTGCACTGGTGCACTGCAGAGAACGCCCCTGGGCGCTTCAGCAGAAAAAAGAGTATATTTTCTGAAAGAGTTTATTTCTCTAAAAGAGTATATTTCTCTAAAAGAGCGGCACGCACGGAACATCTTTTTAGAGATGTCTTTCTGATTGTGTGTTATTCCTGGTTGCGGTCGTTATCTTTCAAATTCGGATGGTCATGATCACTGTCTTTCTTGTCTGGGCATGACCCTCACGGAGGCAGCGTTTGTGGATGGTTCATGTTCTCATTGCGAGAACATGACCATGGCAATGTTGCAGTCGTGGCTTGCTTTCGTAATAAAGCAAGGAATGATCCGCCTCATTCCTTCTACCTACGGGTTTGAGGCCAGCGTGGCTAGCACTGGGGGCGATTTGGGGACCCCAAAGGGATCGCCTCCGCCAGGTATCCCACCGCGGACCTCCCATTCCCCAGCACGCTCGTCTGCCCCAGTCGGGCTTCCGGATGAGTCCACCGGCTCATCTCACAGCGAGTCTGGCCTCTTATTCGGAGCCCACGAAGGCTTCTTGTCCAGTCGGACACAGAAGCCTCAGCTGGGCTCCCACCTTCGGGGATGATTGCCCAGTCACAGGCTGATGCAGAGATGACAGACATGCTTTCCCGGGCGGCCGCGAATGTTGGGCTAGAGTGGAACCCTCTGCTCTCCCCTGAACCCTCGTGGCTCGTTGATTGGTTCCTGGGCTCGCGGCGCCGCGCAAAGCAGCCACGCCCCGCTCAGGTGCCTTTCTTCCCGGAAGTGCACGAGGAGCTGACGAAATCGTGGGGGGCACCGATTCCTCAGTTCCCCCGCCCTCACTACCCTCGATTGCGGGGCGGCCAGGGGCTATACGGCAATTCCCCCGGTGGATAAGGTGCTCGCGGTGCACCTATGCCCGCAGAGTGCCACCACCTGGCGCGGACGCCCAAAGCTCCCGTCCAAGCCCTGTAGGTTCACGTCGTCCCTGATGGCTAAAGCCTACATTGCTGCTCAACAAGCCACCTCTGCCCTGCATGCCATGGCTCTCCTGCAGGTCCACCAAGCCAAGGCGCTAAAAGAACTGCACGAGGGTAGTTCCGCCCCAGATCTGATGCAAGAACTGCGCTCATCGTGGTCTCTCGGGCAGACGATGTCCACATTAGTGGTCCAGGAGTGCCACCTTTGGTTCAACCTGGTCGAGATGGGTGAGGCCGACAAGACACGGTTCCTTGCTGCCCCCATTTCCCAGGCTGTCCTATTTGGTGACACCGTTGAGGACTTTGCCCAGCAGTTCTCGACGGTGAAGCAGCAGACGGAGGCTATCCGGCATATCCTGCCCCGGCACAGCTCAAATCACGCACCCTGTCTGCTCGTCGCCAAGCGCATCGCCCTGCGGTGACTGCACCGGCTCTGTCGCAGCCCACCCCTTCGGCCCGGCATGGAGCCCACCGCAGGAAGCAGACGCCACCCGTCTCCAGTTGGCCGCTAAGAACCCACGGAGGTCGTCAAAGCGCCCCTGAGACAGGCGACCCAGGGTCGAAGAAACCCACTCATCTGGAGCTGGTAAGAAGACCACTCCATCCCCTGGTGGAGGGCCGGGTGGAGAAGCTTTTGTTGCCTTTTTGTTTGATTTCGCCGCATGCCCAAGTGGCTGTGGTACCTAACAGTTCAGCAAAAGAGCGGTTTCCTTCTTCCCTGGGTCACATACCCAGTGTGCACAGTCGTCATCACGACTACCGTCCACAGGTTTTTCCTTGCAGGATTGGCACTCCAGTGGTGGTCTTCCCACCCCCGAGCGCCCAGCTGTGGCACACATCCGCCCCCGATGTGACAGTTTCCACGGGTCACGAGGACAGGCCTCTTCCTCCCCCGTCCCGGGCTGTTCCAGGGGTGATCACAAGGAGCCAGGTAAGTGCTTCGATGTCCCTAGGCTCAGCACAGCCACGACGTGGCGTGACACCTTGAGCTCCGCCCCGCCGCGAGGCCCCACCTGCCGGTACGTCCGACAACGTTGTCCCCTTCGTCCCCCTTGCGCGGGACTTGGATGCGTGGCTTGCGCTTTCCAATCTGTCTCGATGGCTGGTCCGGACCGTCCGACTAGGCTACGTGATTTAGTTTGCCAGGTGCCCGCCCAGGTTCAGCGGTATCCACTTCACCTTGATGAAGGACGAAAACGCTGCTACCTTGCGCGCGGAGATCGCTACCCTCCTACGGAAGGGCACAATGGAACCTGTCCCTTTGCCCGAGATAAAGAAGGGGTTTTACAGCCCCTACTTCATCGTATCGAAAAAAGGCGGTGGGTTGCGGCCAATCTTGTACCTGCGAGTACTGAACCGGGCTTTACACAGACTCCCGTTCAAGATGCTGATGCAAAAACGCATTCTGGCGAGCATCCGGCATCAAGATTGGTTTGCGGCGGTTGACCTGAAGGACGTGTACTTCCACGTCTCAATTCTACCTCGACACAGACCCTTCCTGCAGTTTGCATTCGAGGGTCAGGCGTATCAGTACAAGGTCCGCCCTTTCGGCCTGTTCTTGTCTCCTTGCATCTTCACGAAGGTCACAGAGGCAGCCCTTGCCCCGTTAAAGGAAGTGGGCATTCACATTCTCAACTATCTCGATGACTGGCTAATCCTAGCTCACTCTCGGGACATGTTGAGCGCACACAGGGACTTGGTGCTCTCACACCTCAGCCGACTAGGGCTTCGGGTCAACTGGGAAAAGAGCAAGCTCCTCCCGGTTCAGAGCATCTCTTTCCTCGGTTTGGAGTTGGACTCAGTCTCTTTGAAAGCGTGCCTCATGAACAAGTGTGCCCAGTCGGTGCTGGCCTGTTTGAAGGCGTTCAAACAGAAAACAGCGGTTCCACTGAAACTTTTTCAGAGGCTCCTGGGGCATATGGCATCCTCAGCGGTGGCCACCCACGAGTGGGGTTGATGCATATGAGACTGCTTCAGCACTGGCTTCAGACTCGAGTCCCAAGATGGGCATGGCGCTGTGGGACACATCACGTGGTCTTCATGCCGGTCTGTCACCGTCTTTTCAGCCCTTGGACCGACCTCTCTTTTCTACGGGCAGGTGTTCCCCTAGAACAGGTCTCCAGGCGCGTCATGGTCACGACAGATGCCTCCAAAACGGGCTTGGGCGCTGTTTGCAACGGGCACACAGCCGCCGGCTTGTGGACGGGCCCGCGACTGCATTGACACATCAACTGCCTCGAGTTGTTGGCAATTCTGCTCGCCCTGCAGAGGTTTCGGCCATTGATCCAGGGCAAGCACATGTTAGTTCGGACAGACAACACGGCAACGGTAGCATATGTCAACCACCAAGGCAGTCTGCGCTCTCATTGTATGTCACAACTCACCCGCTGTCTCCTCCTCTGGAGCCAGCAGCACTTCAAGTCGCTGCAAGCCACTCACATCCCGGGCAACCTCAACACTACAGCGGACGCGCTGTCAAGGCAGGTTACCCTCAGGGGAGAGTGGAGACTCCACCCTCAGGTGGTCCAGCTGATTTGGAGTCAATTCTGACAGGCACAGGTGGACCTGTTTGCCTTCCAAGAATCCTCCCACTGCCCACTTTGGTACGCCCTGACCGAGGCCCCCATCAGCATAGATGTGCTGGCACACAGCTGGCCTCCTGGTCAGCGCAAATATGCGTTTCCCCCAGTGAGCCTACTTGCACAGACTCTGTGCAAGGTCAGGGAGAACGAGGAGCATGTTGTCCTGGTAGCACCCTACTGGCCCACCCAGACATGGTTCTCGGACCTCACGCTCCTCACGACAGCTGCCCCCCCGGTGAATTCCCCTGAGGAAGGACCTTCTTTCTCAGGGACAGGGCACCATCTGGCACCCGCGACCAGACCTCTGGAATCTCCATGCCTCGTTCCCTCATGGGACCTCTCTGTAGTTCTTCAGGATTTACAGAGAGCCCCCTTTGAGCCTTTGCAGCCAGCTGAGTTTAAGGCACTCTCTTTGAAGACTGCCCTCCTGACTGCGCTCACTTCCATCAAGAGGGTAGGAGACCTGCAAGCGTTCTCTGTCAGCGAAACGTACCTGGAGTTCTGTCCGGGCTACTCTCACGTTATCCTGAGACCCCGACCGGGCTATGTGCCCAAGGTTCCCACGATCCCTTGTAGGGACCAGGTGGTGAACCTGCGAGCGCTGCCCCAGGAGGAGGCAGACCCAGCCCTGTTGTTGCTGTGTCCGGTGCACGCTTTACGCATCTATTTGTATCGCACACAGAGCTTTAGGATCTCTGAGCAGCTCTTTGTTTGCTTTGGTGCACAGCGGAAAGGAAGCACTGTCTCCAAGCAAAGGATCGCCCACTGGCTCATTGATGCCATAGCTATGGCATATCATGCCCAGGACGTGCTGCCCCCAGTAGGGCTACGAGCCCATTCTACCAGGGGTATAGCGGCCTCCTGGGCCCTGGCCAGGGGTGCCTCTCTAACAGACATTTGCAGAGCAGCGGGCTGGGCAACACCCAACACCTTTGCAAGGTTCTACAACCAAGTGGCACGCAATACAAGTGGATAAGCCCGGGATAGCTGGCCGGGTGTATCGATTGCACATAGCGCCTTTCACCTCTACTGAGCTGAAGACGTGCACCATTAATTCCCAGTAGTGTTCACAAACTATGTTCCCTGGTTGACTTCCTCTGAGCCCTGTGGCAGTCGAGTGCTAACTAAGAGCCCTGTTCTGGGGTAGGTGCTCCACATGTGGCAGTTCCCTGTAAGGTAACCCCATGTGATGTATATCTTCCACTAATTAGTTTCCCTGTTGGCAAACCGCGTCTTCCTTCGGCAGAGCCCCCTCTGCCACAGTCTCCATGTTTGTAGTAACTCCTCCCCCGTTGGGTAGGATCTACCTTGAGACTCTCCACATGGTCAGCCAGACCATGTGATGTATTTTTCAACTTAAATATCCCCGCCTCTCTTTGGGCGAGGTGTGGTCTCCGTGGTGTCCTCCCCTTGGGAGGGACACCCCCCGACTAGACCTGGCGGCCCAGTCAGATAATCCCCCTTCTTTTTTAGAGAGTGGAAAAAAAGAAGGGGAAAAGAGGCCTGGTGACGAGTGTTTGTGCCTCTAGACATGGAGGGGGAGTTGCAAAAACTGCATTATCAGGTAGCACGTTTGAATGAGGGATTGCGTCAAGCACAACCTCCAGTGATGTTACCAGACCCCAGTGTAGCTCCCTTTAGGGTAAGTTAATAGGATGAGGAGGTTAATGCCTATGTGTGGGCTCCTCATCTGGTTAGTGCTGACCGAGCACTTCTTGATCACTTTGTGGGGGGTGTGCAAGGGGAGATCAGGTATGGTTAGAGTGTTGAGAAGGGGGAACCAGATAAGATTTTGCCCTTCATGTGTGTACTCTGGTAGATGTAGCCCTGTCGCAGAGTTAAAGTTTGCCTCCTACAGTTTCGGAAAGACTTGTTCTCACTTGGCTGTAGAGTCCTAGTTTGGGTGGGAAGCCCATCGGATGAGAAGTTTGTTTGGTCTGTTTTTATGCCTTTACACATCTTGTTTTTTTTTTCTTGCTTTTTATTGGGGATGGTTCAAGTGCCCTACATTGGTAATTAAGGAATTAATCACTTGCGTGTACTACCCAGAGCAGAGTCAGGCTACACTTTCTGGTTATGGCATTTTTTTTTCTTTTTTTTTCTTCTTGTTATTTAGAAGCCTTCTGTGTCTGTTTCACAACATGGCAGGTAAGCCTAGGTGTTATGACCAAAGACCCTAGTAGTAAAATGTTTGTCTAGAGATACACTCTAGTTATGGCTTCAGCTCATTAACCGAGTATATCTATACATCTATATATATCGCTACATAGTGCAATATAACGTGGGAGTCAGTCCTAGCCAGGATGTATATGTTAACATATGTTAATTCCATCAGCTCTAAATAGTTCATTGGAATCCTATAATAATGGCTTATGCATATGTAAGTCAAAAAACACTTTTACACCATTTGGCCAAACAGTTTTGAGGACAGTGAGTTCCACTTCCAGTAGCATTTCCAGTTGAACACAGTTCCACTTGAACATCCATTCCCCGCATGGATTTCTCAGCACAGTTAAATAACCTAACTCAGGACTGAGACCGACTGGTGAAATGCTGAAGTGGCGAACCCCAATTGGTCTCTTGCCCAGTCACTCCATTCTAATCCTGATTTCACAACAACATAATGGAAAAAGAAAAATAACTGTGCTAACGAGTATGGAACGGCACGAGAATCATTCGGCACGATGGTGAAAAAGCAGCTAAAGGTATACATAACTTTCTAATGGTTACAAACAGTGTTGGGGAGTTGCTAACTACAAGTAGCGACACTACTAGCTTAACTACATTTTTCAGTAGCTTGACAGTAGCTCAGCTGCTTTTAAAACAGAGTAGCTTTTCTAGTAGCGAGCTACTTTTTCCAGCAAGTAGCGGTGCTGCATGACCAAACGCTACATCATGTTTTGGTCAGAAAATAATTAATAGCCTTCTTTATTGCAAAGAAGCCAAACTTCTACAGGCAAAACATCTAACTAAACAGCATATTCTGGCTGTTGCTCAGAATCAGGCAGCATCTCTCTTCTTCTTTTGTTCTTTTGTAACGGCAGATCACAAACTATAACAGTGCATTACTGTCATCTACTGGCAGCTTATTACAGCTCACTTGGATAAGAAGAGACTGTGGTGATGATGTAAAGCGAGCAACCATAATTTGTTTACTTATACAAGACGTACAGGGTCTGAAAATGATAAAAGAACACCATTATATTCTTCTGTGAAACAAAGAATGTTTCAGGCATTTTATTGTTAATAGACAACACAACAGCATATTTACCTTTACTTTTTAAAATAAAATAAGTTATTGCCTTTTGAGAGATTTATTTTCTGTTCAGAATATTTTTATTTTGCTTCTCATTATCTGTGCTTTATTGGGAGCTGCGAGATAATTCATGTCATGTATAACTATTTGATACATTTTTTCTACATTTCTTAGCATTTATTAACAATTATTTTCATGTTAAATAGATACAATTACTGGTAAAATAAATCACTTATTATGGCATTTATTACTGTGTGACTATCTGCTATGGGGTTGACCATACGTCCTCTTTTTCCTGGATATGTCCTGTTTTTTGGACATGAAAACAAAGCATCCGGCCGGGATTTCAAAATTGCCTCTAAATGTCCGGGATTTGGCTTTGTCTTCACATTGATGTGCTCTCTACAGTTAGGACAAAGCCTATCTTACATTCTGTGTATCTGATACTGCACATCAGTTTTAATTTTTTATCTTGACTATTTCGAGACATCAAATAGCCTAAACTACACATAAGGGATATTTAAACTAATATGACAGATGAAAATAAACCATGATGGAAATTTTACAACTTCACCTGATATTTGTTGTGCAACCTTTGTATGTAACCTGCAAATCTGACTTGCGTGTCAATGGCAAAAAAGTCAGAAAATATAAAGAACAAGAACACAAGTGAGGGGAGAAACAAGCACAGAGTCTCTGTTAACATATTATCCATACTAAATATTATGTGACAAGCACAAAACAGGAGAGTTTGTCAAAAAAAAAAAAAAAAAAAAAAAAACACAGCTCTTTAGGGAAGTATGCTACACTTGTGCACAGCAGGAGGACTGAAAAGTGTGAAGTATAATATCAAAATATATTTTTTTAATGGCGTCTGATCTTTTCTGTTTTTATTTGGTTGTATTTTATATTATGGCCATTATTAAATGTATTAATGTTACTTGTCATTAAATGTATTAAATACATACATTTTAAGTACATACATTAGATGTATTTAATACATTTATTAATTAATAAATGTTATTAGTGTAAATTTTGTTTTTAATATTATTGGTTTGATAGCAACATTGTAAGAAAATATTGCCTCATTAAGTAGCTTCAATGTAGCAAGCTACTTTTTGAAAGTAGCTTGTAATGTAGCTAACTTTTTCAAAATGGTAGCTTGACTGTAGCTTAACTACTTTAAAGTATGAGTGGCTTGTAGCTTGTCAAACTACAGTTTCAAAGTAGCTTCCCCAACACTTGTTACAAATAAGAAGTTTTCTATACCTGCAGTATGCTATCCATTAGCATTCACATTCAGGAGCATGCAGCCCTGAAAGTACATGAGCCGCAATGCCTAGAACTCCTTAGCACCTCTCACTGGCCACCCTCTACTTGAATTGCCGTAAGTGTGCTTTTTGTCCACATAATGATGTAGTTATTGCATCTACTAGCAGGATCTTACCACTGAAGAAGGGCAGTCTCAACATTTTCTTGCACCATGAAAACATCACAGACAGAATGGTCTATCCTCAGTTTGGACGATTCCGTCAGAGGCTTGGATATCTTCAGATATAAAATGCTATTATAGTTACATTTATACCATCATATCGGTATTTTAGTTCACCTAACCCAACCCAATTCCTAAACCTAACCAATTATCTACAATATAAATCATGTAACAGACAGGTCAGTGCAGTGGCATGCAGTCAGTCCCTTCAAACACTTCAGCGAAGGGGGTTCCATAAATGGAGATGAAAAAAATATTTCTAAACCCGGTTTATGCACTGAATGCCACAGCATTACACTATTATATAAATATTTTTGAGCACCTAACCCCTACGCCTAAACCTAACCAATTCTCAGTAAAATTAAGTAAAAATTAACACATAGAAGTACAGTCACAATAGTTTATTCCACAAAATGGCCAAAAAACAAAACAAAAACAAAAACACTATAAAAGTACTCAAAACTTCTCATCCTCCGAAGTCACGCTGAAAGGAGTGAAATTAAAAGGTTTTAATCCACTGGTGTAGACATAGGTGGGCAGGGCTGGGCTGGTGCCACCCATTGGACATTCAGGCCCACCCAATCATTGTTTCTAAATTCGTAGATGCTTTGCCAAATAAATGTTGCATGAAATTCAGAAATGTGCATTATTAGCTAAATTGAGGGGCGGAGTAATGACTTGCAACTAAAGCCACACCCCCTCCTTTCAACCACTGTTTAGTGTTCCTCATGCTTTAGTTTTGATTTTCAAATTGAGTTTTGAATAGGTAATAGCTTTGGCTAGCTAGCAATCAAATTATTTGGAAAATTGAAAAAAAAAGTTCATTATCAAATTTTATAAATCAAATTCTGACCAACTCTGAGGATGCATCTGAACCTGCAAAGACATCTTTCATTAGCTCCTGCTAGTGATACATGGGCATTGATTGCCATTACCTTGTCCTCAGCTCCTGCTAGTCCCGGCCTTGCCACATGTGCAGTGTTCACTCCAGTGTCAGTCTCCTGTTCAACCCAATCCAACCCCAGGTTGGCCCAGTCCACTGAGCCCAGGAGCAGCATCAGTCCCAGCCCAACCTTGGTGTCAGCTCCACCCCAAGTAGCGGACCTGTCCGAGACAGATGAGCCTCCACTACAGCCTATCATCCGCTCCTTCCCGACCACAGAGTGTTTCTCCTCAATGGTACAATGCATTCACCTGGCTTGAAGTCACCACAGATGCAGTGTTTTATAAACTGTTCAGCCACTTTGCAACTGCCAGTGGAGATCAGTTCACCAAACTTGCTGTAAAGATTGAAAACATTTCCCCAATTCAAAACATGCCAGCAGTATTCAGTGGGTTTGTTCCAAAACCTAGTGAGCTTCCTCGCTGTCTCCTGCCTACATAGGCAGCTGTCTTCTATGGCAGCATCCTACCTGAAATGGAGCCTCTTAAGAAAACGATTTGGAATACTCTACATAGGCGGCAGCTCCGCACATCTTTTAAATAGTGCTCCTCACGGGTAAACTCGACTCGCAACTTATTTCAGTATAGTTGACATAAAAGAAACGATGCGATCCTCCGAGCATAAATACACACAGCACACACATTTTGGTAAAATAGTTGGTTTTGTATTATATTAAACTTATTTATCTATACTTTTCAGTATTTAATAGATAAGTATATTTATAATTTAAATTTCTCTTGCTTTATCCACCATCTTGGATTTATTATTCTGCCGAGCTCATCACGGTGCATTCTGAGATTTCCTACCTGGGAAAGGATACATACAATGCTACTGTATAATTTGGCCAAAATTAGATATCTTAAGAATTAAGATACCAACATTTTGGAACAGCCTTCGCATTGGGAGCACACCTATGATGTCTTAAAATGCTGCCTCCGGAAAACGCTCTCTAGGTTTGGAACAGACCCAACATCTTGATGCTGTACCTAGTTTGCACAATTTCAAACTTATCCAACAGCCACATGGACCAGGCAATATAATCAGACAGGCTAATCAGTCTGTCAGTGAGAGAAACCATGAGCACCTTTAAGTCGAAATCAACCTTGTTTTTATTGTGCAAAAAAAGATATACATAGACACCATGAAAGCAAAGAGGAATTGAACTGGGGGAACCTTTTAAAGTACTATGTCATTATGACTCAGAGATAAAAGAGCAGTTTCAATACATTACCTAAAAACAATGCATTTCCTTTACTAATGAGGTACCTGACTCCTGTTCCTCAGACATCTTCACCAGCATTAACAACCTCCTAAATGCCCTCGTCATGTTGCCAATGAAGAGTTGTATGGTAGAAAGACTTTTTTGACAGTCAACAGGGTCAAGATCAGGGCCAGTGCATCTATGCTCACAGGCAGCCTGAACAATTTGTCTGTTATCTTTTTTTAAAGAAAACTTGCAGATTTACTGGATTATAATGGCATAAATTAACACGTTTAACGCCAAGGTTGTCATTTCCTACTCTAGGTAGGACAACACTTTAAAAAAAACACTATGGGCTAGGCCTGTTGTATTGCACTATTTTTCACTTGTGTGACGAATGGTTCTGTGTTGAATGTGTAAGATGGATTTCAAAGTTGCAGTGTGGTAAATGTGAATAGAAGTTGCACGAATGTGAATGGATGAATGTGAATGAATTTAATCCATTGATGAGATACAGAATGGACTGGAAATTTGTAAAGTTTAGTGAGAATTTATTATAAAGTTCACTGGTTGAAAGCCTACAGTGTTAAATACAGAATACTGTATGATGTAATGGATGCATACATACATGTGTTTGCAAATCATTGTGTTTTCACAAACTGTAGTAAAGTTACAAGAATTAAAAAAACCATTCAGATAGCATCATTTGAGTTTACAAGTACAAAGAAATACTAACATTAGCCATCTACATTACATAAGGTTGTCACAATATGAAAATATCAGTAGTTGGCTGTGAAATTTGACGACCCTCGATAGCAATTTCAAATACTAAAACAAATAACACTAACACTAAATTGTTAATTATGTACAGTAAGTACTGTTTCATGTTCTCAAGTAATATTCAAGACAAGAAAAAAAAATAGCAATGAATAGAAAGAAATGAAAAACAATGGACCAAGAAAAACAAAATTTAAGAAATCTGTGCATTTTAACAGCAGTATCAAGTATTCAAATAAACATTCAGAATGAAATGTGACATTAAACTACCACTGGTCTTCACTGTATGATTATTATACATTAATACTTTTATATTAATATAAAATAGGTTTGAGGAGAGACACATGGAAAGTAGGAGAGATGCGGTAGTGAGGAGGCAGTTGAAGTTTGTAACATACAGGATTAATTTGTTTGATCCTGAACGGGCCAACATACCTTGAGGAGAGTTTCTTGCAGTTTCTCCGCAGGTGGAGGTCTCGGGTGGACAGCCACACTCGTTGGCCTGGACAGAGAGTTGGGAAGGGTCGACGATGTCGGTCAGCATGTATCTTCTGCTGACAGATGGCTCTCTGCTGGTAAACATGGGCAGACTCCCAGACTTGGTTGCTGCGCTGCATCCAGTGACTAACCGCAGGTAACTCCGATGGTTCTCCCGACCAGGGAAAGAGCGGAGGTTGATATCCCAGGATACACTGAAAAGGGGTAAAACAAGTAAAGGAACTGCGAAGGGAGTTTCTTGCATACTCTGCCCAAGGGAGAAATCAACACCAATCATATTGGTTAGAGAGAGAGAAGGTGCAGAGATAGCGACCTACTTCTTGATTGATGCATTCAGTCTGGCCATTCGACGGAGGATGATAACTGGAAGTCAGGATGACGTTGACATTAGGTTTGCAGAATTCTTTCCAGATCCGCAAGGTGAATTGAGGTCCTCTGTCCTCATGGACATGTCCCGATGTCATCAGGCAAACCGTAGAGCCAAAATATTTGGAAGATGGTCTCAGCCGTCTCTAGAGCAGAAGGCAGATTCTTGAGAGGGACGAGACGGCAGGCTTTGGAGAACCTATCCACCACCACCATGATAGTTGTGTTACCCTGAGACACAGGTAAGTCAGTGAGGAAATCTACGGCAATGTGAGACCAGGGACATTGTGGGATGGGTAAGTGGTGGAGGAGTCTTGCTGGAAGAAGTCTGGAAGATTTAGCTTGGGCACAAATAGAACACTCCTTTACATGCAACATCTCGGGATAGGGAAGGCCACCAGAATTTATTCTGACCTAGTTGTGTGGTGCGGTTCTCACCTGGGTGACCAGAGCTCAAGGAGGTTTGGACCCATTGCATGATTTGAAGACTGAGCTTGGCAGGAAAGTAGACATGGTCTCTAGAGCAACTGGGCAGGGGTTGTTCCATCAACGTGGCTTGTTTGATGTCCTTCATGATGTCCCACTGGACAGGAGCAGCGATAACTGATTTGGGCAGGATGGTCAGAGGGGATTCAGGAGATTCAGGGAAATAAATCCAAGAGAGGGCATCAGCTTTAGTGTTCATTGACCCAGGATGATACGTCACCGAGAAGTTGAATCTGGTGAAGAACAGAGCCCAACGAGCTTGTCTAGGGTTGAGCCGTTTGGCAGAGCATAAATACTCCAGATTGCGATGATCAGTGAGGATGGTGAACGGGTGTTGGGAACCCTCTAACCAATGGTGCCATTCCTCAAGCGCATCCTTCATGGCCAGAAACTCATGGTTCCCTATGTCATAGTTCTGCAGAATTGAGTTTGCAAGAGAAGCACAGGGATACATCTTAGCAGGGTTACAATGTCATTGGGAGAGAATTGCTCCGATCCCAATGTTAGAGGCATCCACTTCCATGATGAAAGTCTGGGAAGGATCAGGATGATGAAGTACAGGTGCAGTGGTGAATCTTACTTTATGATCCTGGAAGGCCCTTATGGCTGGAGTAATCCACTGGAGAGTTTTAGATTTTCCTTTGAGAAGAGAAGTGAGAGGGACTGCTATGGTGCTGAAGTTGCGAATGAATCACCTGTAGAAGTTAGCAAAGCCCAGGAAGCGTTGGAGTTCTTTGGTAGAACCCAGACGAGGCCAGTTCTTGACGGTGTCTACTTTGAGACTATCCATGTGAGCCCCCTCAGGGCTGATCACATAACCCAGAAAGGATGTTGTGGAGACATGAAACACCTCTCAGCTTTCACGAAGAGGTGATTATCCTGGAGGCGTTGGAGAACCTGGCGTGCGTGCAGAATGTGAGCTTCTAGGGAAGGTGAGAAAACCAAGATGTCGATGTAAACTACGACGCTTCGGTGCAGAAGGTCTCGAAAGATCTCATTCATGAAGGATTGGAAGGTGAGTTGGCAAGGCCAAAAGGCATGACCCGATATTCGTAGTGCCCCAAATGGGTGATGAAGGCAGTCTTACACTCGTCCCCCTCCTTGATGCAAATAAGGTTGTAAGCATGACGCAAATCGAGTTTGGTAAAGACCTTGGCATCCTGTAGTTGTTCGAGTGCCGCGGGCACTAGTGAAAGAGGATAGGGAAACTTGACGGTAATGGTGTTTAAGCCTCTATAGTCTATACAGGGACAGAGTCTGCCATCTTTCTTAGCCACTAAGAAGAAGCCAGCTGCCGCAGGTGAAGTGGAGGGTTGGATGAAACCCATCTGAAGTGCTTCTTCGATGTAATCCTCCATGGTCTGTGTCTTGGGGATCCACAGGGGATAGATACAGCTCTTAGGGGGTTGTGTGCCTGGAAGGGGGTCAATAGCACAATCAGTAGAGCAGTGAGGAGGTAACTGAGTAGCCTTAGCTTTACTAAACATGGGCAGGAAGTCTTAGTAGACTATTGGGATGGTGGGTTGCACAGAGGCCTCAGCGGGGCTGATGTGAGTGGTCTGAATGGAAACGGATTCCACTGAACGTAGGCAAGAGGTAAAACAAGAGGTCCCCCACTGAATGATCTCTCCATCAGTCCAAGAAATGTGAGGATTGTGTTTACCGAGCCAGGGGTATCCAAAGATGAGAGGGTTCTTGGGAGTGTTGGTGACGAGTAGTTGTAGTGTTTCATGATGAGGAGCTCCCACTTGCACAGAGACGGGTTGAGTGACGTGAAGCCCTGTGCCAGCATGAAAAGGGCAGCCATCTAGTGCTGCAACAGAGAGAAAAGGCACACAAGGGGCAGTATCCAAAGATAACAGACTGCAGAGATCAGAGTCAATAAAATTGCCTGCAGACCCGGAGTCGATAAGAGCTTTGACTAATGGAATTCTGACTGGAACAGAGTTTTACCTCAACTAGTAAATTTCTATTTTCCAACAAATAAGACTCATCAGTACTCACCGAAGTATCAGTGGGTAGAGAGGAACGTGAGGGACAGGAGGAGAGAAAATGGCTGGGTTCTCCACAGTACAGGCACAGTTTGTTTTGGATGCGTCTTTGACGTTCCTCTCACAACAGACGATAGCGACCCAACTGCATGGGCTCGTGTTGAGGTGTAGTTATGGCAGGTAGTTGAGGAGGTGAAGACAGGGTAGCTGGAGTGCAGCTCAGCTTCAAATTGTCCAGTTTGATGGAGAGAGTAATAAACTGGTCGAGAGAGAGTTTGTCTCAGTTGGCCATCTCCACATGAAGTTGAAATGTGAGTCCGTTGCGGTATGGTGTTAGGGCTGGATTTGCGGCTGGTGCAGGAGACCTGGCTGGGGAAGCGGTGCGCAAATAACATAACACCTCTTCCATGGCAGAGGAAAGTTATCCCAGTTGACAGTGTTGAACTGCCAGCTGTTCAGCTTGAAACGTGAAAGCAGCTTGAAGAGAGGAAAACTCCGCTGGATCTGACATTGGCGAAGTCTTCTGTGACGAGTCAAGAGGCAGACACAGAGTGAAGATCCATGTGCAGAGTTTAATAACAATCGTAGTTAAACAGGCAGTGGTCAAAACCAGGTAAGCAGTCATAAATAAAGTAAACAAATCAAAGACAGTAAACAAAGGGGTAATCCTAGGGACAGGCAATAATCAACACAGGCAGGAAGTAGATAAAGATAATGCTCAGATATGCAAGACAACAGGTGAATTGGCAAGACTTCACAGTGAAGTGACGTTTGAGCGGGAATTATATACACAGGGAGTTGATGCATGAATGGCAATCAGGTGTGAGAGTCAATCTTCTTAGAAATAATCATTTTAATAAATGTTAGAATAATTGAACATCAAAAAATCAAGACATTGTTTATTGATATAAGTCTTTCGTAAGCCACCTGCATGACCCATGTGTGTATATATTTATTTTTTCCCATCACATTTGTTAAATATTGAAAATGTTTGATATTTATTAAAAATAGGTCAAGGTTGGTCAAGATTACATTCAAAAACAAATTTAAAATCAGCAGTAATATCTGACTACAAAGTTATTATAAATGTAGCTTCTTTAGTTCAGATAACATAAAAAAAAAAAAAAAAATTCTGACTGGTTCAGCTAAAGCGCAGGCGCATACACGAGTTGACTGACAGGCAATGTCTGAATCTAAAATGTGATTGGATCTCATACCTTTAAGGCAGGACTTTCTTTTCTACACCCAGACCATTGGCAGTTGGGTGTTTAAATTTGAACTGCTGTTCCCGCCGAATGTGAATCAAAACCACACAGGCATGTGTACATCAGTGATTTTTAATGTATATCTTTCATTTTCCTTCCCTGCAGGGGCTGTTTTTGGGGTCAGTGAAATTTGGAATTGAGACAAATTGACTTCAATATTGAGAGTAACTGAACTTCTAATAACAGGAGCAACATGAGCTGACAAGCATTAAACAAAGTTTAATGTAATGTACAAATGAATGTACTGTATGTGTCCACCAAACAAAATAGATGTCGGCAAGGCAATAAAAATGTTATGAAGAATATGGCGAAGGATGGACCCCACACCATGCTAGAATAGTGCAATTTTGTAGATTTTGTTTATGTTGAGCGAATCAAGTGAATCAATCTGTATTCATTAGTAAACATGCCATGTCCCACACATGTAGAATAATATCTTACCTTGACATATCAGAAAGCCATACTGTATAATTTCATGTTATTTCAGAGTTCTATCAAACTGATTAATCTGAAACATTGCCGGTGCAAAACAATGGACTGTATGGGGACAGTCCTTTTTTTGTAGTTGTGTCAGGGCGGAGGGCGGGGCTGGGCCATGACGCTGCACTCCCGGCCCCTAATCAGGCTGATCAAGCTCAAGAGGGATAAAGGTGACTGGAGGTGGCAGTTTGAGAGAAAGAGAACTACATGTAGCTGCACTGTATGTGTTTGTCTTTTTGTTTAAGTTGACCATTAAATATTATTTATATCGTGAAGCCGGTTCTCGCCTCCTCCTTTCCCAACTTTTATCCTTTGTTACAGTAGTTAATTACAAAGAAGCAAGGTTAAAGCTACCAGAAGATGTTGAACACATAGACCCTGGGACAGAGGATTCTCCAATAGAAGTCAAACGAAGAAGAATGTAAGTTATCTTTATTATTTCTGTGTGAGAAAATGTATGATATCCAACCAAAATTTAATAAAGTGCTTCATTAGGCCAAAGAACATCCTTTTTCCTGTGGAGGATGAAGTCGAAAATTACTTCTCAAAAGCTAATCAAAGTAAAATGTAGGTTTCTGTAGCTTTTCTGGGTTAAATATTCTGTAAACCATATAAAAACATCGATATTATATTTGCTTATCTCTCTCTTTCTCGTTTAGTGTGCGGACTAGAAGAACTGCACAGTGGACAGCAGATTTTTCGCTCATCCCTTCCTAACTCTTAAGTGGCGTTCACTGAGTAGAACATCTTGGCAAGACCAAGGAAAATGTAAGAATTTGTTAATTTGTGATTTTAATTATTTATTCAGCTTGTAAAATGTTCTGATATGCTTATTTCTGCAAACCACTCTAGTCACATTTATTTATTACAGTGAAATAACTTTAGATAATGTCGATTTGTCTGTCATTAACTTGCGACTCGATTCTTTTGAATATTTTCACAAAAAGACTGATTCACTGATACATTAAGTGACTGTCCTTAAAGGAATGGTTACCCAAAAATTAAAATTCACTCATTTACTCACGCTCATGCCATCCCAGATGTGTATGTCTTTCTGTAGGTCCATTCAATGCATGTGAATGGTGATGAGAACCTTGAAGGTCAAAGGACATAGAGGCAGCATAAAAGTAATCCATATGACTCCAGTGGTTAAATCCATGTCTTCAGAAGTGATATGATATGTGTGGGTGAGAAACAGATCAATATTTAAGTCCATTTTTACTGTAAATCTACACTTCCACATACTGGTCGGGGCTGGTCAAAGCTGGTCAAGTGGGAGCTCTTGTTCTGGTCACCATTGTCAATGTCACTTTTATTTATAGAGCACTATTATAAACAACAACAATTGACCAATGTGCTGTACATAATATCATAAAAATATAATAGAACAACCTACGGTACATGATGTACATAATATGGTACACAATGATGGAATGTTATGAAACACAATACAAACAATACATAACATGTAAGACAGCAGAAAACATCATTGGTTAAAAGCTATATAAAAAAAAGATATGTTTTGAGCTTTGATTTAAACTCGTATACAGTTGTGGCTGTTGAAATAAAAACAGGCAGGCTACTCCAAAGCTCTTAATTTTAGTCTAGTTCTTGGGACTGTTAATAACCTCTGGTTTGAGGACCTCAGAGATCGTGATGCTCAGAAAGGAGATCAGTGAGGTAAGATTGTGCTAGACCATTTAAGGATTTATAAATGAGTAGGACTTTGAAATCAATTCTGTAGTGAACTGGAAGTCAGTGACTAAAACAGGGGTGATATGTTCATGTTTCCTGACACCATTCAGAAGCCTAGCAGCTGCATTCTGTACAATTTGCAACCAGGAAAGAGATGATTGACTAATACCCATATAAAGTGCATTGCAATAGTCAAGCCATGGTGTAATAAAAGCATGAATTGCCATTTCAGAATTCTTAATAAAAAGAAAGGTCATCATCTTGGCCAATGCTCATGAACGGAAAAACTAGATTTGACTTGTTGAAATTTAAGAGCATTATCAAAGAACACACACATTTTTCACACACAATTTAACATGCAGAGACAGATAGCTGAAATTAAGATCTGAGTTTCCAAGGGCTTCACTGGGCCCAAACACAATGATCTCAGTCTTGCTTTCATTCATTCATTTTTATTTTTTTTTTTTCTCCCCAATTTGGAATGCCCAATTCCCAATGCACTCTAAGTCCTCGTGGTAGTGTAGTGACTTGTCTCAATCCAGGTGGTGGAGGATGAATCTCAGTTGCCTCCACGTCTGAGACCATCAGCCTGCGCATCTTATTACACGGCATGTTGTGTGCATTACCGCGGAGACATAATGCATGTGGAGGCTTCACGCCATCCACCGCAGCATCCACGCACAACTCACCATGCGCCCCACTGAGAACGAACCACATTATAGTGACCATGATGAGGTTACCCCATGTGACTCTAACCTCCCTAGCAACCGGGCCAATTTGGTTGCTTAGGAGACCTGGCTGGAGTCACTCAGCATGCCCTGGATTCGAACTCGCAAACTCCAGGGGTGGTAGTCAGTGTCTTTACTCGCTGAGCTACCCAGGCCCCCCTGCTTTCATTCAAGTTTAAAAAATGTAAGGACATCCAAGCATTTAAGTTAGAGAAGCAGGCCAGAAGCGAGTCAATACAATTATTATGTTTCAAAGGCAGATAGATTTGAATGTCATCTGCGTAGCAGTGAAAAGAAATATTGTATTTCTTAAAAATAGACCCTAAAGGAAGCATATAGAGAGAAAATAAAATAGGAGCAAGAATAGAGCCTTGGGTGACACTACAGATAAATGGAGCCGAACCAGAGGAAAATTCACCGATATTAACTGAGAAACTCCTATAATTAAAATAGGACTGAAACCACTTCAGAGCCTTCCCTTGAAAACCTACACATTGCTCTAAATTGGAGATCAGGACAGAATGGTCATCTGTAACAAAGGCAGCACTTACATTTAAAAGCACAAGCACTACAGAATTACCAGAATCAGTAGATAAAAATCATAATTTAAAACTTTTACTAGTGCTGTCTCAGTAGAGTGGTATTTTCTAAAACCCAGAGGTGGGTAGTAACACGCTACATTTACTCCAAAAGTGGGTACTTTTTACTCTCACTCAAGTAAATTTCTAATGTTCCTGTCATTACATCACTGTGTTTAATTTTAGTTAATGTGTAATTTATTGAGAGATTATTGAATGGGACTTTTATGACAGCGGAAGTTCACACAGATTCGTCATGCAATGCCTTCATTAAACACCAAGACAAGCGGATATTTCAAGATTAAAATCACAGCTCCAATTTAAGGCAGCACACTAAGGTAAGTTTTGGCTCTAATCCTAACAGGGCCCACTGTGTAATGAGATGGTCATTTTCAGGGTGATAATGTTACTGGGCTCTTATGACATCAGTTTTTAAGTGTACATTTTTAAATCAGTGCAGCAATATATCAGTGCGCTTTGTCCCGCGTCCCGCATGTCATGAACAGTATTAACTCATTTACCCTGCGCCCTCACGGGGGTACTGGAAATTATCGCAGCTACTTCAGGTGGATTAACTGTATAAATCCATGTAAACATCCAAGTTGAGTGTAAATAAATTCATTTTGTTCTGCCATTCGCGTGAACGACAACTGGAGTGTGAACAGACAGCATTTCTGCGCATGCACAGCGAGGTGTGCAGGGCGCGCGCAGATGTGCGGGCGTGAGGCGATCGTATGGTGAAGAGAGTGGCTGTGTCCGAAATCGTTCACTCATTCACTGTTTCCTATATATTGAATGGCAGTTAGTGTACTATATCTCAGCAGTGAGTAAACAAAATGAGTGAGTGATTCGGATGCTGAGGTATACCCCGAGTGTCGGACCTCTGGGGCTATTGCAGAAACGTCACATATGAAATTTTAAAATACTTGGGCCTTACTTGTTATTCTTATTAAATAATATATGAATACAATAAATCTTCATTCTGGTTGCCATTTTTAATATATACTGTGTGTTAATATAAAGAGTAAACACATTTTATCAAATAAAGAGTACATAAAAATGTATCTGCATGTTTTGCCTCTCTATATGTTATTATATTATTTTAATCAAGTAATGATTTGTCAAAAAGTAATTTTACTACATTCAGCATGAAAGAAAACATTGCAGGAGTAAAGGAAGCAGTAAACTCCCAGCTGGTACGTCTTCCCCATGGTGGATTATGGGCAATTAACCGTTGTCGAGTGTCCATCAAATGTACACTCGAAATTAGAGTGCATTGTGGGTAATAATAGGTGAACAAAAGTAGGGAACGAGTGGCTCACTCAGAATTCGGACACTCCTACAAAATGGCAGACACCCGAAATAGTGCACTATATAGTGGAGGGGGGCGGTTTCAGACACAGTGTTTCACGACCTGGGTTGGTACCCTACGCTGTGTACTTTGCATTAGAGAGCGGCAGTACTGCTGTACAGAACTAATGATCTAAATTCTTTCAAAACTGAAAACTGTAACTACACTGAAATAAGAATCCACACAGGACTTTAGAAGCAATGAAATAGCTAAAGTAGGCATTAATAAAACATGATCTTGCCTTGATTTATATTTCAGCATTATATATAATGTCCTTGTGGGACATTTTCACATTTTCACTGTAATAATTACTAGAAATGCTTCCAAACCTCTCTTGTTGACAAATTCATCCAGCTATGACAAGAGCCCTTAAAGGGATTGTTCACCAGAAATTACAATTCTCATTATTTACTCACCCTCAAGTCAGCATAAAAGTAATCCATAAGACTCCAGTGTTTAAATTAGTATCTTCAGAATCGATGTGATAGGTGTGGATGAGAAACAGAGAAACAGATTCTTCTTCTTGTGTTTTTGGTGATTCACATTCTTCTCTGCATATCGCCCCTTGCTGTCTAGCAAAAAATGACAAATATTGATCTGTTTCTCACCCACACCTATCATATCACGTCTGAAGACATGGATTTAACCACTGGAGTCTTATGGATTACTTTTATACTGCCTTTATGTGCTTTTTGGAGCATCAAAATTTTGGCCTACAGAGCTAAAATATTCTTCTAAAAATCTTAATTTGTGTTCTACAGAAGAAAGAAAGTCATACACATCTGGGATGGAATGAGGGTGAGTACACTGGAAAAAAGGCCATTTCAAAAACAAGTAAAAAAATAATGAATACAAGGTGTTTTTTGCTTGTAATAAGTAAAAAGATCTGCCAATGGAACAAGTGAAAACTGGCTTGTCAAGATTTATTGAAATAAGATGTGATATTTAGGACTTTTGAGATAAAACTGAACTTGAAATTATCTAGGAAAACTCATTTTGAGCTATATTTTACTAGTATTAGGAAGTGTTGGATTTCATAAGTCTGTAATGCTCAAAAGTAGCTTTTTGTTTTTCACTGTTCATGTCATCCTCTTTATTTCAAGCGTATTTAACTTACTGGTAAGTGACACCATTCTAGATTTAAGCCTATCACCAACTTAAAATAAGATTAGAAAGTGATATTTAAGCATTTTAGGATAAAATATGTCTTGAAGTTAGCTGGAAATACTCATTATGCATTTCTTACTCGTGTAGTACCATAGAAGTGCCATATCATTCTGGTCATCCTCTTCATTTCAATTCAAGTGTATTTCACTTATTGTAAGCTCTACAATAGTGATACTGTTCTAGATTTAAGACAATCACCTACTTCAATGAAAACAAGTATTGCATTAAACAAACAAATGTTTTATTTTCTCTTCATATTTATTTTTTATTTTTTTTTACCTCTTTCTACCTCTGTGGAATTCAGGAGTAAACATACAGTTCTGACAGTCTAGTGCATTACATGGAGACTGGAGCACCAGTCAATATGTTTTGGCTCACAAAATAAATTTTTTTAAAATAAAAACAGAACATGCCAAATATGTGTAACATTGTGGGTTAAAGTCAGACACAGTCATCTGACATGTGTTCCCTCAGTACACTTACAAAGTGCTTATTATGGTAACTTTCAAATTACGGGTCTTGGGCTAACATTAACATTGGGCTAACTTGGTTAAATAGCAACATAGAGCATCTGAACAATGTGTCTCAATACACCTACAAAGTGCTTATTATTGCAATATTCAAATTAAGGGTTTTTGGCTAACATTAACATCTGACCAATGTCCCTCAATACATCAACAAAGTGCTTATTATTGCAACATTAACATTGGGCTACCTTGGCTAAATTCCAAACAAGAATCAATGGCAATGGCTTTATTTGCCAACAAAAGCTTTCCAATCAGTCATGCCCTTCTTGAAAGATGGTGTGAGGTCTCGCTCATGGATTGTGTCCAAGAGGACCTCCGTTTGTATAACAAAGCAAAGTGGCTACACACTTGGGGTAAGTAAGGTGTAGGGCATAATAGTAGGCCATAAGGTATAAAGCACCCTCTGTAACCTTGTCTTTTGGGAATGTAGTTATCGGCACATCTCCTACAGCCAGGAGGCAGTTGGACGAACTCACAATCAGGACTGGACAGGAGAGAGGGCGCTTCTTCAAGTAGGCATTGGGTTCTTCGTTTTCCTTAAACGCATAACACAGACATCCTTCTATCAGGATAAAGCACTTTTGTTTAATGATCCATTTCGGTATTTTTCAACTTAAGCCATTCAGAAGTTTGTTTACAATCAAATAACTTTCCAAAACAAAATTTTGACAAAAGGCGCAGTACTGAGAAAGTTACAGCTGAAGTTGCTGCTTTTGACTGTCCCCAATGTTCCTGTTCACAAACGATCTAAACCTTCCAAAACACTGAAATCATATAAAGAATATCAAAATGTGTATGTGGATCTGCTGTACAAAATTGTATTGCTAAACACACTGTATTTGAATTTATAGAAATGTATTTAGATTTGTTGGGCTAGCCAATACTAGGCTAGTCTTGTTAGGTCTTCACTAGTTCTATACAACCTGATATTAACCATGTAGTGCATCCATTTTTGTACATACTGTAATATTGAGAGCTACACACATCTTACCATTTAAAATCCTGTTTCCAAAAACAAATGTTTGGGGTATCTCTGAAGGCTTAGAACATTTGTGACTAGGAAATACATTGGGAGCAATTAAAACCAGCATCTTAAGCTATAACTTTGGACAGTCTAAATTATTCTGTAACATTTTACACAGCTCACCTCGAGGACATGCACCAGAGACTCACTCGCATCTCGTATCTTCTTAGGAGGAGTAGATGAAGAGGGGAACAGTGATGGTAGCACACGTAGGATCCCGAGAGCCTGTTCAACTGTTGAGGAAAATATTCATTACTTTTACACTTAGATAACACAAGGTCAAATCTGATCAACGGTCAACAACAGATATGCTTTAAAATACAGAAACATTAAACAAATGATGGGATAGCCACCACAGATGAAAAAGGAGGAAGACAAGACACTAGCACATTGACAATTAACATGCCCTAATGTCCACCCTGACCAGTAATAACATCAAAACATCATTGCTTACCTTTGTCCATTCCCATTGGGGTTTTCAGCATCTTTTACCATACACCAAAAAACTGCACCTTCTGGCAGAAGTTGTCCCATCTTCCCCTCAGTTCATCAATGTAGTGGCTGTTATCCTTGTCCAGAATGCATCGAAGCTCCCCCATCACCTATCCAATATACAAATACAGACATTTGACTGCATTAGGTAGAAGGAAATTGGTATATAAGACATTGTTCTGTGTGGTACCATGTTTTGAATTATGCTCAGTCAATAATAACTTACATGGCCAATGTCCTTGAAACAAGGATACGCCTCTAGAATTTTCTCATATCTGTCCTCCTAGCGAACAGAATCGGAATCTATGAATGCTCTTCTGGCTGCAAATTCCAAATCCAGGAGCTGAGAGACAGATTCATGGTTTGGATTTTTCTTTTTACACAAAGCCTGTAGGGTTCTATAGTGCTTGGCCATAGTTGCTGGACTGTCAGTGTCTGAAGTGTCAATGTCTGTGGGCTTGTTAGCTAAAAGACACAAACATAACTACATAACTGAATACATGACATTAATTGATGAATGAATGAGTTATTCTTATAGGAAGTAGGCAGTAGTAGTAATTAGGTTGAATGCTTCTAGTCAATATTTTGACACAAGTCACAAAAGAATGCATGTACCATGCACATATATGCCAATATCACATTGACTGACACTTGGTAAATCTTATTTTATGAGGGCAAGGAAACCAAAATGTTGAAAATGTGACATATCAAGAACTAGTTCCATAAGTATTTTATATTGTTTTAAAGATCCAATAATGTGGGTTTATTAGACTTGTGAACATCAGAAGTGTAAAAGAAATATGAACACCACACCATGTTAAATTTGTAAATGCAAAGTTGGAACTCACGTCTTCCGTTGCTGCCCGAGTCTGGGGTGCTACTCCCTTGTGAGGAGCGATCTAGAATGATTGTCGAGTCACTTGAATCAAATTCATCTGGGTCACTTGGCTGCTCAAAACGGCGCCTCTTTGAATGTCTCCCATCCGGAATGGTCTTTTGGGGGATCTCACGTTTTGCAATCTTTTGGATAGCTGTGAGTACACAGTAACCTGTGACAAAACAATTTAAATAAATATTTCAAATATCAAACAAATTCTTCAAACAAATGCTATTAACAAAAGCCAATATGAAACACTTGGGTCATCAACTGGCTGCATTTCACTTACCCATGTATTCTTTGTCTGGTGGTGCTAGCTACCAATGCCAACATTTTCCCTTTTTTAATAGAGATGTTAATCTGTTTCAGAGTGGATTTCAAGAAGGTGGAGAGGGTCGTGTGAACGTTGACCTTTTCAAACATGCAACTGCATTTCTTCTTCAAGCCAGAGAAACCCATCGAATGACACAGGTAATTTATCCCATTGTTTTCCAATGAATGGTATTTCATTGTTAGTAGCAAGCTTAATAGCAATAAGCTTATAATGTAAAAAATGACTTAAAGGGGTCATACTATGCAAAATCCACTTTTTCCTGTCTTCAACAGAACTATGTGTCCCTGGTGTGTCTAGAGACCCTCAAAATATGAGAAAAAACAGTCCTCTCTTTATCTCCTGCTCCATCTTTCAGTAAATGTGTATGTAAACATGACATTTACATTTGGCTCCCCTTATTACATCACATGCAGGAACAGTAACTGTAGCAACCATAGTAGACTCCCAGAATGCTCTGTCTAAAACGACTTGTTTCAGACAGAGGATGAACTGAGGGGCTGCATAAAGGGCCAGCATAAGATAAATAAGGATTTTTTTGGAATTGTCAATCATCCAAAGCTACTATAGTTGAGTCCCAGAATAAAAATATAGAGGTGGAAATGAGCATAATGAGGCCTGCATATGTGAGTATGTTGTAGCAGTTGGAATTGAGCTGAATGGAATGTTAGAACAGAATGATTAGATGATAGTTTTGCTGATTCCTAGGATGGTTGATGTAGTCAGTTTAAGCACAGAATTAGAAGTCTATACATTTTAATTTCTTTGGTCTTTACTGATGTATCACAACAGTGAAGACCAAAGAAATTAAACTAGACTAGATTTTGAATTTGGTGGAGAAGACCAAATACTTAAACCACCTAAGGTATCAGCAGACATATAGCATTATATACTAACATTCCATTCAACCTCAATTCCAACTGTTGCATAGCCTTGTTCATATTCCTCTCATTAGTTTGTCATTTGTTTGTTTATTTGTATTTTTGTTGTTTTCCCCCCTCTCCAGAGAGCTGTTAACCAGATGGTCAGTGGAGTCCAGCAATACCAGGCGGCATTACTGCAGCACCTAAAACATCAAATGAGTAACATGATTGAGACATATTCTGGAGATCTGGATCAGCTGAAGAGTGATGCAATGGGAATATTTGATCAGTTTACTGACCCTTTCAGTCAAATTGCTACAACTCATTTGCAGGATAAGACAATCAAAGAACTGTTACAACCAATTGAACCAGAGCTTAGTATATCAAAAAATACAGTATGTTATGTGTAAAGTGGAGACTCCAGAGTCCTTACCATTAAAAACCATTACTTTTATTATATACCATTGGTGAAAAGTTTGGAGCAGCTGTTATTCCATCCAAGAATTCTTGCAATGATTGAAGAGGGGCCACAGCCATGCAAAAATGGATTTTTTCATGATTTAATTGGAGACATTTTTAAATCGCACCCACTGTTTTTGAAAGTTCCCACAGCATTGCAATTAATTTTATATACAGACGAATTGTGCAATCCTCTTGGATCTCGGGCAAACAAAAACAAGTTGTTATTGATTTATTACACCTTAGGTAACATCAAACCAAAATACAGATCTAGACTTGCTGCCATTCATCTGCTTGCCCTGGTAAAATCAAAAGATCTTTCAGATTGTGGTATTGATAAGATATTTGAGAGGATTAACCGTGACTTAATTGAGCTGTATGATGGTGTTAAAGTTGTCACTGCAAACGGTGAGAAGACAGTTTGTGGGACGCTTATGTCTGTGTGTGGAGACACTCTAGCTCTGCATGAAGTGGCAGGATTTAAGGAAGGAGTAGGGTTTGCCTACAGTAAATGCAGACACTGCGAATGCAACTTTGAAGACATGCAGGAACAATTTAATGAAGATTTGTTTGTTAAAAGGACCATGGCAAGTCATATCAGGCAATGTAGTGACATTGAAAAGGCAAGCACTGACTTTCTGAAAGAAAATCTAAAAACGACATATGGTATTAATAGGAGAAGCAAATTAACAGAATTTCCTCAATTTGATGTAATCAATCAAACCCCACAAGACATCATGCATGTTATTCTTGAAGGTGTTGCCCCATATGAAATCAAATGTGTTTTAAAGTATCTTGTGCTTTCAGGGCATATGGAGCTAGACACATTCAACAGTGCAATTATTGGTTTCCCTTATTCTCCTGTGGATGCGAGGGATAAGCCTTGCCCCATATCTGTCAATACACTGTCATCAAATGACAATAAACTGAAACAGTCAGCTGGGCAGATGCTGGTTTTGTTAAAGATCCTGCCATTTCTCATTGACACAATTGAAGAAAATGATTACACACAAATGCTGCTTAAGTTGTTAGAGATAGTCAAAATTCTGTTTTCACCTATTATTGCTCTCCCAACTCTTTCAAGGCTGAAGCTTTTAGTAGAGCAACATTTGAAAGATTTCAAACAACTGTTTCCAGATACAAATATCATATCTAAACAGCATTACCTTCTGCATCTTCCTTCTCAGATTAAGGCACTTGGTCCTATGGTGAGGCATATGTGTATGCGCTTTGAGTCAAAGCATTGCTTTTTCAAGCAGTGGGCTTTGAAAAGTAGTTTTAAGAATATTTGTAAATCTCTTGTGAAGCACAATCAACTATATGAATGTGGTCAGAATGTGCATGAGAAACATCCAATTTTTTCAAGTGAAGTTGAAATGGGCCCAGTCTCTGAGGTTAAAAATGTTCACTATATAGAAGGAAAGATGAAAGACTTCTTAGGAATAGAGCAAGTTCAACATGTAGTTTCTGTAAAGTGGATTATGCAACATGGAAATAAGTATACATGTGAGAAAACTTTGGTTATTTCTAATGTCATCAATAGTACTCCAGAGTTTGGACTTGTGAAAAACATCTACATAGTAAATTCGTCAGTGTATAGTTTTGAATGCCAACCTCTCTCTATAACTGAGTGGAATGATCATTATTTAGCTTATGAGGTAGAAGAGTTCCCTACCTAGCTCAAGCCAATATTTTTGTGGATGCTGAAATCTTGTTGATTATACACCATACTACTATTTGACCTTCAATAATAGCAAGTACATTCCAATGAAGTATGATCTCACAGACATCAATGAACATCACTCCCTTTGATTTTCTAGGGAGCATTTCATAGTACTTTTATTTTTTCTCCTCTCACCACTGAATCATTTAGATAAGGCCAGTGTGTATGAGATACTTTAATAAGGAACTGATTTATTAATGTATGTGTTCATGGGGTTCCAGTGTATTAAGGCCATTATGGTATTCAGTGAATACTTTTGAATAATGCTCAAAAAGAGTGGCTGTTAAATATAATTTAAGCAATGACATTTTACTGTTTAAGTCATATATACAGTTTATTTAGCCTTTCAAATGTGGAGATTGGTTTTTATGTAACTGAACATTGAAAACTTTGCTGGCCTTTTGGCTGTTTTTGCTTTTGCCTCTATGTGCATTATTGTATTTTTGATATTTTATTCCATTTTGTTGGAATTCTATTTTGGTTAAAGGAATAGTTCAACGTTCTGGGAATCCATAGAGTCTTGTGAACACTGTGAGGTTGACAGGCAAGCAGCAGAGACTCCAAAAAGTCACAATATGATGTATGAGTTTTGGGCAAAATCTTTTGAACTTGAGGGTTTCCAATAAAGCAAATTTATTTTCTTAAATCAAGTAAGTCTAATTCTTGAAACAAGATGATTCATCTTTTACAAATAACACAGCAGCTAAAAAACCTCATGGAATGTCAAAAAAGCTTGTTTCAGCTGACATACAACTCAAAATAAGATGTTTTCAAGACTCTCTCACTTAACAAGATATTCAAGATGCATTGCCTTAAAACAAGTCCCTATATCTCACTGAAATGTTACTTGTTAGGCAATTGTGTCTTATATTAAGTGTAATGAGATATTTTGACTAGAAATAAGACAAATATACTTGGTAGGATTTTGAGTTTTTGCAGTGTAAATTAGGAGAGAATTTTCATTTTTGGGTAAACTATCTCTTTAAAGTGATAGCTCAGCCATAATTTAATATTCTGTCATCATTTCTCTACCCTCATGTTGTTCCAAACCAGTGTGACGCTTTTTATTTTGTGGAACACAAAATATGTTAGACAGAATGTTAGGGACTGACAGTCTAGGTCACCATTCACTTTCAAAATATGGAGAAAAAAAACATTAACTGAAAGTAAATAGTGACTCAGTGACAAAGATTTTCTTTTCTTTGAAGAAACCGTGTAGCTACTGAAGAACTGTTTTCTCTAAAAAATAAACAATAAATTAAATAAAAATTAGATAAAACTGTAGGATCTAAATTTGGCTTTTTAAGAAGGGGTTTACCAGAGGCATGCTTCAAATAATTGGGTACAATTCCTGTTTCAAGGCACTTATTTATAAAAATTAAAATATTGGGCCCAATCTCATCAAAAACTTGTTTAAAAAGATGTTGGGGAATAACATTGAAAGAAGAACCAGTGGGCTTCTTCACAATTTCTTGTAAAAGAGGAAGTTAAATAGTTTCAAATGTGTTAAGAACAGCAGTGCAAGTAGAGGGGATGATCTGATGTTACTAATCTTGTCAACAAAAAAGAACTGCAAAAAACTTACACACATAGCTGAAGTCTCAGCTGGATATATACTGACAGAAGGATTTACAGCAGCGTTTATAATAGTGAAGAGGGTTCTAGGTCTGGGACAGTTCTTTTCAATGAGGTCAGAAAAGTACTTTGCTTTAGCTGATCTCACAGCTCTCTGGAATTGAGAAAGAGAGGGAGCTTGTCTTTCTTCCACTTTGTCTCAGCTCTTCTGCAGACGTGTCTAAGACCACAGGTGGTGTCATTCAGCCAGGGCTCAGACTTAAGTTTATGATGTTTGGGCTTTAGAGGAGCCACTGCATCTAGTATAGTAGCGAATACCGAGTTAAACCAGCTGAGGTGCTCATCGGCACTCAGGTCGAGGGTAGAGAGAACACAGGATTGAGAAACCCCCTTAAACACTGCTGAAAAATCACCACTGGTGGTAGATGTAAATATCCGAGTCCAACGCACAGATTTAGCAGGCTTGTCAGTATGAGGTACGAGGGGAACAGTGAACAGAATAGGTCTGTGATCGGAAATAACATAATCACATAAATCAATGTTACCAATAGATAAGCCATGCGATAATACAAGATCAAGTGTATGACCATGTATATGAGTGGGGCCTTTCACCAGTTGTGTTAAATCAAAAGAATTTTGGCTGATAAACTAATTTGCCAATGAGTTTGATGGACAACACAAATGAACATTAAAAGCCCAGAGAATTAACAGTCTGTCAAAATTCGGAATGATACCCCCAAGAAAGTCTGCAAACTCACTGATAAAATCAGTTTTTGGTGGTCGATATATCACTGCGATCACCAGCAGAGTGTCATTTTCCAGTACCAACAGTTGGAGTTCAAAGCAACTACATACATCAGTCATGAAGAATATTAGATGCAGAAGAACGAACAATTGCTGCAATATGATTTGAATCTAGAAAACCCAAACTTTTAATCCTGGAATTCCTCAGTGTCATAAATTAAAAGATTCTGCTCAACTAGGCACCAAGAAGCTTAGCTGAAGCTCACATCTGGCCAACAAAACGAACAAAAGGGACTTGTCAAGATAACACATGACTTGAGAACTTCATGTTTCTGAAGAACCCCCCACTGCTTCAAGGGCAGAGGTTAAACAAGCTTCCCTTGTGAGATCCTCCTGAATTACAAAGAACAAAACAATGCCAATTCTATGACTCTTTATTCTGGACAATAACTAATTTTCTAGGCTCCAAATTAGTCATGAGATCCTCATGATCATTATTCTGCAAATAGCAGCTAAATAGGAATCCAAGTCACTGTACTTCACCGAGTTAACCCTCTAAAATTTATAGAATGCATTTGGACCCAAAATTTACACAATACCTAGCCTTGCTAGATAATTCTGAAAATTACTGTGAACTGTGATTACTTTTATAACTGACAAATTAATGATTATAGCCTGATGTACCTTTTAAAATGACAGGCAGACGATGACGATGAAGTGAAGAACCCAGTTGCAGTTTATTTACATGAAGTGTGAAAACCAAAAATGTGACTACAAAACATAAACATGAACTAAACTAGACTTGACATAACTTGACATAACATAACTTGACATAATGTCTCGGTTACTGTTGTAACCTCCATTCCCTGAAGGAGGGAACGAGACATTGTGTCGATGTAGTGACACTAGGGGTCGCTCTTGGGAGCCCCAAACAACTCTAAACTTTAAGAAAAGGCCAATGAGAATTGGCGAGTGGAATTTGCATACCACTCCCCCGGACATATGGGTATAAGAGGAGCTGGATCACAACCACTCATTCAGGTTTTGTGCTGAGGAGCCAAGACATGGTCCCGGCCATTTCAGCGGATAGTACATCATTGTGGCATGACAGAGCTGGGTCTGCCTTCTCCCAGGGAGTGCCACTATGGTGGCCACATACACCTTCAAGGTGGAGGGGGACAGCTGCCGCTCCAGCCTCTCCTGCAGGAAGGAAAGCACTGACCCGACTGTGCATCTCTTAGGGTCTTCACCTTGGGAAGAACACCAACTCATGAACAAACGCCACTTCAGGGCATAAAGCTGCCTTGTAGAGGGAGCCCTGGCCTGAGTGATCATGTCTACCACTGCTGGTGGCAGGCCACTTAGGTCTTCCACGTCCTGTCCAAGGGCCAGATGTGGAGGTTCCAGAGGCCAGATAATGCCCCATCCCTGAGAGAGGTGTAGGTGCTACTGGTTGTTTAAATCAGTTCTACTATCAGAAATAATCGATAATTAATTGTTATTAATTATGGAATAATCAAATAACAATTAAATAACTAAATAGAATTTAACAAACTATTCTCCAGAAATGATCAATAATTAATTGTTATTAATTATGGAATAATCAAATAGCTAAATAGTAATTAAATAGAATTTAATTCATTAAACTCTATTCTCGGGGCACCATTCTTTGAAAAGAGAAAAATGATAGCAAGTTACTGACTGAGTCTCATAGAATAAAATCTACCCTGTAGGTTGAGTATCTTAATTGTTAATCAAAATAATCAAAGGGGAAACCTAGTTCAATTATTTTGATACACAAATCCAACAGTAATCTAGTTACAGTTAGTTTCTAATACCAACAACATAATAGTACTCTGAGGTAACTTGGGAGTTCTTCACGTGGCAGAGGTTGGCTTCAACACAACATTCAAACAAAAACAAACAGGAGTACTTATAACAAGATTTATTATAAACAAGCAGTAGTGAACACAGCCAATACTATCCGAATATAATCCAGTTAAAATCAATGATATCCTAAGATAACAGTGGAGCTATATGATAGTGTGTGTGTGTGTGTGTGTGTGTGTGTGTCCAGGTGTGGTAACAAAGGAATAAAAAAATGGAGGATCAGGTTCAGAATGGAGGGTTAAGTCCAAAATGGAGCTGATCCCATGTGCGAATGGAAATGAGCGGACACACAAAGGAACTGACGAAACAGGCGGGAGAATTTGGTTCACCAGCCTGAGTCGAACACGAACTGAGGCGCCGCTCACTCAATGAATATCAATGAGAGAGAGAGAGAGAGAGAGAGAGAGAGAGAGAGCGAGCGGGAGCGAGGAAGAATCCATGCAGTTTAGTTAAGGGTAACCGCTCGTAACAGCGGGACTGAATTACTAGTTCAAATCACTCAACAAAACAAACGTAACCCCAAAAGAAACTAAAACAAATATCCCCACTTGAAACAGCGAGCAGAGTTTAACATACAAATATATATATATATTCAAAACATCAGCATTTAGAATCAAAAATACGATTTAGATTCACAAGAAAAATCACAGTTTCTAAACTAAATCTGCCCAGATATCAAGCCTTACTTGGGAAATCCTGTGTGATTTCAGTAGGTTTGTCCGTTGGAATTCCTGTTGCATTGAGCGGTCAGGAGAAACGGTCTGGATGGTTCCTTGTCTTACGCTCGTCAGCGGAAAGACGCGTCTCTGCTTTATTCTTCGGATCCAGCGGTGGGGAAGAATGCAGATAGTCAACGTTGAATGAAAAAGAGGGAGAAGGGAAACTGGTCACCTTTCCATTTTTTCAAAATAAATTCACTGTTGCTTTACAGTGAAACTGAACCGGTTGATATAAGTATACTATAAGACTTGAACAAAGCTAAGTTAATCTTACTCTACCGTGGCCGAATGGCAAGGTTAGAAAAACGTGGTCTCTTTGTTCTCAGTCCAAACGGAGGGAAAACTCCTTCAGTACGTGCACAGTACAGATGTCCCTTTAGAGCCAGGCAGAGCTTAGCACAGAGAGAGCGAAATTCATCTGTCTGTGGGTTTTGTTGACGAGATGATGTCATCGGTCGTAGGCCACTCGACCAATGGCGTTTAAGCCTGGGTCCATGGGCGGGACTTCGCATCCAGTTGTGAATTTGTGAAGGACCTTGGGAAACTGAGTTCAATGTCTCTCCTTTTGACCATAGAACAAAGGGCCATGCGGTCTCTGCTGCCATTTTAAGTGGGCCAAGGCCCTACAGAGGAGGTCCTTCCTCAGAGGAATCTGCCAGAGAGGTGCTGTCACGAAGAGCACGAGGTCCGAGAACCAGGTCTGGGTGGGCCAGAATGGGGCCACGAGGGTGACTTGTTCCTCGTCCTCCCTGATCTTGCACAGGGTCTGTGCAAGTAGGCTCACTGGGGGGAATGCTTATTTGTGCAGCCCCTGGGGCCAGCTGTGTGCCAGCATGTCTGTCCCGATGGGGGCTTGTGTCAGGGAATACCAGAGCGGGCAGTGGGAGGATTCCCGGGAAGCGAACAGGTCTACCTGTGCTTTGCTGAATTGACCCCAAATCAGCTGGACCGCCTGGGGGTGGAGTCTCCACTCTCCACTGAGTGTCGCCTTCCACAACAGAGTGTCCGCTGTGGCGTTGAGGCTGCCCAGGATGTGAGTGGCCCACAGCAATCTCAGCCACCGCTGACTCCAGAGGAGGAGATGGCGGGCGAGTTGCGACATGCAACAAGAGTGTAAGCCGCTTTGGCGATTTATATATGCTACTGTTGCTGTGTTGTCCGACCGGACCAACACATGCTTGCCCGGATCAATGGCAATAGCCTCCGCAGGGTGAGTAGTACAGCCAACAACTCGAGGCAGTTGATGTGCCAACACCACCATGGTCCTGTCCTGGAGCCAGCAGTTGTGTGCCCGTTGCACACGGCGCCCCAGCCCAACTTGGAGGTGTCTGTGGTGACATGTCTGGACACTTGCTGTAGGGGCACTCCTGCCCGCAGAAACACAAGGTCTGTCCAAGGACTGAATAAATGGTGGCAGACGCGATGTGTGCCGCGACATCATGCCCATCTTGGGACTCGAGTCTGAAGCCATTGCTGAAGTGGTCTCTTATGCATGACCGCCGCCAAAGATGCCATATGGCCCAGGAGCCTCTGAAAGTGTTTCAGTGGAACCGCTGTCCTCCACCTGAATGACTTCAGGCAGTTCAGCACCGACTGCACGTGCTCGCTTGTGAGGCACACTATCATCGAGACCGAGTCTAACTCCATGCTGAGAAAAGAGATGCTCTGAACCGGGGAAAGCTTGCTCTTTTTCCAGTTGACCCGAAGCCTTAGACAGCTGTGTGTGCACAGCAACTCTCGAGAGTGTGCTAGAATCAGCCGTCATCGAGGAAGTTGATTATTCGGACGCCCACTTCCCTTAACGGGGCAAGAGCTTCCTCTGCGACCTTCGTGAAGACACAAGGGGACAGGGACAGGCTGAAGGGGAGGAACTTGTACTGATACGCCCGGCCGTCGAAAGCAAACCGTAGGAAGGGTCTGTGACGAGGTAAAACCGAGACGTGAAAGTATGCATCCTTCAGGTCTACCGCCGCGAACCAATCTTGATGCCAGAAGCACGCCAAAATGTGCTTCTGTGGCCTGGGTACCAGTTCCATGGTAGCAGCGGATTTCTCCCTCCCTGGGACGTCCATCTCAGGGGTGCTTAGGAGCCTTCCGGGTCCTTGCGCCAGGTCATGAGGTGGGGGCGTCAGCTTCCGGCGGGGGACTCTACGCTGCAGTCGAGAACTGGGCTCGGGCTGTGGCGGAGCCACCTGGGTTTTCGCCGCTGCAGGGGGACGCCCTCGGCGAGCAGACGGGGTATGGGATCTTGAGCCACGCCGGGGCAAGATGTGCTGTATCGCCTCCATCTGCTTCTTCACTGACAAGAACTGCTGGGCAAAGTCCTCGATGGTGTGGCCGAATAGGCCGATCTGGGAAATGGGAGCATTGAGAAAGCAAACCTTGTCGGCGTCCCTCATCTCGAGCAGATTCAGCCACAGATGGCTCTCCTGGATCACCAAGGTGGACATTGCCTGCCCGAGTGCTCATGCCATGACCTTCATCACCCGGAGGGCAAGGTCGGTCGCCGAGCGCAGCTCTGCATCACATCGGGATCAGGACTACCCACGTGCATCTCTTTCAGTGCCTTGGCCTGGTGTACTTGCAGGAGGGCCATGGCATGCAGGGCGGAGGCGGCCTGTCCAGCGGCACTGTAGGCTTTAGTCGCCAGAGACGACGTAGTCCTACAGGCCCTGGAGGGGAGCGCCGTATGATCCCGCCAGGTGGCGGTGTTTTGCGGGCAGAGATGCACCGCCACCACCTTATCCACCTGAGGGATCTCCGCGTACCCGTGGGCCGCCCTGCCATCGAGGGTAGTGAGAGCAGACGAACTGAGAAGTCGGGTTCGGGCAGAAAAATGTGCCCTCCATGACCTCGTCAGTTCGTTGTACACTTCAGGAAGAAAGGGAGGGGGGTGGACGCGGCTGTGAGCGGTGCCCCGAGCCCAGGAACCAGTCATCTAGCCATGAGGGCTCAGGGGATGGTTCCAGTCCAACCCGACATTCGCGGTGGCCCGGACAAGCATGGCGGTCAGCTCTGCGTCGGCCTCAGACTGGGCGGGCAGACCCGAAGGTGGTAGCCCAGTCGAGTCCTCGGCATCCAACATCGTCAGCGTGCTCTCCGACACAGCGATCAAGGACTCATCCGTGAGGCGAGCTGGTCATCTCAGAACTCGACGGGGGCAAATGAGCGTGCTGGGGAACGGGAGGTCCACGGGGAATTACCCGGTGAGACCGCGCCCATTTAAATCCCCAAATCACCTACAGCGCCAGCCGGGCTGGCCTCGTACCTGTAGGTAGAAGGCGCAGCATGGGGGGCGGATGGAGTGGCTTTCCCCCGGAGGAAGGAAAGCCACGACCGCAACATTGCCATGGTCATGTTCTCGCAATGAGAACACGAACCATCCACGAACGCTGCCTCAGTGTAATCGCGGCCCAGACACGTGAGGCAGCACCCGTGGCCGTCGGAGATGACGACATAATGACCGCATCAAGAAATCACACAAAGACGGAAAGGAATCTTTAAAAAGAGACGTCTTTAAAAAGACGTTCACATCAATGTGTTATAACATATATACTTTGTAGAAATATATACTCTCTTAGTAGCGCTGTCGAAGCGCCCAGGGGCGTAGTCTGCACTAAGCATGCAGAAGGAGAGTAAGCCGCTGAAATGCGCCGTATATCCAACAGCATACGCTTCTTTCTGAGGTGAATGGGCCGACAGTGGAATTCAGCTCACTGACACACAACCGCTCGGCTCTGAAGAAAAAAATCTGAATGAGTGGATATGAGCCAGCTCCTTTTATTCCCGTATGTCCAGGGGAGTGGCATGCAAATTCCACTCGCCAATTCTCATTGACATTTTCTCAAAGATTAGCAGCATTTGGGGCTCCCAAGAGCGACCCCTAGTGTCACTACATCGACACAACATCGAGTGAGTGACAGAAGGGGAACATAACTTGTCTTGAATTGAATTCCAAACAACGTTACATAAACACAATACCTACAATACTAAAAAGATGAACAAAAACACATAAAACCATGACACTTGCACCGTTTTCAAGATATAAAAGTTAATGATCAAACATTAAGTATGAGCAGGAAGTTTGGAGGAATCCTCCACACAAAGGATTCTAAATCAACTTTGAAAAGGACAAACCAGTCGACCATGTGACTCTGAAAAACCACTTCTGATTGGCTAAGGACACCTTTGAGGTGTAGCCAATTTCAGTTCAAAAATTTCCTACCAAGGAAGAACTCTCTCGGTCTTCTCCCTTTTTCGGCACACTTGCTCTTCACTTCCTCTGTAGCTCCTCATTCGCAGCCTCTGTGCCATGTAGAGTCCAAGGAAACTCGAGACCCGAAGTCCTGAGGAAGCCTCTCACTCTCTTCTCTATGGGTCACACACACGTAACAGGAGTCGTGTGTCCTTCTTGTGGAAGGCCTCGCTTCAAAGCCCACCTTAACATCCACTGACACAACAGATATCCCGATCTAACAGAGGTCCAAGACATCGACAGAACAAACTTTTTACAAAGAGCCAAAGAACCAAACCATAGCAAGGAAACGCAACGCAAGGAAACGCCATGACACGCAAGTACATCTCCAGATTTTTGCTCAAAGAATGAGAAATCAGAATGAGCTTTATTATCAAGTATGTTTACACATACAAGGAATTTGTCTTGGTGACAGAAGCTTCCAGTGTACAACAATACAAAAACAGCAGCAAGACATAGATAAAAAAAATATATATATATTATACACATACGTACATACACACACAGACACACACATACATACATACACACATACGTAGTGCAAATCTAATACACATCTGTTATCTGTTATGTACAAATACAATCTGTTATGTACATTGCAAATGTTTTTTTTAGAGGAATAAAATGGCAGAAGAGGTTGGATGTGTTGGATAAATATAAAAAAGACTAAACTGTGTATTGCACATACAGCAGTTTGTGGCAGCGGGGGCGTGGTCAAGCATCTCTCCAGAGAGAGAGAAAGCAGTAAGGGCGCTTACACCTGAGCTAAATTATGTCTAACACCTGTCTCTAATTTCAGTGAGCACGGGGAGAGCGGCATAAAAGAGCCACACCGGCAGTAGATGGGGAGAGAGAGACCGGCACAAGAAAATCCATATTGCCACGGAAGTTATTGTGAAGTAGATCATGGCAGGTGGCGTAGACATGCAGGTAAGGAAACCAGGAGAGGAGGTGGAGCATGCTGCAAGCCTCGCTGAGCTCAATTAAGAATTCCTCAGTGGTAAATTTAATGTTCAAAAGTGATTGGAGGCCTGGGTAGCTCAGTGGTAAAGACACTGGCTACCACCCCTGGAGTTCGCTAGTTCGAATCCCAGGGTGTGATGAATGACTCCAGCCAGCTCTCCTAAGCAACCAAATTGGCCCAGTTGCTAGGAAGGGTAAAGTCACATGGGGTAACCTCCTCGTGGTCGCTATAATGTGGTTCGTTCTCAGTGGGGCGCATAGTGAGTTGAGCGTGGATGCCGCGGTGGATGGTGTGAAGCCTCCACACGGGCTATGTCTCCATGGCAACGCACTCAACAAGCCACGTGATAAGATGCGTGGGTTGACGGTCTCGGGCGCGGAGGCAGCTGGGATTCGTCCTCCGCCTCCCGGATTGAGGCGAATCACTACGTGACCACGAAGACTTAAAAGCACATTGGGAATTTGGCATTCCAAATTGGAAGAAAAAAAAAAAAAATTTTCAAAAGTGATTGCTTAATACAAACATAAATCACAATAAAACAAACAAACTAAGGACCAAGCCAGGTAGCTGACAGCATACTACACACAACAGCGCCATCTTGAAACCAGATCAATCACTTGCATTGTATGGACCTACAGAGATGAAATATTCTTCCAAAAACCTTCATTTGTGTTCTGCAGAAGAAAGAAAATCATGCACATCTGGGATGGCATGAGGGTGAGTAAATGATGTTTTCATTTTTCTAACCAACTATCCATTTAAACCATTGACAATGTACTGAGTTGTTCATGACCGAAACAAGTGTAATTATACTTCATTAATATTTGCGTCTACAAATCTACCAAGAGAATTTAGCAGTGTTTAAGCATTATAAGAGTTTTTCCCACAAATCAAAACAAAGAATATTCTTCATTTTGTGAACTGCTGTGCATGACTATACAAAAAAGACAACAATATGGCCCAAAAATGAAAGTTCAATCATGTCCTGATGTCATTGTAATGTCATAAGTTACTTTTACTAATTTATAATTTATCCAGCCCCTTTCTCTTGTTAAACAAGATTGCTGAACTAAAAGAATGATAAGCCGCCTCCTCTCGTTCAGTCGTCCCTCGACCCTGCTGAAGCACCCCAAAATAGTATCTAGCAACGCCTGTGTTTTAATGATTTGTATTTAATGATTTATTTATACATTTTGTGTCCTTAGCTGCTGTGAGGGAAAAAAAAATTCGCCTGGCATGCAACACCACCGACTAGGAGACTGAAGTTAATGTAAAGAGATGGCTTCAATTTGCCCCTGAAAGAGATTGAGGAAGGAGGTCCTTACACTCATAAGGACACTTTTAACTTAATTGTTTAGGACAATTCTGACTAGACTCGCTCTCTCTCTCTCTCTTTCTCTCTCTCTCTCTCTCTCACACACACACACACACACACACACACACACACACACACACAGAGAGAAACAAATGCAGCTATTATGGTGGGCAATAAAATAACTACTGTGATCATACAAATGTACTGTTTTTATGTTGTTTGAACCCTTTAATTTGTTTAGAATGTGCATGCATATTCCTTTTGTTCCCTCTGCAAACTGTGATAATTGAAAACATTGAATTACATTTTACCTGTTGCAGATGTGAATTTTATTTATTTTAGTTCAGTTTAGCTGGTTTATTTTACTATTAGTTAAGATCAGTATGTGCACTGAACAAAAACACACAAAATTATCACAATTTAATTTGTCTAAAGGACCTGATTTTTTATATATACAAAAATAAAAACTTTTCATGCAATAGTTGCTTTGTGGTTGTAACAGACTTCACAGAAGGAGGACACAGGGAACCGGGTTTCTCCAGTCACAGGTAAGGCCTTTTAATGGTCAACTTTTCTGGGCTTACAGCTTCACAATAAATCATTAGCTTTACAATGACTCCTCAGCTACTCAGCGGGACTCTTGATCTTTGACTCTCTCTCCCCCTAGGCTGGTGGTGTGGCCGTTTATATGCCGCTCTCCCCATGCCCACTGGAATTAGAGACAGGTGTTAGATATAATCTAGCTCAGGTGTAAGCGCACTTACCACTTTCTGTCTCTCCGGACAGACGCTCGACCATGCCCCCGCTGCCACAGTTTTTTATTCTACATGTATATGATTTGGGGATATTATGGCTGAGAAGAGATTCTGTGCAGACATTGATTTAGATGAGGCTTGGGTGTGGCTCAGTTATGGGGTTTCTGGTTAAAGGCTGGTGTTGATATGGTATACATAAGGCTGAGATTCAGTACTGATATTATACATGTTCTGGCCCAGTGCAGGGCCGGTTATGGGCTACTGATCGACTGAGACAGGGCCGGTTATGGGCTACTTGTCTGAAAATACAGATCTGGGCCACTAGAGGGCCATAATTCATTGCTGTATGTGGGCCGAGGGAAAACAAATTATGTGGACCGGAGCTGGGCCAGACAAAAATTGCTATGTGGGAAGCAAAGCAAACAAAACCAAACTCGGAGCACACCTGTTACTCTGAGCACGAGAATTAATGAAACACTGTATTAATGCACTAACATACTGCAATACAGACAGGACAGAACAACGCACATAAACGTTGACGCGAGTAGACCATTTATGTATTTAATTAAATCGAAGCCCTTTGTAGTTTAATAATCGCACAAGGTCATGTCGTGATTTCGATTTTATTTCGATTAACCATGCAGCCCTGATTATAATGCCATAATCGGTCACTTGACACACCAGAGCAAATGACACTTGTCATAACTGATGTCAAAGCTGTTGTAACACTTGTTGAGGCAGCAATTTTAGAATGTTTAAATGAGTGCTGGTTGTGATCTGACTGCTATGGCTGCAACATGATCACACGGGAAGTCGGCATGCTGTTCCGGTACCCTAGGATCGGCAAAAGTATGCAGAGTCACTGACATACCCCATCTCCCATTGGACATATTTGCAATGGCTCCACAACAGACACTTTTCCTACTGGTAGTGTTGCCACTTTTGAAGTTTTAAAATAAATGGTGGGGAATCACGGCCCCTAACCACATCCTCCACAGTTTTAGCAATAAATATGTTGAGTTAATATGCGTTATTAATAGAAGTTGCATATCCTTTCTTATATGCTAAAATTAGAACTTTCCTGACCCATGACTTACACATTTAAAAAAAACAAATACATCATTTACATGTTAAAAATATATTTGTTTTATTTTATTTATTAATTTTTTATTATTTGTCTTCTTTATCTTGTTTATGTATACATTTTGGATGGTTCATACATATTTTTTAATTTTTTTATAATTTTTATTTGTTTATTTTTTTCCTTCACTTGTACTTGTCTTTATGATTGTATTCATACATTGTTTGATTTTATTGAACATTTATATAGATAAAAACTCCACAGTTTTACCACCACCAAAAATTAAATAAAATAAGCATTTCTCTTCACTGTTTTACACCTTGTACAGCTGAAAACAATTATCTTTACAACAGACTTCTGGCGACCTCTCCTGGATATAAATGGATGTCACACACTTGTTTATATGCTCTAAAACACTTACTGCTTTAGCCTCTGGGGGCAGTGTTTTAAAATATGGTCAACGTATACTGATTTCGGCTAAAGAAAAATCGGCACATACTTAACGATTTTTATGTGAGATCAGGCTGATGGCGGATCAGAAAGCGGATAATTAAATAAAGATTTCAATTTAGATCTGTTCATCACACAAAGCAATCGCACGTCATTGGAAAAGAGGATAGAGGATTACTTTAATGATAATTTTTATGGTTCTTTTCTCATAATATTGGTGCTTTTCTCATTTGTTGTAATATTTCAATCTGCAGTTATACAGAGAACAAACCAAACTCACCGACAGCCGACAAAATAAAATGAGAACACGTTCTTGCGTTCAAACACAGCTTGATGGAGCGCAAATACGAACGCAGGGATCTCAAGACATGTTTTTCCAAGTTTCAAACTATGTTTAACTTGACACAGCTACCTAAAAACTGTATGTTTATAACGCGAAGCAAATGAGATGCTCCAAAAGCATCTGACGCAGGTGTACATTGAAGAGTCCTTAGAATAGCCCTCATAATAAATCCATCTTGGACTGTTTGACAAATTCAGCTGCAAAATGGATTGTGTGAAGATGACATAAGTTCAATAATATGGAAACAAAGAAAATATTGCATACTTAAGCCACTTTTTTAATTGTCTTTTTGGTAACACTTTACAATAACATTCTATTCATTAACATTAGTTAATGCATTAGGTTTCATGAACAAACAGTAAACAATATATTGCTTGCAGCATTTATTAATCTTTGTTAATATTAGTTAATAAAAATACAATTGTTGAATGTAAGTTGATGTTAGTTCATAATGCATTTACTAATGTTAACAAATACAACTTTTGATTTGAGAAATGCATTAGTATATGTTGAAATTAACATTAACTAAGATTAATAAAAGCTGTAAAATTATTGCACATTGTTAGTTCATGTTAACTAATGTTATTAACTAATGTTAACAAATGGAACCTTATTGTAAAGTGTTACCGTCTTTTTAATGCTTTACTGGTGTGCCACGATGATGTAATGCATTATTATTTTTTATAATATGTATTTTATTTATAATGAATTAAATCTAAGTATTTAATCATTATTTATTGAAATAGTCATTTGAGGGGCTTCGATTAATTCGATTAATTAATCAGCATACCATGTAATTGATTCGTTTAAAAATTTTAATCGATTGACAGCCCTTATATATATATATATATATATATATATATATATATATATATATATATATATATATATATATATATATATAATTTTATACACACACTGTATATATTATAATTTAAATTACTATGTATTATTTATATTTAATTATTAAATTCTTTCTTAGCAAATATAGATATATACAGTTAATTCAATTAATTAATTAATCAGCATATCATATAATTAATTTGATAAAAATGTTAATTGACTGACAGCCGTAGTTCATACATAAAACAATTTATTTACCATAAGCACAAGTCTTTAGATCAAAAGGTTTTTAAGTTAAGTAATGAGTATGTCCAAACTTACGACTGGTAGTGTAATGTACGTAATGTTAACTAAATTCTTGGTACTACTTTATAATCACTTTCTTTACTTTCATGTTGTTAATTAAAGGTATTATAACTAAGATTTCAGGTTGATACACAAAAATACTGGAAGCTCTTTGGAAGAGAATATTATTGAGAAATCTTTGTGCAATAAACACTCAGAAATTGTGTGGGAGGCCTTCTTTAAAAGGGAGAGTGTAGGTCAGTGCTAGACACACAAACAACTGACTACAGTAGACGGTCCAGCAGACTACTCGATACTGCTGGCATTGCATAATATTAATTTGAAATGATGAAATTCACTGTGGCAGCCTTCACGTTTCTGAACTGCATGATGCTACTGTCCACAACCGAAAGTAAGTGCACTAAGATTCATTACATTGTTTGATGATGTGTTGTTTACAAGATGCATTGGATTTGATCACGGTTTAACTATTAGCTTGTTTGGCTGTCTGTCTGTCTCTAAATGGTATAATTTTCAATTCCCTCTCTCTGATCGCTGCACTTGCAGGTAGACCCCTACAACAACTACGTTGCAACTGTATTAATACATATTCAGGAAAACCAATCCCTATCCAGAAAATACAAGCACTGAAGGTCATTCCTGCTGGTGCACATTGCAAAAATATGGCGATCATGTGAGTATGAAACTAACCAAAGCAAGACTTCTGATTGATATAATGCACATGTCAGAACACATGATGTACAGTTTATATTTGTCTGCAAAACTAATTTCAAGCATTTAATCGTAGGGGAGACCAGGGACAGTTTTACTGTAACAGGGGTTAGTTGTAACGTTGCTATTTTCTCCAATCAGAAACAAGCTACAACTGCACTTGCATATCCACAATAAGACCCCCCCTTCTTCATGCTGAAGATCAGCAGTCTCTTCACACCAATGCATTTTATACCAAAAAACATTTTTTGGGGTACGAAAGAAAATTGTAAAATCTGCAGAAAATTTTTTATTGAGTCATCAGTTTAAACAGAATTTAAAAAGTAGCCTTGTTTTGATCACTGTTTCATTGGCTATCAGTTGGCATGCCTGGCATGTGTTAGTGCTGAAGTGTGTATTTTAACTTTCATTATGGCTGACAAGCTGGGCTTAGTTATAACAGTATGACAATTGACCCCATTCATCTGTTAAAAAACTGTCATGACTGTCAAATTTAGTTATGAGTGTAAATAAATACTGACTAAACTCTGAATTAAGCTGATAAGCTTTACTTATTATGTATATTATTTTGTGTGCCAAGAAAGCCAGACTCACCCCTGTGAGCAGTGTTGGTGTTACAAAGAATGTACACACAAAGTTTACACTAATGCCACTGATGCTGACTGAAAAAAAAAATATATTATATATATATATATATATATATATATACATTCAAAACTATATTTTGTAAAGTAATAACTGATTATTGATGTGCCCATATGTGTCTCATATAATTTTATAAAATAATCTAAAAAAGAATTAAGTTCTACTATTCTACATACAGTGCATCCGGAAAGTATTCACAGCGCTTCACTTTTTCCACATTTTGTTATGTTACAGCCTTATTCCAAAATGGATTAAATTCATTATTTTCCTCAAAATTCTACAAACAATACCCCATAATGACAACGTGAAAGAAGTTTGTTTGAAATCTTTGCAAATTTATTAAAAATAAAAAAATTAAAAAAATCACATGTACATAAGTATTCACAGCCTTTGCCATGATGCTCAAAATTGAGCTCAGGTGCATCCTGTTTCCACTGATCATCCTTGAGATGTTTCTACAACTTGATTGGAGTCCACCTGTGGTAAATTCAGTTGATTGGACATGATTTGAAAAGGCACACACCTGTCTATATAAGGTCCCACAGTTAACAGTGCATGTCAGAGCACAAACCAAGCCATGAAGTCCAAGGAATTGTCTGTAGACCTCCGAGACAGGATTGTATCGAGGCACAGATCTGGGGAAGGGTACAGAAAAATTTCTGCAGCACTGAAGGTCCCAATGAGCACAGTGGCCTCCATCATCCATAAATGGAAGAAGTTTGGAACCACCAGGACTCTTACTAGAGCTGGCCGCCTGGCCAAACTGAACGATCGGGGGAGAAGGGCCTTAGTCAGGGAGGTGACCAAGAACCCGATGGTCACTCTGACAGAGCTCCAGCATTTCTCTGTGGAGAGAGGAGAACCTTCCAGAAGAACAACCATCTCTGCAGCACTCCACCAATCAGGCCTGTATGTTAGAGTGGCCAGACGGAAGCCACTCCTCAGTAAAAGGCACATGACAGCCCACCTGGAGTTTGCCAAAAGGCACCTGAAGGACTCTCAGACCATGAGAAACAAAGATTGAACTCTTTGGCCTGAATGGCAAGCGTCATGTCTGGAGGAAACCAGGCACCACTCATCACCTGGCCAATACCATCCCTACAGTGAAGCATGGTGGTGGCAGTATCATGCTGTGGGGATGTTTTTCAGTGGCAGGAACTGGGAGACTAGTCAGGATCGAGGGAAAGATGAATGCAGCAATGTACAGAGACATCCTTGATAAAAACCTGCTCCAGAGCACTCTGGACCTCAGACTGGGGCGAAGGTTCATCTTCCAACAGGACAATGACCCTAAGCACACAGCCAAGATAACAAAGGAGTGGCTCCAGGACAACTCTGTGAATGTCCTTGAGTGGCCCAGCCAGAGCCCAGACTTGAACCCAATTGAACATCTCTGGAGAGATCTGAAAATGGCTGTGCACCGACACTCCCCATCCAACCTGATGGAGCTTGAGAGGTCCTGCAAAGAAGAATGGGAGAAACTGCCCAAAAATATGTGTGCCAAGCTTGTAGCATCCTACTCAAAAAGACTAGAGGCTGTAATTGGTGCCATAGGTGCTTCAACAAAATATTGAGCAAAGGCTGTGAATACTTATGTACATGTGATTTTTTTCGTTTTTTATTTTTAATAAATTTGCAAAGATTTCAAACGAACTTCTTTCATGTTGTCATTATGGGGTATTGTTTGTAGAATTTTGAGGAAAATAATGAATTTAATCCATTTTGGAATAAGGCTGTGACATAACAAGATGTTGAAAAAGTGAAGCGCTGTGAATACTTTCCGGATGCACTGTACAGTATTTTAAAGAAGTACATTTGTTTTTGAATAGTGCCACGATGAAGAAAGGAGCAACTTGTCTCAATCCCACAGATAAATGGGTGGAAACTCTCAAGGAAGAGTAAGTTCTCATCTGTGTTTACATGTTGTTCTGCATTAGCATTATCTGATTTAACACACACACACACACACACACACACAAAATAGTATGCTTTTATTTTATTATGTGGAACACAAAAGGAGAACTTCTGAAGAATCTTTATGTGGCTCTATACAGAATGCTGAAGATTTGTAGAATCCTATACACGGTTTATAGTGACCTGGGGCCTGATGTAAAAATGCTGCATATGAACAATATGGGTATTGAAAAGTGTGTACACAAAATCGGACTTTTGTGTGTATACGCACACTTTTAGTATGAAAGCTATGCCAAGTTTTACACATGAGGCTCCACATCTCACAAGCTCCACAAAGGCAACCACTTTTAAACGCTGACACTGCAGAAAATGTTATAGTTTTGAGGCACTAGCATTAATCCTTCAGACACTAATATAAACTGTTTATCTCCTCTGTTTGCAGAATGGACAAGAAGAATATCAAGAGTCACAAATTAATGAATGTCACAGTTCTTTGACTAAAGAGCACAAAGACAAATGTTGTGTAACTGAAGGAAAAGCATCTGTTGTTTATAAGATGCAACAGATTACTGTATTAGACTTTTACTGCTGGAACTTTGTTATATTTTTATGTAATTGTCATCTGAAGATAATATATACACACACACACTACTGGTCAAAAGTTTTGAAATACACTCATTCTTTATTATAATTTTTCTTCACATTTTAGAATAATAGTAAAGTCATCAAAACTATGGAATAACAAGTGGAACTATGGGAATTATGTTGTGACTAAACAAAATCCAAAATAAATCAAAACTGTGTTATATTTTAGCATCTTCAAAGTGGCCACACTTTGCCTAGATTTTGCAGAAATGTACTCTTGACATTTTATCAACCAACTTCTTGAGGTATCACCCTGGGATGCTTTTTAAACAGTATTGAAGGAGTTCCCATCTATGTTGGGCACTTAGTGGCTGCTTTAATTTATTATTTGGTCCAAGTCATCCATTTCAAAAACTTTTTTTTTTAATTAAATTTTAGATTTATAATGAAATAAATGAATATGGTGGCACAATTATATTTTTGTCTACAAAACTAATTTCAAACATTTAAGCATACGCCTTCAGATCAAAAGATTTTTAAGATCATGAGAAATCAGGTGTTTCAAAACTTTTGACTGGTAGAGTATGTGTGTGTGTGTGTGTGTGTGTGATATATATATATATATATATATATATATATATATATATATATATATATATATATATATATATATATAAAATGTATGTATATATAAATGTATTTGTATACTGTTTTCTTTTAAGTATTATTTTGAACAATGGCATACAAATGTTAATAATAAAAGCTTTTTTACTTGCCATAATTGGCCTTTTTGTTGATCTTTATCGAGCCATATTAAATGCTACAATAAAATACAATTTAAATTTTATTCCCAGCCCTGGACATAGCTGTAACAGATGTGCTTTCCATCTCTCATTCTTATTCCTCATGTCATTTCTCTATACCTCAGAGTACTCTCCATTCCGGTGAAATCTCAAAATAACACATACACTATATGCAGTAGGCTATAGGGGCATCACTGCTATGTGTTTATTTAGAGTCCCACAGACACTCTACAACAACCCCTACCCCTAAACCTAATCTTCCCTTACAAAAATATAACCATGGTTTACTACAGTAACCATAATATCACCATGGTATTTGGTAGTAAAATCATAGTAACCACAAAAGTAAACATGGTTACTATATTAACACCATATTACTGTAGTAACACCATGGTTAATCGCATTAAAACTGAGGCATCCACCAAAAAGCATGGTAATTACAATATTGCAATAGTAAATCCATGGTTAATTTTACTTGGATCAAACCTTTCTCTAAACTCGCCGACTTTCACCGTAACCAAATCACTGCAAGGAAATCAATCTTATTATTCATTTTTATTTCTTACTATAAGTAGTAGGAAATATAAAGAGTGGAGACAAACCATTTTTTTCTTTTTTCTTTTCGTTTTAAAGCCAACAAGTTAGTCACTTGTTTGCTCTTTATTATCTTTGTATAATCATCTCTGAAAGTTTATTTTTAGTTCAGTTTGGGCTTGCACAAAAACCTGACAATCTGAATGAAATATCCAACTCTATAACAGCAATTCTCTTCATTTGCCACATTAGCCCTTCATTGAAATCAACTGAAGCATCCATTCATTTCAAGTTCAGAATAACCTCCAATCACTTAACTTTACACTTTTACAATTTCAACATACTGTACAAACTGTGTCAACAATTGCATTGGAAGACTTGACAAGATTTTAAATTGTACAGCTAATATAAACATGTTTGCTGTTTCTCAACCTTGAAAAATCTGGTTCCAGACATTTTCAAAAAAAAACATTGTGCACTTGTATCACAGATGTCATCTGGTGGCTTTATCTTTGGCAAAAAGAGACATCGCCCACTCTCACTTCAAAGAAATTGTAGATAACTTCAGCTTTTAACATTTTTTTTTTTTTTTTTTTTACATTTCTTCTTAAGAACTTTTCAGTTATTCCAGCAATGAGAAGATTGTTTCTCATAATGTAAAAATGTCAGATGTATGTCATTCTGTGAATGTGCAATCATTACTGATGATATACTCAGAATCCATGACCCATCAAATATTTATTTTATTTTTTTTAGCTTTGTTCCAGTGACGTAGATTTTTGAACATTTAAAGGAAGAACACCTCCCCCACCCCAAAAACCACCACATAGATAAATATGTGGCTCAGATAAAATCATTTCAACCATAGGAGAGTGGAGTGTATAAAACTGATGTATTTCAGCGAACCATGCAAACCAAAAAAAAGTAAGAACATGTTTAAGGAGCAGCATGGTGTGATAATGGGACCTCCCCTAGCAGCCAGTAGAGGTTTCTAGTTATTTTTCAGTTATTCCAGCAATGAGAAGATTATTTCTCATGATGTAAAAATATCAGATGTATGTCTTTCTGTGAAAGTGCAACCATTATTGATGATATACTCATCTAATTTTTTTGTTTGTTTTGTTCCAGTGACTTCGATTTTGTAAGAGGTTGTGCACCCGCCTGCTCCTGCTAGTTTCTAACCCGCACCCGAAAGCTTCCTATTTTACTCAATGTTCACCCGCATTTGTCTTCTACACAGGGCAAAAGCCATAAAAATAGATAGTAAGTGTACACGAAACGTTTTATTTACCGTTTTACACATCCTTTGATGACACGGTGTACCCATGCTTTGCTCTGCCATTCTTCTAAAGTCCTGTTGATGACCTGCCTGCTCTAAATATTGGATAATTTGATGCAAGTGCTGTGTGCACATTTATGTTACATTGTATTTTTTTTTTATTATTATTAATTATTTAATAAAGTAAAAACAGATTTCCACATCAGGCAATTTTTCAGGCAATTCTCCAACCGCCCGCTCCCGTCCGCATCTCATGAAAGTACCATCTGCTCCTCCAACTCGGAAATTTAATCCCACACCACAAGAAATCTAATCGGGTCCCGCACGTCCTGCGGCAGTTCCATGGGAATGCAGACCTTGTGACTTTTATTTTGAAATACAGTACTGTGCAAAAGTTTCAGGCACTTGTGAAAAATGTTGCATAGTGAGGATGTCTTCAAAAATAATGCCATAAATAGCTTACATTTATCAATTAACATCATACAAAGTCGAGTAAACATAAAGCTAAATCAATATTCGGTGTGACCACTTTTGCCTTTAAAACAGCCCCAATTCTCCTAGGTACACCTGGACACAGTTTTTCTTGGTTGTTGGCAGATACGATGTTCCAAGCTTCTTGGAGAATTCACCACAGTTCTTCTATCTATTTAGGCTGTCTCAATTGCTTCTGTCTCTTCATTTAATCCCAGACTGACTCGATGTTCAGTGGGGTCTCTGTGGGGGCAATGCCATCTCTTGCAGGGCTCCCTGTTCTTCTATTCTAATCTTTTCCATTTGTAAAAGGAATATTTGGGAGTCTAAAATGTATTTTTCCTATTGACATACTAAAGCTGAAGATATAAAAAACCATCTTAAGATAAATGTTTTTGTGAAACATCTTAAGTGCCTAAAACCTTTGCCCAGTACTGTATATTTTGGGGGTCTTTTGTTTTGTTAGAGTTCCAACAATCTTCGCATCTCCAGACTCTGCAAACATTACACACGCATTATGCATTGAGTTGTTATAAGACTTTGTTTTATGAGTCACACAAGTGCTATTAGAGAAGCTTCCACATGTCGTTACAGGTTTGGAAAGACAGGAGGAAGAGGAAATTATGAAAGAATTTGCATTTTTGAATTACATTTTCCTTTTTTTTTTTTTTTTTTTTGTAGTCTGAACAGCAAAAAACAGACCAGCTCCAAACCACCCCTATATTTGGTTTAAAATCCAGATCTTCTGGAAGGAGTTTCAGGCATTTATGTATTGGATTATGTAGTAATTTATAGTCCCTTTTTTACTTTAAATCTTCACTTTTAAACAGCCCTCCTAAGCGCTTCTCTCCTAAGAGTTCTTTTTTGTTTTTGTCAATTCACATTTTCCATGTATATCGCCACCTACTGAGCAGAGAGGAGAATATATAGTAAAAAAGGACTTAAATATTGATCTGTTATTATATTGCTACTGAAGACATGGATTTAAGCACTGGAATCGCACGGATTGCTTTTATGCTGCCTTTATGTGCTTTTTGAGCTTCAAAGTTTTGGACCCTTTTGACTTGCATTGTATGGACCTACAGAGCTGAACTATTCTCCAAAAAATCTTTGTTTGTGTTCAGCCGAGCAAAGAAAGTAATACACATCTGAAATGGCATGATGGTGAGTAAATGGGTGAAATATTCCTTTAAATGTTTACCAGTGAGAAAAATCTATCGAAACGACCACAATATTGCTACACAAAGGTTTATTACCAACAACAACACATTGTAGCACACACTAAATAATAAAGCTAAATGTTTCTTCTTTTCCACATTTTCCTGTTTTCAGTTTCCGGTCTCCAGTATTTTCACTCTCTTCAGCGTATATTTTTACCAGATAATGTGATGTTTAGCATATTAACTGTGTAAATAAAAAATAAAAAAAGAATGTGGCCGAGGGAGTGCATGACGTGATGCTATGTCAGTTGATATATCATACTTTATGTTGTTGTGACAGCTGAGCTAATCATTGCACAAGTTGAGCCTGAACTTGTTTTCACTCCAAGTAAAACTTAAAATGTTTGTTGTTCTCTGTCTGGAATGCTCATATTGGTAGTTTTTATTGCTTCTTATGGAGACCAGAACCAAATAGAGCTGCAAGCAGCAATGATGGGCCTAAGCACCATGGGTTTTCATGGCAGATTCCCCATAACAGCCATCGAAGCACAGTCGAGTCAAAGATTTCTCGGAGGCGCAAAGTTCTGATTCCAAAAATATACTTTTATTACAGAGTAACAAAGGCGAGGTGTTCCATGGAGCATCTAAAATTACACTTCACAATCATGCATTTTTTTATACAGTTTCTGTTTCCCCTTATCTCTTTGAGTGATGGCCTCTTCATCCAATGAAATCATCTTATGCCTCCCTAGTTTCATCATCACCATCTCCCTTCTAGCTGGTCATCCTGACCCAACTTGCTTCAATAGTGGCAAAAGCATAACTATTTCTTTTTATCTGTATAAAACACACTGTAATCGCTTCATATGGTTACATATTTTATATTAACTAACAATCATTACTTTCTGCATTAATTTGATTAGTATATTAAAAGATTTACCTTATTACAGTCATTGGATACACACATTCCTGTAAGATGGGAAATGTTCACACACTCATACACATTCGTGTCATCTCGTTTCTAGCACTAATTAACTCACATATATCATCTGCCTCTTTCAGGCAGGTTCCAGACAGTGCCTGGCTCTGATCTTATTGAAACATTAGATCATCCCTTTAGTATCAACACACACATATTTTTTGGGTCATTCACAGAAAGGGTCATACAGAGAGATGCAGAGAGAGACTGTAATTCTCCATAGAGAAGTCAAGCTGCATTTTCTCATTGATTTGCACTTTGATTATTAAACTGAGAAAATGATAATGAAATCAATAAATGAATGATTAAATATCTAACATATTGAATAACATTCCTAATGCAGTTATTCATTGTACATTGATTACACATTGTTATTTTTAGATCATTGCATATTGCATACATATTAATTCAATTATCAAAAATGGATTAACTGAATGATTAAATACAAATATTCCATAGGGTCCATTTCCACCCGGTGGCTTTCGGAAAAAAATGCAAGGTGGACACATGCATTTGGCATTTGACATTATTCTAAACAATTTTGAAGAAATTTGGGTAAACACAAGAGGGCTATTTCAAAATGTGTTAAAATTGCCATACTTCCTGTTGCCAGTTGGTGGCGCTATGACCGTGACCCATAATAACCGCATATATGTGATCAGCCCCCATTTCCAAACATACAGCTGAATTTTCATCAAAATCATACAATGCACATAGAAGATATAAGGAACTTCCTGGAACTGCCTCGCCATGGCAACACCATTCGATATATAAAACATCTGTTGGTAATTTAGCATCTTCAATGTCTTGGCATAAGGTTGCCTAAATTTGGTGACAGTCACATGAATCCACAAGGAGGAGTATTCAAAAGTTCAGGGCCTGCAATTTTCAAAAAATGCACTTTCAATTCAAAATGGCCGACTTCCTGTTGGGCGGAGCTAATGACTGTAATTTTGAAAGTTGTCCGGCTTGATGAGAACAATATATGTAGCAAGTTTGGTGACTGTATAAGAAACTGACTCCCCGGCCATGCACATATGTTAACTTTTGCCCAGGACTAATGGCCAACAACTCTAATGTGTGTGCAAAATATCATAAAAATTCAACCATGCCAAGTACCTTAAAAACAATTGAATATCCATAAAAAGGAATAATGACAGATAATGCGTTACCATGGCAACACTATTTGGTAATTAACATTTTTATTGATTCATGTGCATATGACAGTGAAAAAAACTCAACACATATATAATGAATCAACATTTTACATTTAAACCCTACTAATACAATCCCACCCTGACCCCTAACGAACACCCCTGTGGTCCCACATAACATACACACAATCCAAAAAAAATAAAAAAAAAAATAAATAAATATATATATATATATATATATATATATATATATATATATATATATATATATATATATATATATATACACACACACACACAAATAAATAAAATAATAAACATACATGATTAAACTACACTCTCCACATCCCCTCCCCGAGATTCCCCCCAAAAAACTAAATATTTGCCCCATTTTATTAAATAAATAAATTAAATAAGTCCCTCAACCCCAGCCTTCTACTTACCGCCTCTTCAAATGCTGCTACCCTCCCCATTTCCACACACCACTCCGAAAAAGAGGGTGCTCCATTTGACTTCCAACCCCTTAAAATTACTTGCCTGCTGATCATGAGACTGGTCATAACCCAGTTTTTTATATGATTGTCCCCTAAATGCGTGACCGCCCCATTACCCAAAATACAGAGTCTGGGACAAAGCAAAACCTGAGCGTTCAAAACGTCGCACAAATACCTCTGAACCCTCAACCAAAACTCCTGGATCTTAACACACCCCCAAAAGACATGGGTAGTGTTTCCAAATTCTGACTGGCATCGCCAGCAAGTGGGTGTGTCTTTAAGACCAAGCCTATATAATCTAGAGGGGGTCCAATAAAATCTATGTAAAATCTTAAATTGCATAAGGCGAACCCTTGCATCTCTAGATACAAACTTGACATTTTTAAGAAACTTAGTCCACACTCCATCCTCCAATACCAAATTCAAATCTTTTTCCCATACTCTCTTGAGAGAAGTCAAGGCTCCATCCCCCAGACTCTGAATTAGTAGGGAGTAATACACTGATGCTTCATGGCCTTTTCCAAAAGCAGCAATCACCTCTCCCAAAGCACCTGCCGCTTTAGGGGGGTGCGTGCCACTCCCAAAAATAGTGCAAAGTAGGTGGCGAAGCTGTAAATACTTATAAAACTGAGATCTGGGAATGCCAATATTTTGAACCAAATTTTCAAAAGATCTCAATACTCCACCCTCATATAGGTCACCAAGTGCATTAACCCCCTCACAATCCAATCTAACCAACAAAAATGGGACTTATTAATACATAGTTTAGGGTTCTGCCATATGCTCGAGGCAACATTTAAATAAATATCAGAATTAAACACTCTGGACACTTTTGTCCATATCGAGTGCAAATGCAAAATAACGGGATGCGACTTAACCTCTCAGGCTAGTTTAATCGAAAGGCTTTGCAGTGGCGAGATAGGGGCAAGAACTTCCTTTTCAATACAAAACTAGGGAGGGGCTCTCTCAGGTGGAAGCGACCAATGAGCCAAATGTCTAAGACCGAACGCATAATAATAAAACAAAATCTTGTGTAGGCCTAGCCCTCGTTTGTCAATTGGCCTATGTAACTTATTGAAATTTAACCTGGGGTGCTTACCATTCCAAATAAAGGACTTCGCTATGCTATCAAATTGCTTGAAATAAGAGAGGGGGACATCTACAGGGAGAGACTGAAGCAGGTAGTTGAATTTTGGAATACAATTCATTTTAATAACATTAACCTTCCCAATCATCGATAAATGTAATGAAGCCCACCTGCTGACATCGCTCGAAAACCTTTTTATTAAAGGGTGAACATTAACTAAATCAGACAAATTTGCTGGGAATAAAATCCCCAAATACTTAATGCCCTGTTTGGGCCACTGGAAGACGCCCGGCTGGAAAGCCGTTTCTGGGCAGTACGCTGTCAGCGCCAAAGCTTCGGATTTAGACCAATTGATTTTGTATCCTGAGAACTTGGAAAAGGAATTAATAATTCTGTGGAGGCAAGGCATAGATCTAGTAGGTTCAGAGACAAATAATAAAATATCATCTGCGTAAAGCAGAAGCTTATGCGCTGCATCTCCCGCTGTCACCCCTGGAAAATCCTCCTCCTTTCTTATCGCACCTGCTAATGGTTCCAGGGCAGACAGAACAATAACGGGGAAAGAGGGCAACCCTGTCGAGTGCCCCTATCCAGAGTAAAATAATCTGAAATTAATCCATTTGTTTGTACCGCTGCTACAGGGTGTCTATAAAGTAACTTAAATCCAACCAATAAATGTACTCCCGAACCCATACATTTCCAAAATCTTAAAAAGATAATCCCATTCTACCATATCAAATGCCTTTTCGGCGTCAAGTGAGATGGCAGCGACCGGAGTCTGATCATTCGCCACTGACCACATGATATTGATGAGACGCCTGATGTTATCAGAAGAGCTGCGGCCCTGAATAAACCCCACCTGATCTATATGTATAAGAGATGTCATAACCTTACTTAATCGGTTAGCAAAATTTTTGACAATATTTTTACATCTAGTTGGATCAGGGAGATTGGACGGTAACTTTTACACTCACTTGGATCTTTGTCCTTTTTAAGAATCAGATTGATCTGGGCTTGTGTCATGGTTGGAGGAAGTTTTCCCTTCTTTAATGATTCAGTATAAACTTCTAACAAAAGTGGGGCCAGTTCTGTAGCATAGGATCTAAAAAATTCTGCAGCAAAACCATCTGGCCCCAGAGCCTTGCCAGTAGGTAGGGACTTAATTACCTCGTTAAGCTCCTCCAAGGTTATCTCAGAATCAAGAGAGTTTTTTTGATCAGTCGTCAGTTTAGGAAGATCTAATGGTTCCACAAAGTTTCTAATATCTTCATCAGTAGATGAAGACGTGGAACTATAAAGATCAATATAGAATTCTTTAAAAGCATTATTAATATCAATGGCTGAGGTAAATATTTCACCACCAGCAGATTTCACTGAGGGAATGATAGAAAGAGACTCTCTCTGCTTTATATATCTAGCCAAAAGATTCCCTGCTTTGTCACCCGACTCAAAGTATGACTGTCTTGCCCTGAATAACCAAAACTCCACTTTCCGCGACAAAATAGTATTATATCTATATTTCAATCGGGTCAATTCTCTGAGCCCATCAGCTGACATACGGCACTTCAGCTCTGCCTCTGCACTTTTAATATTTCCTTCCAACTCCACAAGTTCTCGTGCATTGGATTTTTTGATGAATGAGGCATACTGTATGATCCGGCCCCTAAGAACCGCTTTAAGTGCCTCCCAAGCCACACTCACAGATGAAATTAGGGATTTGGATATAAAAAAAAATCTATTCTTGAATAAATCTTATGGACTGATGAAAAAAATGTATAGTCCCTACCGGATGGGTTCAAAAGTCTCCAAATATCTGAAAGACCAAGATTTTTACACATCCTGTGAAGCGTCAATGTTGCTCTAGGGGGTTTACACACTTTAGCTTTACTATGATCAAGGACTGAATCCGTCAAAAGATTAAAGTCTCCTCCCAATATTATATCATGAGGGGTGCCAGCGGCTTGTAGTATCCCTTCAAGATCTATAGAAAAGCACTGATCATCAACGTTAGGTGCGTAAATATTAGCCAAAATCAGACTTTGCCCTTGAATTTCAGCTAAAACAGTAATTATTCTTCCTAATTTATCTTTAATCTGTTTGAGAAATTTGAATTGTAAATATTTATTAATCAATATAATGACTCCCCTGCTCTTACTTGAGCCAACACTAAAGAAAACATGTCCACCCCATATCTTTCCAAATCTTTCAGCTTCCTGCGGGGAGAGATGTGTTTCTTGAAGAAACACTATATCATATTTCTTATGTTTAAGAAAAGAAATAACCTTCCTTCTTTTTATGGGGTGCCCCAACTCATTCACATTCCATGTGGAGAGAGACAACATATTCATATTAACATTTTACATTTTGATATAATAAAAATAAAAAATTGTGTGTGAAAAACAAAATTATGAAGACCACATTCCCCATTAGTGAAACAATCAACCCCCGAACATCCCCCGGAACAAAATAAACAGAAAAAAGAAAAACGTGCGCATTAACCCCGCGCACGACAGTGCCAACTGGCGACAATCCTTTTAAACTCAAAAGGTCCATGAACGCCTACGAGTCCCCACGACAACTTTGCCATCGGATTGCTCAATTTTGCCTCACAAATTTGTGAGGCAAAATTACATAACAGAAAATGCTTTGTAAAATAAACCCAGTTAATAGGAAGAATGAACACAAAAAATGTGTAGATTCATTCACAAAACTGTCTCAAGGATGTGATCTTCCACAAAACAAATTCCAGCTGATATAAAAACCATTCTGATTCCTCGGACAGACAAACGAATGTTCTGTGAGCCGGCTGTTATGAGTTCAGCGGATGACGTAATCATTCCAATGTCCCGTAAAAAAAAAAAAAAAAACTCAAAACAAACTACAGCCAGCAGGAGGAATAAGCACGAAGAACGAACAGATTAATCCACAGCTGTTCCAAAGGAGTGTTATTCAACAGAACAAGCTCCAGCCGCTAGGCAGAACCAGTACAAAAAGAAACAAAACCGGCATCCCGGATCCCCGGATGGTCGAGTCAATTCACTCGGAGACTGCATAAAAGTAAATACCATGACTTACACAATCTGTCAGCTTTATAAAAGACATCCTTTGTGTGAGCATGTAAATATTTTGCGGTCATCCGTAGTGTCCACTCTCAAACTGGCCGGGAACTTCAATGCAAATGTAATCTTCCATCAATGCAAAAGTTTCTTTAAGGAAAAGTGTTATTCACAAAACAAGCGCCAGCCGCATGGCGGAGCCAATGCAAAAAACCCAAAATTTCACCCAGCTTCCTCAAGAGTTAGGTACAGCGAGTCAGGCCCACTCACATGAGAAACATCCAATGGTTTACTCAGTCATTGATTCTATAAAAGACATTGCCAGATTTGGACATTGCGACCGTTTTTCGTTTCTATTCTCAGTTTGGCAGGAAACATCAGAGCAAACGAGATCTTTTTCTGATGTAAGAGTTTCTTACATTCCTTGAACCGATCGCGTTTCTCTCTTGTCGAACTCGCAAAGTCCGGGAACAAGAAAACATTATGGTTCTTCCAAGAAAGCTTCCCTTTGCTCCTCGCCTGGCGCACCACAAAATCTTTATCGGATGATCTCAGAAATCTGGCCAGAATCGATCTGGGCCTATCTCCCTCAGCAGATCTGTGAGCTGGCACTCTGTGAGCTCGCTCGATTTCCAGCTTGTGGCCTGATATGTCGAGCAGACTCATCTAGGAGTATTCATCTAGATTAGATCTATACATGTACAAAGTTTGGTGACTGTAGCTCAAAAGGGATATGCTGCAGAGCCCCCCGAACATGGCCATCTTCTAAGTGGCGCTACAGAGACCCCTCTACACGCCCATGTATAAACTTTTGTCAAGCCCTAATGGCTGACGACTCTGATGCATTTGCAAAATCTCGTGAGTTTTTGAGCAAACGAAGTGCTCCCAAATCCCCCGAAACCTTGAAAAAATGTTTTTATAAAAATAAATATAGCCGCAAGCAGTGAGGATGGGCCCAAGCACCAGGGGTGGAAAGAGTACTGAAAAATCATACTCGAGTAGAAGTACTGTTACTTCCCAAAAAATGTAGTGTGACTAGAGTAAAACTACCAGTCCTAAAAACTACTCAAGTAAGTAGCTGATTTATAAGTACTCATAAGTAGTGAGTATTGAGTACTGAGTTTTGAAATCTATGTCCCATTATAATAAACACTGTATGCTGCAATTTCAAAATATAGCACACATACCGTAACTTAAATTCCATTTTATGGCTGTTTGCCAGAAAGAATAAAAAATATAAGTATTTTATAGGTATTTATGACTGCCAACTTTTAAAATACATAATTTATTTATGATAACACTACATGAATCTGATTCCAAAAAAAAATAACAGGGTGACATGATTACAGAAATAAAAAGATGAAAAAAGTTATTTTCAATGCATTGATCATAATTTTAAATTGTAATGTATGAAACAATTACATTAAAATCAAATTATCAAGGGTCTAAAATGGCCTTAATGCCAACAAAGCGAGTTGCTGTTGCACATAAAACATGTACAAAACAATGCAAGGAATGCAAAAAACTTTTAAAAAGCAGGGTCACGGGGCCTGGGTAACGTGCTCAACAAGATGCGCGGATTGACTGTCTCAGACACGGAGGCAACTGAGATTCGTCCCCCGCTACCTGGATTGTGGCGAGTCACTACGCCTCATGAGGACTAAGAGTGCATTGGGAATTGGGCATGACAAAAAAAAAAAAGCAGGGTCACTTGGCATCTCAAATCCTGCACAGCAGAGGAGGTAGAGCAGAGGTGGGAAAAGTTGTTTGGTACAGGGGCCACATTGGGCTTTAAAGGAATAATTCACCCAGAAATGAAAATTCTCTCATAATTTACTCACACTTATGCCATCCTGGATGTGTGTGGCTTTCTTTCTTCAGCAGAACACAAATGAAGATTTTTAGAAGAATATCTCAGCTCTTTTGGTCCATACAGTTCAAGTGAATGGGTGCCAGAAAGTCAGCATAAAAGTAGCCTAATCCATGTGACTCCAGTGGTTTAAGCTATGTCTTCAGAAGTGATATGATAGGTGTGGGTGAGAAACAGATCAATATTTAAGTCAATGTTTACTATAAATTCTCCTCCCTGCTGGATTTGATAGATCTGTTCTCACCTACATCTATCATATCACTTCTAAAATCATGGATTTAACTACTGGATTTGTAAGGATTACTTTTACGTGCTTTTTGGAGCATCAAAATTTTGACACCCATTCACTTACATTCATTTTGAGGACCTACAGAGCTGAGATATTCTTCTAAAAATCTTAATTTGTGTTCTGCTGAAGAAAGAAAATCATACACATCGGGGATGGCATGAGGGTGAGTAAATGATAAGAGAATTTTAATTTTTGGGTGAACTATCCACTTTAAGTAGTACATAGGAGACCACATTGTACTCCTTTTGAAATACAATGTTCCACATTGATTTAGTTCTTGAATCTTTTAAGCCCAGAAATAGTTGTGTTCTCATTCTAATGCATGATGTATTTGTAACTGATGGGAATATTCTGCCTAAAGTGTTGCTCTTCAAATGCTGATACTTTTTTATCAGGCATTAGAAAAAACTTGATAAAGACTGAGCATAATTCTAAATGATTTTATCATCTCTACTTCCCTGGTAATTTATTATACAAATTAACACACTCTACATCAGAGGTTGGTTTTATTAAAAAACTAACAATATTATTAAATATATTATTATTACAATTTCAATTTTATTATATTAAATTAATATTTTTAAAGCTACTAAAGTCATTCAGCCAAACGTAGTGAGTGCTTTTCTCGTTTTCTTATTACTGTTGTTTGATTAATACCCTTTTAATGACATAATAGACAGTGGTCTATTCGGTTAAACTTTGTAACAAGTTAAAGTTTCGGGTATGGAAGGAGGAGACGGGGAGCAGTGGCACACTTTGATATTTTCTGCCTTCAGTCTCTTTGAGTGCAGCCTTCTCAGGGCTTTTCTTATTTCAGACAATACAATGTCACAAAACTCTCTGTTAACAAAACTTCTCAAACACTTCAGCTTCACAGTAAAACAGTAAAATACACAATAAGGCATGCCAGATGCTGCACTCTCGTGCCGTACTCTCTCCGCTCTCTCTGGCGTGTTTTGGATGCTTTTGAAGTATCTCCCCACTATCACTGTAACAAGAAACAGCTGTCAGAAATTATGCCAACCAGATTGACGAGCCACACCACTCCCTCTCTCCCGCAAACAGACACATGACCATGCCCCCATCCCCACATACCCCCACCGCCCGGCTCAGGCCGGGGCAACATCCGGCCTGCCAACTCCCCCTGCCCCATTTCTGGAGAGAAAGTCGGCCACAGCTATCTGCGCCCCTGGTCTGTGGATCACCTCAAATTTAAATGGCTAAAGTGCCAGTCACCGACAGGTGATCTGTGCATTGGTATCCTTCATGCAGTGGAGACACTGGAATGGAGCATGATCTGAACAGAGGGTGAAGGCCTGCCCCAGTAGGTAGTAGCGGAGGGTGAGGACAGCCCACTTGATTGCCAAACACTCCTTTTCTTTTTGTAATTAACATTTTTTATTGATTCTTACAATAAATAAAAAAAAGCAAAAACAAATAAACATAGAATCAACATTTAAACCCCACATCCACCCCTCCCAATCCCCAACCCAACCCCGACCCCCAACAAACATCCCACTGGTCACACATGAGTGTATACAAAAAAAAAAGCAAACAAACACACACACACACACACACACACACACACACACACACACACACACACAAATACATACATACATACATATATATATATATATATATATATATATATATATATATATATATATATATATATATATATATATATATATAATCATACACATTTAAAACTATACTACCCTCTCCACCACCCCACCCTGAGAGCCCTTCAAAAACTCCAAATAGTTGCCCCAATTCCAACAAAAAAATCCAAGTTACCCCGTCTTCCAAATGACACCTCCTCAAAGGCCGCCACCCTCCCCATCTCCGTGTACCACTCCCGAAAAGGGGGCATTCCAGCTGACCTCCAACCCCTCAAAATAATCTGCCTGGGGATCGTCACACTGGTCAGAACCCAACTCTCTATGTGTCTATTCCCCACATCGATGACCGCCCCATCACCCAAATCACAGAGTCTGGGGCAAAATTAAACCAGAGTGTCCAACACATCACACACAAAACTCTGAACCTTCAAACAGAATTCCTGGATCTCAACACACCACCAAAAAACATGGGCCGTGTCTCCATCCTCTGATTGGCATCGCCAGCAGGTGAGTGTGTCTTTAAGACCAAGCCTATGCAATCTAGAGGGGGTCCAATAAAATCTGTTAAATCTTGAATTGCAGAAGGCGCAGCCTTGCATCTCTATATGCAGATTTGATGTTTTTTAGAATCCTAACCCACAGTCTCTCCTCCAATACCAAGTTGAAATCTTTCTCCCAAAATCTCTTGATAGAATTTAAAGCGCCGTCCCTCAGACTCTGAATTAGCAGGGAGTAATACACTGATGCCTCATGACCTATTCCAAAAGCAGTAATCACCATTCCCAGAGTATCTGCCACTTCAGGGGGTGTATGCTACTCCCAAAATAGTACAGAGCAGGTGGCGCAGTTGTAAATATCTATAAAACTAAGATCTGGGAATCCCAAAATGTTGAACCAATTTTTCAAAATATCTCAACACTCCACTCTCATATAGGTCACAGAGCATATTAACCTCCCTCACAATCCACTCAGACCAGCAGAAAGGGGACTTTTCAATACATAATTTTGCGTTCTGCCATATGCTCAATGCAACATTTAAATAAATGTCCGAATTAAACTCTCTGGACACTTTTGTCCATACCGAGTGCAAATCTGAGATAATGGGGTGTAACTTAACTTCTCCAATTAGTTTGATAGAAAGGCTTTGCAGTGGCGAAATAGGGGCAAGAAATTCCTGTTCAATACAAAACCAGGGAGGGGCTCTCTCAGGAGGAAGTGACCAATGAGCCAAATGTCTGAGACCAAATGCATAATAATAAAACAAAATCTTGGGTAGGCCTAGCCCACCTTTGTCAATCGGCCTTTGTAATTTATTGAAATGTAATCTGGGACGCTTACCATTCCAAATGAAGGAATTCACTATGCTATCAAATTGCCAGAAATAAGAGAGGGGGACATCTACAGGGAGAGATTGTAGCAGGTAGTTAAATTTTGGAATACAATTCATTTTAATAACATTGACCTTCCCAATCATAGATAAATGTAATGAAGTCCACCTGCCCACATCGCTCGAAAACCTTTTCATTAAGGGGTCAAATTAAGGGGCCGTTCAGTTTCCTCGGGCAGTCAAACGAATGTTCAGTGAGCCGGCTGTTACATGAGTGTAACACATACCGTAATCACTCTTATGATTTTCAAGAAATATTCCACAAAACAAACTCCATCCAATAGGAGGCATAAGCACAAAGAATGTGCAGATTCATCCACATACTGTCCCGAAGGAGTGTTATTCCACAAAACAAACTCCAGCCGTTAGGCAGAACCAGCACAAATAGAAATAAAAAGATGTTCAGTTTCTTCGGACAGTCAAGTGAATGTTCAGTGAGTCAGGCCCACTCAGCTGTCACACGAGAGCAACAAATGCCCTAATCACTCCAATGATTGCAAGAAATATTCCACAAAACAAACTCCATCAATAGGAGGTGTAAGCACAAAGAACGTGCGGATACATCCACAAACTGTCCCGAAGGAATGTTATTCCACAAAATAAACTCCAGCTGCTAGGTGGAACCAACACCAAAAGAAACAAAGAAGGCACCCAGTTTCCTCGGAAGGTCAAGTGAATGTTCAGTGAGTCAGGCTCACTTGGCTGCATCAAGAGCATCACACAATGACTTACTCATTCCATTGACTTTATGAAGGACATCACTTGCTGTGGGCATGTAAATATTTTGTGGCCATCCTTAGTATCTATTCTCAATTTGGCCGGGAACATCAGTGCAAAAGCGACCTTCTGTTGATGTAAGAGTTTCTTGCATTCCTTCAATCTATCACATTTCTCTCTTGTTGAATTCGCAATGTATGAGAACAAGAAAATGCTGTGGATCTTCCAAGAAAGCCTTCCTTTACTCCTCGCTTCGTGTAACACAAGATCTTCTTTATCGGATGATCTCAGAAACTTGGCCAGAATTGATCGGGGCCTGTCTCCCTCAGTGGATCTCCAAGCCGGAACTCTGTGAGCTCACTCGATTTCCAGCTTATGGCCTGTTATGTCAGACAGGCTCGGGAAGAGCTCATCTAGGAATTTCACCATATCTGTACCTTCTTCGTTCTCAGGAATTCCAACAATTCAGACGTTATTTCGCCGGTTACGATTCTCTAAGTCTTCTGACTTTTCCCAAATGTGCTCTAAGTCTGTCTTGGATGCTAGCAGGTTAGCAGCTAATTCCCTCTCCGAAGACTCCAAATAATCGATCCGTTTCTCGACGTACCCCACTCTTGTAACCAACTCAGAGAACTTCGTCTCTATGGCAGTGATCAATCGACATATTACAGCAAGATCCTCCAAGTCAGCAACGACCTTCGCCAGCATTGCCGACATGCCCAACAATTGAAGCTGAATCTCTCCCACCACACCTTCCAAACTGAGTTCCTGAGTCCACGTAAGTGTCTTTTAATGACTCCAGAGCCCAAGGATTTTGAATTCTTTGACATACTGTCTTCATAAAACAGTTAAGGAACAGGGTGTATCAAATCTCATACCATACAAAAAGTATTAAAAACTAGAAAAGTGTGCAGAGCACGCGACTCCCCCAAACACTCCTTTTCAGTGGTGCTGTACTTTGTTTCCCTCAGAGTGAGTTTACGGCTAATGTACAGCCCACCTCCTGTGAGAACACTGCTCCCAGCCCTCTGTCCGATGCATTCTTCTGCAAAATAAAGGGGAGAGAGAAGTTTGGAGCATGTAAGAACAGTCCCCCACAAAGAGCAGATTTCACTTTTAGAAAAGCCTATTGGTACGACACTGTCCACTGGACCGGATCGGGAGCACACTTTCTAGTGAGATCAGTCAGCAGGCTAGTGATGTCAGAGAAACTAGGCACAAACCTCCGGTAGTAGCCAGCCAGCCCCAGAAAGTGTCTCACCTCCTTTTTGGTATTGGGCGTTGGGCAGGCCGTGATCGCTGCGGTTTTGTCAATTTGGGGATACACATGCCCATGGCCCAAGTGGAACCCCAGATACCGAACTTTCCACCCACCCAATTGCGCACTTCTTCGGGTTGGCAGTGAGCCCCACCCGTCGCAGCGACCTCAGAACAGCTCTCAGATGTTGCATGTGCCCGCCAATCATTACTATAAATGATGATATCTTCTAGATAAGCGGCGGCATATGCCGTATGTGGCCTGAGAATTTTGTCCATGAGATGCTGGAACGTGGCAGGGGCCCTGAACAAACCAAACGGAAGGGTCACAAATTGGTGTAATCCGAACAGTGTGGAAAAAGCTGTTTTTTCTCGGGAGATTGGAGTTAAGGGGATCTGCCAATAACCCTTTGTTAAATCAAGCATTGAATAAAATTGAGCCACACCTAGCCAATCGAGCAATTCGTCAACCCGGGGCATTGGGTACGCATCAAATTTAGACACCGCATTCACTTTTCAATAGTCCACACAGAATCGGACTGTCCCGTTGCTCTTAGGTACCAGAACCTCCAGGCTGGCCCAATCACTGTGCAACTCTTCTATTACACCCATCTCAAGCATTGCCTCTATGGCGATAGGGGCAGCTATGAACCACCACCCTTGGGGTGGTCTCGATGTGATGCTCTATGAGGTTTGTGTGGCTGGGGAGAGGCGAGAACATGTCTGCAAAATCCGCTTGCAACTTGGCTTTTTTCCAGGGAATTCCCTGAAGGGGATTTGTAAATAAAGAAAAGGCTGACTAGTCTTTGTTGGTGTTGGTAGGTAGGGCAGGCAATTTAATTAGGTGGGCCACAGGCCTTGTGTAACTTCTATCTTTGACATTCACTACAACTGTACAAACCCACCCATCTAGTCCAGGAATGACTTTGGCCATAGTACCTATTTGCCATAGAGCTCGGGGTGATTGTTGATCCATAATCATCACAACTTCACCGCTCTGAAGGTTTTCAGATTCTCTTTGCCATTTTTGCCGCTGTTGCAGGTAATGTCGTATAAAACATTTCCAGAAGTTTTCAGTTAGAATCTGGCTGTGACGCCATCTCTTACGACTGAGAATTTCTGATTCTGGGTAGACAACTTGTGGTAATGCAGAAGTTGGACATCCCATGAGGAGGGAATAAGGTGTCACAGGGTCAGAATCTGCTATGTCTGAGGAAACATATCCCAGTGGTCTGGAGTGTAATATTCCCTCTATTTACACAAGTACAGTGTTCAGCACTTCCTCTGACACAGATTGAGAACCAAGAGAGGCACGCAGTGCTGTCTTGACAGACCTAACCTCTCTCTCCCACTATCCTCCAAAATGCGGTGCATTTGGTGGGTTTAGATGGAAATGAATCTGTTGAGAAGCCAGATGCTCTTTCAAGGTTGGGTGAAGTGTATTGAAGGCATTCTGAAGTTCTGTGATACCTCTTTTGAAATTTGTGCCGTGATCAGAAAGCAGTTCATATGGTTTCCCTCTGTGAGCTATGAACCTTCTTAATGACATGAGAAAGGAGTTTGTGTCAATGCTCGATAGAAGTTCAACATGAACAGCTTTGGTAGTGTTGGGCCTCATGTATTCAGATAGAAGACAAAGGCAGGCCTAACAGTCATAAAAAACATTCCTCAAGCCCCCTCCTTCTAAGTCGTAAATCTTACTGATAAAATCGCGCCAAAATCAAACAAAGGGAGTCCAAAACAGACTACAGATCCATGAAGCCTTGCCCACTAAAGGATCGAGCACTCAACTCCTATTGGATGAGGCACACAACAGAACGTCCCTCGAACATGACATCATCAGGACTTCAAATAATTCTGAAATGCTTCCAAAGTGGCTTCCGGCTACTTCGTTCACCGAATACGGACGTAGCTTTTTGCTGCTCTCCGGTGTAACCTCGTGGCATAAGGAAGTAATGTCCGACTTGAAACTGTAGCCATACAATCTCCATCTCGCTGGACGAGTTGAGATTACTCTGTGTTCAACCAAACACTCTAACGGATCCGAAGGAGACCGCCGAGCAATTCGCATCTTCATCCGTTGGCCTACAGAAGTGAAGAGATTGAAGATTTCTCTTCCATCTTCAATCAAGTCGACATTTCTGAGTTCTCCGCCAGCCCGCCGAGAATCAACAGCCGTACCGCCCGCCGACAGAGCGAGGAAACGGCTCTCGTCATCACACGAGCCTCAAGAAACCGGGTCAGAGTTAAAGGACGGAGGAAAACACATTCTACCTGTGTCCTCATGCGATTCAAGTAAGAGGTTTACGTCTGGGCAGAGATAGAATATTATAGCGTGTTATTCTTGTGTTTCAAGGTTTTTGCTTGTACAGTTTACGGACCACCATGTCCGCTAATTACTAATACTCAGGGTATTAATTATCACAAATTTGTTTTGCTGTATTGTAGTCCAACCAAATTGGACTGTTGTGCATTTTCGCCATCGCGGGTGAGACAGCAACTGAGTTCATCCATTAAAGAGTCAAATAACAAGGGACTTTTACGAGCCCCGCTCGTAAAACCGGGTCTCTGAGTGATGAACACGGCTGCTTCATCTCCAGCTATCACGAAATCAGCTTTCGGGCTGTCACTGAATAATCTCTCTCTCTCTCTCTCTCTCTCTCACTAACCACACTGACACACACACACACACACACACACACACACACCTTATGTGTTATAGGATTATTTTATTTCCATATCTAATCATATCACTGTTTAGTTTGTAGTTGTAAGTCGGAAGTTTATTGACTGCATTGTATTAATTATTAATTGATATTACTGCATAAATAAACTTTGTTTATATTACAAAGAGAAGTGTTTTGGTTTGTTTTGCATATGCCTGTGTCATGCTGACGGGATGTCAGTGCTCGGATTCAAACCTTCATTCATTGTTTTTTTATTCGAAAATCGATATTCTTCAGATGTCGATTTTCCTAAGAAAACAATCTAATATTGAGACTGTTTTAATATTCGGTTATTAGTCCCTGATTTCAGGGTGGTGCCCCGTCAATGTTAATCCTTATTAATATTCTATTGATTTTTGATAATTGATAATTATCTTTGATTGAATTAGAATGATCAATAAGCTAGTGTTAATTTTAATGTTTCTTCAATGTTAACAATTGATAAGTGTTGATTTTAAAGGATTAAAAAAAAAGCTAACATTGATTCTCATCAATGTTCTATTGATTTTAATAATTAATAATTATCTTTGATAATTATTAATTATTGCTAATAACCAAACTTGCTCCTAAACGTAGCACACTACATTTACTGGAGTCCTATATGAGGTTTTAATGAGTTAGATCCAATTAATTAATTTAAATATTGATTAATAACTACAGAAATAATTATTAATTATTTCTGATAGTAACACTGATCTAAACAACCAGTAAAGCCCTACAGTAGTAACATTTACATTTTACATTTACATAGTAAGGCATTTGTACAGTATTCCCCCTGCGTTTTTCACATCTGCGTCCAAACTTAACATGGAAGGGGCCAAAACAGTCAATGCCTGTTGAATAGAAAGCTGGATGAAACAGTCTATGGCTAGACTGGGGAAGATCCACCATCATGGGAATTTCTGGCTTCCCTCGCCATTTCTTACAGTCTTTTTACTGCCTCTCTGCCTCTTATGATCCAATATTTCTGTCTCAGTTCTGCGAACACACGCTCGGGTCCTGGATGTAACAGGAGGTTGTTGTAATGTTGAATCAGAAGCTTTGGGAGAGGGTGAGCAGTATCTAAGGCAATGGGGTGGAGCGTGTTTGAGTCTAAGTTGTTATATCTGCGGAGGCATCCACCTACTCTGACTAATTTGGCTTTGTGATCATGGGGCTAGAGTTAAATGATGACTAGAGCGCGATACAGGTTTACCTACCCAAAGCTGGGCTGTTTCTTCTGGGAAGCTTTCAATTTGAGCATGTCTCAGAAGTTCCAGTTCAGCTTGTGAATAGTCATCAGCAGAGAGTTAATTTGATTTGTCTGCCACCCCGTGTAAAGAAATAGCAGTTGCCATAATCAGATCTTGAAGTGAATTGTATTGAGTGATATCTGGGATACTAATCAGAGATTACATCTGCTCCGTATTGCCACTCAATCTTGACCCGCTGCAGTTTGCTTACCGCAACAACCGCTCCACTGATGATGCCATTGCATCTACAATACACACTGCTCTCTCCCACCTGGAAAAAAAGAACACTTATGTGAGAATGCTGTTTGTAGACTACAGCTCAGCATTCAACACCATAGTGCCCTCCAAGCTAGATGAGAAACTCCGGGCTCTGGGCTTAAACAGCTCGCTGTGCAGCTGGATCCTGGACTTCCTGTCAAGCAGACGCCAGGTGGTTAGAATAGGCGGCAACATCTCCTCATCACTGACCCTCAACACTGGAGCCCCGCAGGGCTGTGTTCTCAGCCCACTACTGTATTCCTTGTACACACATGACTGTGTGGCAACACATAGCTCCAATGCCATCATTAAGTTTGCTGATGACACGACGGTGGTAGGTCTGATCACTGACAATGATGAAACAGCCTACAGAGAGGAGGTGCACAGTCTGACACACTGGTGTCAGGAGCACAACCTCTCCCTCAACATCAGTAAGACAAAGGAGCTTGTGGTGGACTTCAGAAGAAAAGACAGAGAACACAGTCGCAGCATCAGGACCCGCACCAGCCGACTCCATGATAGCTTCTTCCCCCAAGCAATCAGACTTCTGAACTCTTGATCTCCCACGATCAAAATACATCAGCACTGCACTTTATTACCCTTACTCTTATATCACACACCGGACTGTCATAAATTATATTATTATTATTATATTATGTTCTATCTTAACAACTGACTATCAACCGACAGCCTGAATGTCAATACAGTACAATACTGTACATTCTATATATATATACTTTTTTTATATATATTTTTATTTTTAATTTTTATTGAATAATGTGTATCTATATAGTAAAAAAAAAAAAACAGCGTATTGTATACTGTACAGTGTATGTTATTATTTGTATATTGTTGAGTGTAATTATGTGTATAACAAATGTTTAAATTGTGTTGTGTTAATTTGATGTTTATTGTAAATTGGTATATGTCTCATCACTGTCACGACTGCTATGTTGATCAGAACTGCACCCAAGAATTTCACACACCGTTGCACTTGTGTATATGGCTGTGTGACAATAAAGTGATTTGATTTGATTTTGATATCAGTCTGATAGGAGGATAGAGTTCCACAAAAAGTAGAACTGCTGCGTTCTTGGATGTCATCGCATACAACATCAAGTGGCTGTTTGGGCCAATTACTAACTGGCTGAGTTAAGAACTGTGGACCTTGATTCCATCGGCTCTGCTCTAAAAGTTTAGAAAGAGTGAGTCCTCTGGTAATGTCATCTGCTGGGTTCAACTCTGAATTGACATAATGCCAGGCTTTTGGGTCTGTAAGGTCTTGTATCTCAGCCACACATGTTCCGACAAACACCTTATAGTTGCATGAGTCAGACTGAAGCCAGATCAATACAGTTGTGGAGTCAATCCAGTATAGTTCTTGATCAATCTTGACGGTCAGTTCTTTTCTCAAAGTGGCAGCCAGCTGGGCAGCAGTGAGGGCAGCACAGAGTTTGAGTCACGGTATAGATTGTTGTCGCTTGGGGGCCACTCTCGATCTTGCAGCAACAAATTAAACTTGGGTCTCACCATGTTTATCACTTATGCTGAGATATGCAACTGATCCAAATCGCACTGATGCATCACAGAATATATGAATAGTGTGTTGGCTGGCTGATAGGTCAGTATCTGCATTGGTGTAACATCTTGGGAACGTGACATAGGGTAGTTGTGACAGTTCACTCTGCCAAATCAACCAAGCCTGAAGTAAGTCTTTGGGAAGATCTGGGTCGTCCCATTCCCGTTTCTTGTCCCATAAGCGTTGGATAATGATTTTGGCTCTTGTTGTGAATGGAATCAAGAAGCCTAATGGGTCATACTGGCTTGCAAGTGTTTTGTAAATGATCTTCAATGTTGGTACAGAATTTTCCTGTTGTTTATATCTGTAACCAAGAACATCTGAAGAGCACTGCCAACATAGGCCTAGAGTCTTCTCTTGTGGGTCTGCTCCACTTTGAGTGAACCAAAGGTGACTGTTTGCAGATTTCAGCTCATCCGGGAAATGAGCGATGACTGATGGAGTGTTAGTGGCCCACTGCCTCAATTCAAAGCCACCTTCTGATAAGAGTTTCTGCATCTTAGTTACAAGAGTCTGTGCTTCATCAGCTGATGGGAAACTTTGCAGCCAGTTGTCTACATAAAATTTGTGCTCTACTGAGGCATGTACGTCCTCTTCTGGCTTACTGTGGTCATACATGTCTGCAAAGCAAAGGTTGCGCAACAGGGGCTGCAAACTATACTTCCAAAAGGCAATACCTGCCACTCATAAACAGTGGGGGCTTTTCCTTGGTCCAAGTTTCTCCATAGGAAATGGAGAAAGGGTTTTTCCTCCTGCAGCAGACCCACCTGGTGGAACATTCCTTTTACATCGCTGCTAATAGCGATGGCATGATCTCTGAAGCACAGAAGTACTTCTAAGAGGGCTGGTCCAAGTGTAGGGCCTGGGAGGAGATGGTCATTTAGGCTTATTCCTTTGTGCTTAAACGAGCAGTTGAATACAATTCTGTGCTTTTCATTGTGTTGAACAATGTGGTATGTACCATGCACAATGGCTTCTATCTGTCACCTCTGTGTCAGCTTCAAGATGTGGCCAACTTTTTCAAGTTTCTGCACTTCATTAATGTATACTGATGCAAGATCTGTGTTCTGCAAAAGGCGTTTTTCTGTGCTTCTTAAATGAGCTGTTACAGCTTCTTTAGCTGATTGCAAAGGTGGAAGATTTATTTTCCAGATGAGGGGTGTTGCATACCTTTGATTGTCTCCAACTGCCACCCTGATTGTTTTCTCCTCAAAAATTTTCACTGCTTCTGTGTCTTGCCTTGATCTTGTGATCAGTTTGTCTCTTTTTTATATGAAAGTGTGTCCATTTGCCACAATTTCTGTATATTGTTGAAGAGTTCTGCTTCTAGTGACAAAGCGGAGGTGAATAGACACTGCTGTTGTGAGAGCTGACTGGCAAGGAACTTTGAGGGGCCCTGTAAAGTCCACCCAAATCTGGTTTTCACAGCGGCAGGACCACCGGGAGGTCCGAGACGTACTGGTTCTGTGGCCGTGATTAAATGTGGGTAATCTGAGACAATAAGTAAGAGTGGTTGAGCCTGCTGCAGTTGGGGAATAGGCAGACCTTGCAGGTATCTGTATTGCTTCTGCAGCAACTTAACAGTGTAATTGTGTTTTGCAAGGCTCAGTTCTTTGGCTGTGAAAGCTCTTTCAATAGTGAAGGGTTTGTTCAGCTGAGATACAGGAACCACTGAGAATGAAACAGCCGCCCCATGAACGACCTGTATTTCTTGTCTCACAGTACGGAGGGCTATATCTTCAGGTAGTCCTTGAAGATTAAGTTGCTGTGCTGCTTCATACAGTAACATTGTCCTCTCTGAACCATCATCCAGTATGGTGTATGTGTCAAGTTCCTTCTCACCATTTCTCAAGATCACTCGGCTGACCTTCAGAAGAACTTTCCTGCTTGCAGTTGGTCTGTTCAGATACAGAGTCTCCACTTCTGAGTTCACAAGACAACTGTTCTCTGCTGAAGCTAGTGTTCCATGTTTCATTTTGGCATTGAAGTCGTGCAGTATTTCTAAATGTCTCTTGTCACATTTTTTGCATTTGGCTTTAAGATTACATTGTGAGATCTGGTGATCACGGCCACACTTAAAGCACTTCTGATTTGACTTCAGCCAGGACTCCAAATGATCTTGATTTAGCAGTTTGAAGTTAGCGCACTGGTTGAAGTAATGTTGCACAGTGTTGCAAAAGGGGCAGTACTTTTTCAGTTTCTCCTTCTTGCTGCTGTAGCACTTGTTTAACCTGCTCACCACCATGTAAGACAGTAGCAAATCGTTGAACTAGCTTTGAGTTCCTTTGCTGGTCTCTCTGTGGCTGAGAGTAGGCTCTGCTTGAATTACTAGCATACTGTGACTCATCCTCTTGTATTCTGAGCTTGTATTCGAGCCAGTCACTGAGTTTTAGCAGTGTTGGACCTGGTATTTGAATGGGGTTAACAAACCTTCTGAAGTTTTCTTTTAGGACATGAGGCAGTTTGGCAAGAAGACGTGAAACTTGACCCACATTTGAGTTCTGTCAATCCTTTAGCTCCAAGTTGGTCCAGCATTCCAACTAATATGCACACTTGAAGGGCAAACAGTCTAAAAGATTTAATGTCGCCACTCTTGATTTTTGGGCCATCCATCAATTCTGCAATTCTTTGTAGTGCGAGTTGATGTGGTTGCTCATAAAGTGCAGTTAGAGACCTCATAGTATTGGTATATGCATTTGAAGCTTTATTCAGCGTATTTTATGCTGAAATGAATGTGCAATTGAGATTACGTGCACATTGAAAACTTCAAAGGAATAAGCACCACTTCTCCAGCCATAGCATCATTCGTCACACACTGAGACATTATTTAACAGGACCCATGTGAGGCGGGAATTTACCTGGGAGGGATAGTGGAGAGAGGGAGGGTTAGCAGGGGGAAGAGATTTGGGCATGGTACCGCCTGTCTCCTGGGGGCTGGAATGGGATGGAAAGAGGATGGGCTGGGGTGGGGTTTGGGGGAAGGAAAGAGAGAGACTTTGCTTCGGTGGTTCCCAGAAATTCTGTCATGAAGTCCTCTGTCAACTGGTCTGCATCCTCCAGTGACAACGGACGGTGACACTGGATCCACTCAGACATGCCACAAGGAAGCTGGGAGATGAACTGGTCCAGTGTAACTAGATCTACGATATCCTGAGTGCTGCGGGTCCCCTCAGCCAGCAACCATTTCTGACAGGCGTCTCGGAGCTGCTATGCAAAGGCGAACGTGCGGCCGTGCCTTCCCAGTCTCAGGGAATGGAAGTATTGGCGACTCTGCTCTGGACTACGACCGACCCGTTGCATGATGGCTTTCTTTAGAATGGTGTACATGAGAAGTTAGTGGCGGGGAGTTGTTGGGCTGCTAGTTGTGCTTCCCCAGAGAGCAATGGCAGTAAGTGGGCCGCCCACTGGTCAGACGGCCATCTCCACACCTCGGCCGTCTTCTCGAACAGATCTACGTAGGCCTCTGGATCATCAGCAGGACTCATTTTAACCAGAGTAACTGGTGAGATTTTTGGTGTGGGCTCCAGGGTCACAGCCGCAGCCCCCTCGTGTATGATCAGGCTCCGAAATGCCTGCCGGTCTTCCACTTGTGCCTGGAGCAGGAGTTGAAAACGCTACTTCTGCTCCAACCGCAACTCGACGAGGGCCTGGTGTTGATTCCGTTGGATGCCGGCGAGGGTCTGGATCATTTTGGCCAGTGGTGAAGCCTCTATGACGACGTAACTCCTTCCACGGGTCCCGGGTTTCAGCACCAGTGTTACATGTTAAAGGATTGGGTATGGAAGGAGGAGACGGGGAGCAGTGGCACACTTCAGGTAGGCTTTTTATTTTCTGCCTTCAGTCTCTTTGAGTACAGCCTTCCTAGGGCTTTTCTTATTTCAGTCAGTTCAATGTCACAAAACTCTCAGTTAACAAAACTTCTCAAACTCTTCAGCTTCACAGTAAAAAAAAAAAAACAATAAGGCACACCAGTCACTGCTCATAGAGATTGTTTTATCACCCAGCCATATTGGTAACATTGCATTAATCTCTCACAGCAACCCATTAATCTCAGTGATAGATAGCTAAATTACAGGCTACGTTATAGACACATAGAATATAGCAAGCAGAAATATTATATTTACCTCGATATGTTTCTTCAAATTAGAGGCTGAATTAATGCTGATATCTGGCTTGAGTAAGCTAAACTCACATGACACGATCAAGAAATTGGCCTTTTTCACTGTGAAAAGCCTTTTCAGGTGCGGCCGTTATGTTCATGAGTTGAACTGCTGTTTGAAGTATAGTCCAAATCCATAACAGTTGGCGCCCGATCTGCAGCTGCCGTTCAAATTTTTGAAGCGTGTTTTGATTTGACAGGGGTCTCCCTAGCCAATCACGTTGATGGATAAAAATAAAATCAGGGGCCGGATTCACAAAATGTTCTTAAGAAGAAATTTCTTCATAACTACCATTTTCTTCTTAATTACTAACTTAAGAAAAAAGTTACAAATATTTTGTATTCCCAAAAAAACTTCTTAAGAAAGTTCTTATCTTTTTTCTTAAGGTTGTTCTTAAGAAAAGAAATTCTTAAAAATTGTCATAAATAACATCTTGAAGTGAGGATAACCTCACTTTGTTTAAATTCTAAAAGGTAAAGTGTTTAATGAATTAACTGGGGTTTTCATGTTGAGTCTGAAATCACAATGGGCTGTTTACATAGAAATGTGATTTTAGACCAAAAAACGTTTTTGATTGTTTTGTGTTTAATTATATTTTTATTTTCAGCTTTCATACCATGTAAATGTTATCACCAAATTCAAACAATAAATGTTGTTTTGAAGCTTATTAATGTGGTGACCAATCATGCTAATGGATGTGCTGCATATAGCGCTCTCTCTCTCCGCAATCTTTAGAGTTCATAGAAACATAATTTAGGGTGACCATACGTCTTCTTTTTCCCGGACATGTCCTCTTTTTCAGACCTTAAGCGTCCGGCCGGGATTTCTAAATTTGCGAAAATGTCCGGGATTCAGCTTTAGTTGCATTATGATGTGCATCTGGTCTAATACTTCACTGTGTGTGCACGCATATTTGCATTGTTTTAACCCCTCTTTGTAAGTCCCGCCTTCTCGCACACAAATTGGTCGATTATAAGATGCTCGCAGCAACTATTGGCCAAATTCCTGCCTGTCAATCTCTCTGCGAACGTGCGAAGCACTGTTGTGTTCAGCATCAAACAGTTGCTTGACAGTAGCAGCAAATGACAGATGAGTGGAAACAATGCCCAAACGAAAGTGCTAATTTACAGAAGATTTGCACAAAAAATTCCCATGCTTTCGTCCAGGTCGAGATCAGTGGGAAGCAGAATGTATGACATATAAAGCTTGCACTTATGTGTCAGTTGCTAATAAAGGTGCAAGTGATTTAGAAGCACACATTAGCTGTACGAAGCATAAAGGGTCAGCAAAAGGTGAAAGTTCATCAGGTAAATTAACGGACTACTTTTTGCGACCAGGTAAAATTGTTATCACATTGCTTCATTTTCCATGGCCATTCAAAATAATATTAATTGTAAATGAAGGTACACTCATGGCATCAAATATTTTATTTTAGTACATGGACATTCAAAAGAATGTTGGAAATTTTTATTTATTTACATATATTTATGTTATGCTAATAGAGTGTCTTTTTCACTGTATTCAAATTTGCATTCATAGTAACACTGTTTTGAACCCTATTATTCCACCCTACCCCAATCCCCCCAGTGGAAAAAAAACTGTCCTCTTTTTGGAAAACCAGAATATGGTCACCCTAATTATTTATATCATTAGAAAGCTGAGACTTTCTTTTACACACCCCATCCACATCAGAGTTGGCCACAGTGGAGACAGCCTCCTCAGCTCTTGTCTACTGATGTTTTTGTTTCTTTTCTTTTCCTCCATGTCAAATTAAAATTTATCAAATGGTAAGCAGCAAGTAAATTTTCCTATGACGGGTAGTGTCGTTAAACTAACACATCTCACTCACTTTACATAAAAAAAAAAAATCGCGAGGTACAAAAAAAAAAAAAAAAGGTTAATAGATAAAGGTATCATTACGATTTAGCAGTGTTGAAGTATTGAATTTGGCTGTGTGACAAGGCAAGCCCATGAGCAGGCTGATCAAGCAATGTCAAAGCCTGTCTTTTTATTTGTTAGAAAAAAATTAAGATGTTCTTAAGAAAATATTTGAGAACTTCTTAAGAATTTTTCAAGAATTGCACTTAGGAACATTCTTACAAACTTCTTATAATTTATCCTAAGAACTTTCTTAATTTTTTTCTTAAGAACATTTTCACGAATCCAGTAGCAAACACAGAGGGAGGCAAAACAGCACAGTAAAAGTACAGTTACAGCATTTAAAATGTACTCAAGTAAAAGTAAAAGTCTACCATTTTTAAACAACTTAAAGTACGATTTCTGGGAAAAACTACTTAATTACAGTAACGTGAGTATTTGTAATTTGTTACTTTACACTGCCAAGCACCATGGGTCCATTTCCACGCGGTGGCTTTCAGAAAACAATGCAAGATGGACACATGCATTTGGAATTTGACATTATTCTAAACAATTTTGAAGCAATTTGGGAATATACAAGAGGACTATTTTAAAGTCTGTTGTAAAAGCAACACTTCCTGCTGCCAGGTTGTGGCACTATGACCGTGTCGCAAAATAGTCACATCCATATGATTAGCCCCCAAGATTAAACATACATCTCAAATTTGATCTAAATCACACATTGCACACAGAAGATATGACACATTTCCTGTTTCCCATTTTTGCCATTAATTGAATGCCTCGCCATGGCAACACTGTTCGATATTAGCAACTTAATTGTCTTGGCATAATGTTGGCTAAATGAGGTGACAGTATCATAAATCCCCTAGGAGGAGTATTTAAAAGTTCAGAGGCTGCAATATTAAAAAAATCCTAAATAGCTGACTTCCTGTTGTGTGGACCTAATGACTATAATTATGAAAGTTGTCCAGCTTGATGAGAACTATATATGTACTCATTTTGGTAACTGTAGGTGAAAATGGGAGTGCTACAGAGGCCGTCTTACATGCCCATTTTAAACCTGTTAACTGTCACTGGCCAATGGGTGGGCCGTTTGAGTTTAGCTTAAAAATAAATGCTTTGTTTTATATCAAAAACTTTATCAATTTTCACATACTTGGTATGAAATTAAAGCTTAAAACTCAACTTTCATCTTCTGCAGTGTAAGACTGTCACAAGAATTATCTGCATCACTTCCGGGAAAGTCAAAGAACTCTGCGAGAACCAACGTCATAAAACTCTCACACAGAGGAGCATCTCCACCTGAGAAAACACACCCCACTGATTGGGGACCATAAACCGCAAATCACCCTCACATCTGCTCTCTCTCTCTCTCACCTTAGGTACTTTAAGGACACTAAAAACTAAGTTATGACTTATCCTGTTCTGTAATGTAAAAGGTTTTCTGATCATATATGTTTGGTATCATTCAAGAAGTCTCAGTGCAACTGGTAAAACGGTCCCAGCCCCCTCTTCATATTCAAATAGATTCGCATGAGAATACACCTAGTGACATCTTAACTCAAGAAAATGAGAAAATTGCATTCGATTTCATATTGTAATTGCAAAAGCTCTGCAGCTTGAGCAGAAATTTGACCCATGTAAATATGTGCCTGCAGTCACTGGGTGTTTACAGCAGCATGCCCAAAGGCTTTCAGCCTGACCTGTGCATACAAAGCATCTGATACAGGGCCAAATCAAAGGCATTTATTTTCAAAAGAACAGCGAGATGACAAATATCTCATTCTAGAAAACCTACAGAGACCAGTAATAAAATTATTTTAATTTATACTATTTTTTATATAATATAATTGTATTATAATCACATTATAATATGCATTATATTATAATGGCCAAGCATGGCCATGTATATATGTAATGACACCGCCAACCAAACAACTTTACAGGTTGAAGAATTCTTGCTATTGAATTTCATTGGTTCGCTAATCAGTGCCAAGAGGGAGGGTATACAGTCATTTTTCTGCTGTGCATTAATGCTGTAAAGAAATTGCCACCTGATAACGAACCAAATCATCTCTCGCTGAGAAGCACCAATTCAAATTAAGTCTGATCAGGGGAACCATTCTACTATGTAGACAATGAAAAATGTGTGTGTAAAATGCTAAACATCAGGCAGAAATTTCACAACCCTGACAGACCACAGAGATCATAGATCATAGATGATCAACATGTGAATAGCACCCATAAAAAAATGCTAAGCAGACAACACATCACCAAAAGAGGTGCAAGAACAGCTTAAGGTGTTACACACTTCAAACTGCACAAAAATATCAGCAGTAATTCAGATCACCAAAGATGCTCAGTCTTATTTGATCCCTGAAACTAAATTTGCATTTGACATTGTAATGGTACATGTTTTTGTAAAGCAAAATGCATCTTCCCCTTGATGGCACAAGCCATAGAGTATGAGACTAAAGCTGTCTGTAAAAGTTTGGCTTTGACCATCAGAGGAAAATAAAGTATCACATGTCTAAATGCAAATTATTTAAAGGTTCAACATTAACTGTTCTCTCTCTGTGGTTATTCCCATTTCAGGTTGCAATCTCATGAGGGACAGATGCCAAAAGGTTTCTGATCCCCTGCATCAAGCCAGGACAACAAATTGACCATGCAGGAGATGGGTGCGAAGGCAATCTAAAGGGGCCATTTACACCTCACAGCACTACAAAAAAATGTTAAAAACAATTAACTATATGGCCTCCCGGTTTAGCACCGGAACCACATTGTGCAACACCAATTGTTCTAGAACAGGTTCCACCCATCTCCCAGACATGAACATACAGAACACACACTTTCATCACTACACTCATGACATCTTGACCTGGTACAGACAGTAAAACTAGCCAGGCTCAACCATTACACATTAAGGAACACAATAATGGCCTAGATTCCGAAAGTACTAATCCACTGAAGATCTGGCCTGCCTTTCACAAACACAGAGCCTCTCACATATATGACATTACGAACGTGTTTCCATAAAATAGTCATAATTATGGCGCACATGACATGCACTATTTACAACTTCCCAACAACTTATTTGAAACACTGTAATGTACATGGGACATGTGCATGGCTACAGTCACACATCGATGATTTAATTACTAATTGCAAGCAAACTTGCCACCCAAATTTCAACATTTCCACCTGTATAAAATCGAACCAATTGATTGTTGTTGGCATGGCTGCAAACCAGAGAACCCCTGGTTTTCAACACATCGCTAATTACAATGCAAACGTAATAAGAAGTGGATGATATGAAGTGCAGACACTTCTATCGATCCATTACACACTTTGAAAATAGACATGTATCATCGATTGTGACTTAGCCAGCAAATCATACACATTGGATAATTTTGAATTAGCACTGTGATTATTATATATGTAACTGTGATTCAATCATAGAATTATTATTATAACTATATGCTTAATTATATATACTGGTGATGAATATTCTGATTGCTTTGGATTCTCTGCCACCTTTTCTTTAATCCGTCCAGATCAAGCTTTTCCAAATTCCACTACTATACACCCGATTTGTGTGGTAGTGAAAAATTCAGATAGTAAAATGGGATCACCTTACTGGATACATGACCTTGAAGGGTACTGAGACCTTGTTTACCAGTCGCACATGTTGTCATTAAACTCATAACTATGTTGTTTGTACATGTAACACCTTACAACCTTTTTCTCATAATGACACTAAGCTCATAAATGTTCAGCAATTGCATGGCCATTCTGACGCAGTCCAGGTGTCACATACTCAGTGGTGTGTCATCAGTGAGGTGAATTCCTTCACTTATGGAGGACTGACCTGTCCTGCCAATCACACCTTTCGCTTGGAGGTAACCGAGGACTTTTTCTACGGGTCAGATCAACATCCTAGGGAGGATACCCCTGGACACTGAAGTTTCCCCATGGTGGGATGACACATTCCACGAGCACAGCGCACAAGCTGTGGCAGACACAATGGATTTGGCACAAAGAATGATCTAGCAGATCCAGCAGACATTTTACAATGACCCCACCAGGATGTTTCTGGAACTGTCCCCGGGGGGCCAAGCGGAGGAACTGTAAGACTGTCACAAAAATTATCTGCATCACTTCCGGGAAAGTCAAAGAACTCTGCGAGAACCAACGTCATAAAACTCTCACACAGAGGAGCATCTCCACCTGAGAAAACACACCCCACTGATTGGGGACCATAAAACGCAAATCACCCTCACATCTGCTCTCTCTCTCTTTCACCTTAGGTCACTTTAAGGACACTAAAAACTAAGTTATGACTTATCCTGTTCTGTAATGTAAAAGGTTTTCTGATCATATATGTTTGGTATCATTCAAGAGGTCTCAGTGCAACTGGTAAAACGGTCTCATTCCCTTTCAGCAAAGTCAAATCACAAGTAAGATTTAAGAACTTAATAAAATACAGTATTCTATCCGGGGCATGCCCCTCCCAAGTCTCACACAGAGACCAGATGCTGTATGCAGATTAGGTGTATTCTTTGTAAACATCAAACAACCTACTCAATTAAAGATTGACTACAACTCCCTAAATTGTTAACCAAATCCTAAATAACATCAAACACACACATCTGAAATAACAATGGAATCATTTGGTACTTAAGGAAGGATGGCAGAGAAGCTCGGGGAATCTGCAAATCAGATCTCCCATGCTTCGTCGTTTGCATGTAGTTTTTTCTCTACCAGGTATTTCTTATTATTGATAAATGTTTGAAGGAATCTGCAAATCAGATCTCCCATGCTTCGTCGTTTGCATGTAGTTTTTTCACTACCAGGTATTTCTTATTATTGATAAATGTTTGAAGGAATCTGCAAATCAGATCTCCCATGCTTCGTCGTTTGCATGTAGTTTTTTCACTGCCAGGTAATTGCAATTTGTATTTCTTATGTTTGGTAAATGTTTGAATGGAATACAACTTTAAATATATTATTATGTTTGGTTCACTGATAGCTTTGAGTTTGATTTATTATTTTAATTGGATTGTTTGAATGTATTACTATTACCTGGTAAATAAATTGTTATTATGATTCATTCTGAAGGACTGTTTTCTAGTATATTTTTGTTAACTACAAATCTATGGTCAGAGTTGGCTTAATTAAGCTACTTCAGAAGTAACCCATTAGTTAAGTATGTAAGAGGCTAAACGGTAAACTGAGAATCTATAATAGATCTTAGCCAAGTAGAATTAAATGGGAATACTAAATGTAGGACCGAGAACCTGTAAAACAGGACTTAATTGATTGGGGTTAAACGGTAAACCGAGAATCTATTATAGAACTTAGCCAAGTAGAATTAAATGGGAATACTCAATGTAGGACCGAGAACCTGTAAAACAGGACTTAATTGACTGGGGTTAAACGGTAAACCAAGAATCTATAATAGAACTTAGCCAAGTAGAATTAAATGGGAATATTAAATGTAGGACCGAGAACCTGTAAAACAGGACTTAATTGACTGGGGTTAAACGGTAAACCGAGAATCTATTATAGAACTTAGCCAAGTAGAATTAAATGGGAATACTAAATGTAGGACTGAGAACCTGTAAAACAGGACTTAATTGACTGGGGTTAAATGGTAAACCGAGAATCTATTATAGAACTTAGCCAAGTAGAATTAAATGGGAATACTAAATGTAGGACCGAGAACCTGTAAAACAGGACTTAATTGACTGGGGTTAAGCGGTGAACTGAGAATCTATTATAGAACTTAGCCAAGTAGAATTAAATGGGAATACTAAATGTAGGACCGAGAACCTGTAAAACAGGACTTAATTGACTGGGGTTAAACGGTGAACCGAGAATCTATTATAGAACTTAGCCAAATAAGACTAAATGGATAAAGCCGAGAACCTATATGGACTTAGTCTAAAACTTACTAATATCTGAAACTGATGAATTTGTAGTTAAAAGGACCTGTGTCTGACCAGCACAGGACCCAAATAACATTGAAGTAACAAATGCAGTCTAGAAGAGAGAATTACTAAAATTCAGAGCATAGATACATCAACGAGGTTTTTCATAATTGGAGTCAGATGAAATAAAGAAAAGAATTAATGATAAGATTAATAAAAAACATGGAACTCAAATCAAATAATCAAAGTATTATTTAATGTCATGCACGATAAGACAAAACACGCAAGAGACCTTCAGCCACGCCATTGGATACCGTCCTTGGGCCAGTGGGTGACTTCCCCCTTACAGCAGTCTATTTTGCAATTAGAACATTACAGTGAAAAACATTTTTAAAATGCTAATAGCGTGCATTTTTAAAACATGCAACATGTGAGTGACAGTAGGCTACTTATGTTTCATGTTCTCTGCTTATGATCCAATCCAATGATTGAAGAAAAAAACATTATGCATTTCATTAGGCTCGTTTGAAGAAAAAACAGCATGCATTCCATTAGGCTAATCTGAGATGAGTGCATGGCAGTTTGAAATCTGTCCGACTTGCTGTGATATCACGACCACGCATGTCAAAAATACTCCCGCAAGAGCGAGGCAGCCGCAGTTGTAGCAGGCAGGCGGCGCAGTTGCTTTTTCCGAGTTGCGGAAAATGCAAACACAATGGGAAATGACTTGCTGATGACACAGCTTAATGTTCATTGGCTTAAACAACCAAGATGTTTTGTTCACTTTTAAAATGTTTGGTGAATATTCCCAACATTCTGTTATGTGACTGGTATCATATTTCTGAAATATCTAAAATACGTGTCTTTATTAAACTAATGATGAATGGAAAGACTTATGGGGGAATTAAATGACAGGTACATTGAGTGTTTTGTTCATCATATTTATTTTCATTTAAAAGTAACAATTTAAATTGCATCCACTTTATTAACAACAAAGCACTTGAACGTGAATCACGGGATATCTGCCTTTGATCTCGTAGCGGCTGGTCCACTACGAGAAGTGAGAACTGTACAACTTGACAGCTCTTATTTCACTCCTCCCCAGACTGCACCAGCCTACTCTTGTCTGCTTTCAAGGAGAGGCGTTTGGCATCTCGAACGAGCCTAACATGAGGGTCCACTGATGAAATTGGACTCAACCATTTTATACAAAACATCGAAAATAGGGGGTAAATGGGGAAAAAACATGACTGATCCTCTATTTTTATGCTATCATGTAATCAAAAATGTCTAATTTCAATAAAATATTGATACTAATTCATTTTTATGCTATCAAAATCGATCGCTGTGTCCGAAATTGTTCACTCATTCACTATTTCCTATAAAGTGAATGGCAGCGAGTGCACTAAATCTCAGCAATGAGTGCACTATATCTTAGTAGTGAGTGAACGAAATGAGTGAGTGAATTCGGATGCTTATGTATACACCGAGCATCAGAGCTCTGGGGCTGTCACAGAAACAACGTCACATATGAACTTTTAAAATACTTTAAAAAGTTTTAAGTGATTCTTACCAGAAAATCTGTTTGGAACGACCCTATTTCATGGATTTTGCTCCCTTCAAAGTGCCCCGACAAGGCTTGATCAGCACCAGTTAGAACACAGCTATACTATGTAAGGGTAGGGTGCGTTTTCATTCAAAAAAGCATTTTATTGGTCAGAAAGTTTGATGAAAGGCTGAAGTGTAGAATGAGTCATAAAAATGTTTGATCCATATTGGTGGAAGAGAGAGACTGCAGACTGTAAATGCTTGTATCTCATGAAAACAAATTTCGTCAACGTTTAGAAGTTCAGACCTTAAAGGTAATAGATATAGATGAAAAGCAGCCAAACTTACATTTTGATTTCACAGGATCTTTATGTATTTATTTTTTAATAAGGAAAGCCCTTAAAACACGTTAAGTGTTGCATAAAGCCCCTTAAGTGCCATTTTTCTAAGTAAACCTTAAGGTTGGGAAGTTAAAGAGTTTCAAAAAAACAAGATGGCTTAGTTTATATAAACAATTGAAGAGTACAGTAGGTCAAGGCAATTTATTTCGTGATAGAAAAACTATTGCAGGAGGACATATTTGACCATCACATAATATGAGAAATCACCAACAAGCTGGAGGGCGATCTAATAGGAACACACACAGAGAAATGTGCCAAGAATTTTCTGCTCTCTGCATCTTTATAAACTGTATAATGCAAATTCATTTGCGATATATCACGAATATGTACAGTTGAAGTCATAAGTTTACGTACACCTTAGCCAAATACATTTAAACTAGCTGCTTAATACTGTTTTTCACAATTCCTGACATTTAATCATAAAAAAAACATTGCCTGTCTTAGGTCAGTTAGGATCACTACTTTATTTTAAGAAAGTGAAATGTCATGGGGCCTGGGTAGCTCAGCGAATATTGACGCTGACTACCACCCCTAGAGTCGCGAGTTTGAATCCAGGGTGTGCTGGGTGACTCCAGCCAGGTCTCCTTGGCAACCAAATTGGCCCGGTTGCTAGGGAGGGTAGAGTCACATGGGGTAACTTCCATGAGGTCACGATTAGGGGTTCTCCTTCTCAGTGGGGCACGTGGTAAGTTGTGCGTGGATCGCGGAGAGTAGCATGAGCCTCCACATACTGTGAGTCTCCGCAGTGTCATGCACAGCGAGCCACGTGATAAAATGTGTGGATTGACTGTCTCAGAAGCGGAGATAACTGAGACTTGTCCTCTGCCACCCGGATTGAGGTGAGTAATCCCGCCACTACGAGGACCAGAGGTGGGCAGTAATGCACTACATTTACTCCGTTACATTTACTTGAGAAACTTTTTGGGTAAAAAATTACTTTTAGAGTAGGTTTAAAAGTGGGTACTTCTTACACTCACTCTAGTAAATTTCTAATTAAATGTTTTTACTTTTACAATGGGCGGCATTCCTGTCGTACATTACTGGGTTTCATTTTAATTAATGCGTAATTTATTGAGAGATTATTGAATGGGACTTTTACGAGAGCGGAAGTTCACACAGAGGCGCGTGCTGACTGTCACTCAGTTACTGCTGCAGCATCAAGCTCTTCAAAGTGAAACACTTTCTTTGCTCCGCACAGTGAAAAAAAGAATAGTTTTGTCATGCAATGCCTTCATTTAACACCAAGACAAGCAGATATTTCAAGATTAAAATCACAGCTCCAACTTAAGGCAGCACGCTGAGGTAAGTTTTGGCTCTAATCCTAACACGTGAATGTTATGGTAATTTTCAGGGTGATTCAGGGTGGCTCTTATGACATCAGTTTTTAAGTGTACATTTTTAAATCAGTGCAGCAATATATCAGTGTGCTTTGTCCAGCGTTCCGCATGTCATGAGCTGTATTTACGCATTTATCCCACGCCCTCGCGGGGGTACTGGAAACTATTGCTGCTACTTCAGGTGGATTAACGTCATGGTTACTAGTGTAACCTCCGTTCCCTGATGGAGGGAACGAGACGTTGGTGTCGATGTAGTGACACTAGGGGTCACTCTTGGGAGCCCGAGACACCTCTGGTCTTTGATAAAAGGCCAATGAAAATTGGCGAGTGGTATTTGCATGCCACTCCCCCGAACATACGGGTATAAAAGGAGCTGGTATGCAACCACTCATTCAGGTTTTACGCTGAGGAGCCGATATAAGGTCCGGCCATTTCAGCGGGTAGTTCAGCGTTGTGGCAGGAGGGACCAACGTCTCGTTCCCTCCATCAGGGAACGGAGGTTACACCAGTAACCATGACGTTCCCTATCTGTCACTCACTCGACGTTGGTGTCGATGTAGTGACACTAGGGGTCCCTATACAAAACGCCACAAGGCTGAACTGTGTTACGTGAACTGGCGGTGTGTGGTGGGCAGACTTGCTGTGTGCCTCATAGCCAGCACACCAGGTTGACACGTAACCTCCCCCAACACAGTTATGAGTGTCGAACAGCCCTTTTTGGGGACAAGTCGACTACCCAGAGATAGAGACAGGCTTAACCCAGTCATGGCCTCTTTCCCCTTCTCTTTTTCCACTCCCTAAAAAAGAAGGGGGATTATCCGACTGGGCCGCCAGGTCTAGTCGGGGGGTGTCCCTCCCAAGGGGAGGACACCGCGGAGACCACACCTCGCCCCAAGAGAGGGGGGGATATTTAAGTGGAAGAATACATCACATGGTCTTTCCAACCATGTGGAGAGCCTTCAAGGTAGATCCTACCCAATGAGGGAGGAGTTACTACAACATGGAGACTGAGGGGCTCTGCCCAAGGAAGACGCAGTTTGCCAGTAGGGAAACGAACTAGCGGAAGATATAGATCGCATGGGGTTAGCCTTACAGGGAACCGCCACATGCGGAGCACCTACCCCAGAACCGGGCTCTTAGTTAGCGCGTGTACTGGGCCGGCAGCGAGTCTCTCCGAAAACTCGACTGCCACAGGGCTCGGAGGAAGTCAACCAGGGAACAACCTTTGTGAACACTACTGGGAATTAACAGCGCACGTCTTCAGCTCAAAAGGAGGTGGAAGGTGCTATGTGCAAGCGATACACCCGGCCGGCTATCCCGGGCTTATCCGCTTGTGTTGCGTGCCACTACCTGGGACGAAACCGGTTCCACCCGGAGGCTGTAGAACCTTGCAAAGGTGTTGGGTGTTGCCCAGCCCGCTGCTCTGCAATGTCTGTTAGAGAGGCACCTCTGGCCAGGGCCCAAGAAGCCGCTACACCACGAGTAGAATGGGCTCGTAGCCCTACCGGGGGCGGCATGTTTTGGGCGAGACATGCCATAGTTATGGCGTCAATGAGCCAGTGGGCGATCCTCTGCTTGGAGACAGCGCTTCCTTTCCGCTGTGCACCGAAGCAGACAAAGAGCTGCTCAGAGAGTCTAAAGCTCTGCGTGCGATCCAAATAGATGCGCAAAGCGCGCACCGGACACAGCAACGCCAGGGCTGGGTCTGCCTCCTCCTGGGGCAGCGCTTGCAGGTTCACCACCTGGTCTCTAAAAGGAGTGGTGGGAACCTTGGGCACATAGCCCGGTCGGGGGTCTCAGGATCACGTGAGAATAGCCCAGACCGAACTCCAGGCACGTTTCGCTGACAGAGAACGCTTGCAGGTCACCTACCCTCTTGATGGAAGTGAGCGCAGTCAGGAGGGCAGTCTTCAAGGAGAGTGCCTTAAGCCCGGCTGACTGCAAAACTCAAAGGGGGCTCTCTGTAGACCCTGAAAAACTACAGAGGTCCGATGAGGGAACAAGGCGTGGCCTGGAGGGATTCAGCCTCCTGGCGCCTCTTAGGAACCTGATGATCAGATCATGCTTCCCTAAGGACTCACCGTCGACTGCGTCATGGTGTGCTGCTATGGCAGCAACATACACCTTCAAGGTGGAAGGGGACAGCCTCCCTTCCAACCTCTCTTGCAGGAAGGAAAGCACTGATCTGACTGCGCACCTCTGGGGGTCTTCCTGATGGGAAGAACACCACTTAGCGAACAGACACCACTTAAAGGCATATAGGCGCCTCGTAGAGGGAGCCCTAGCCTGAGTGAATGTGTCTACCACCGCAGGTGGGAGACAGCTTAGGTCTTCCACGTCCCGTCCAGGGGCCAGACATGGAGATTCCAGAGGTCTGGGCGCGGGTGCCGGATGGTGCCCCTTCCCTGAGAAAGAAGGGCCTTTCTCAGGGGAATTTGCCTGGGGGGAGCCGTCAAGAGGAGCGTGAGGTCCGAGCACCACGTCTGGGCGGGCCAGTAGGGTGCTTACCAGGACGACCTTCTCCTCGTCCTCCCTGACCTCGCACAGGGTCTGTGCGAGCAGGCTCACTGGGGAAAACGCATATTTGCGAATGCCAGGGGACCAGCTGTGTGCCAGCGCGTCTATGCCGAGGAAGGCCTCGGTGAGGGCGTACTAGAGCAGGCGGTGGGAGGATTCTTGGGAGGCGAACAGGTGCACCTGTGCCTGACTGAATCGACTCCAAATCAGCTGGACCACCTGAAGGTGGAGTCTCCACTCTCCCTTGAGGGTAACCTGTTGTTACGGCGCGTCCGCCGAAGTGTTGAGGTTGCCCAGGATGTGAGTGTCTTGCAGCGACTTGGTGCTGCTAACTCCGTTGGAGGAGACGGCGGGCGAGTTATGACATACAGCGGGAGCGCAGACCGCCTTGGCGGTTGACATATGCTACCGCTGCCGTGCTGTCTGTCCGAACTAGCACGTGCTTGCCCTGGATCAATGGCCGGAACCTCCGCAGGGCGAGCAGAATTGCCAGTAACTCGAGGCAGTTGATGTGCCAACGCAGCTGCGGACCCGTCTAGAGGCCGGCAGCTGCGTGCCCGTTGCCAACAGCGCCCCAGCCCATTTTGGAGGCGTCTGTCGTGATCACGACGCGCCTGGAGACCAGTTCTAGCGGAACACCTGCTCGTGGAAACGAGAGGTCGGTCCAAGGGCTGAAAAGACGGTGACAGACCGACGTAATGGCCACGCGGTGTGTCCCGTGGCGCCATGCCCGTCTCGGGACTCGAGTCTGGAGCCAGTGCTGAAGCGGCCTCATATGCATCAACCCGAGCGGGGTGGCCACCGCCGAGGACGCCATATGCCCCAGGAGCCTCTGAAAATGTTTCAGTGGAACCGCTGTTTTCTGTTTGAACGCCTTCAAACAGGCCAGCACCGACTGGGCGCGCTCGTTCGTAAGGTGCGCCGTCAAGGAGACTGAGTCCAACTCCAAACCGAGAAAAGAGATACTCTGAACCGGGAGGAGCTTGCTCTTTTCCCAGCTGACCCGAAGCCCTAGTCGGCTGAGGTGTGAGAGCACCAGGTCCCTGTGTGCGCACAACACGTCTCGAGAGTGAGCTAGGATTAGCCAGTCATCGAGATAGTTGAGAATGCGAATGCCCACCTCCCTTAACGGGGCAAGGGCAGCCTCTGCGATCTTCGTAAAGACGCGAGGAGACAGGGACAGGCCGAAAGGGAGGACTTGTACCGATACGCCTGACCCTCGAACGCAAACCGCAGGAAGGGTCTGTGTCGAGGAAGGATCGAGACGTGAAAGTACGCATCCTTCGGGTCTACCGCCGCGAACCAATCTTGATGCCGGACGCTCGCTAGAATGCGTCTTTGCGTCAGCATCTTGAACGGGAGTCTGTGTAAGGCCCGGTTCAGTACTCGCAGGTCCAAGATTGGCCGCAACCCACCGCCTTTTTTCGGTACAATGAAGTAGGGGCTGTAAAACCCCCTCTTCATCTCGGCTGGAGGGACAGGTTCTATCGCGTCCTTCCGTAGGAGGGTAGCGATCTCCGCGCAAGGTAGCAGCGTTTCCATCTTTCACCAAGGTGAAGTGGACACCGCTGGACCTGGGCGGATGCCCAGAGAAGTGAATCGTGCAGCCGAGTCGGACGGTCCGGACCAGCCCTCGCGACGGACTGGAAAGCGCAAGCCATGCACCCGAGTTCCGCGCAAGGGGGACCAAAGGGACAACGTCATCGGATGTACCTGCGGGTGGGGCCTCGCGGCGGGGCGGAGCTTGAGGTGCCACACCACATCGTGGCCGTGCTGAGTCCGAGGACATCGAAGCACTTACCTGGCTCCTTGTGACCACCCCCGGAACAGCCTGGGACGGGGGAGGAAGAGGCCTGTCCTCATGACCCGTGGAGACTGTCACATCGGGCGGGAGACTGCCGCTGGAGCGCCAACCTGCCAAATGGAGTGGTGGACGGTGGTCGTGATGCCAGCCGTACACACCGAATATGTGACCCAGGGAACAAGGAAACCACCCTTGCGGAGCTCTTGAGTACTGCAGCCACTTGGGCATGCAGCGCAATTAAATGCAAAAGGTAACAAAAAGAAGATCTGCTTACCAGCTCCAGAGCAGCGGGTTTCGTTGTCCCTGGGTCGCCCGTCTCAGGGGCGCTTCGAAGACCTCCGTGGGTTCTTCGGTGCCGGCTGTGAGACGGATGGCGTCGGCTTCCTGCAGTGGGCTCCACGCCAGGGCCGGGCCGGAGGGGCGGGCTGCGGCGGAGCCGGTGCAGTCACCGCAGGGGGACGCCCTCGGCGATGAGTAGATGGGGGGATCTTGAGCCACGCCGGGGCAGGACAAGCCGGCTAGCATCCATCTACTGCTCTACCATCGAGAACTGCTGGGCAAAGTCCTCGACAGTGTCGCCGAATAGGCCCGCCTGGAAAATGGGGGCAGCAAGGAATCGTGTCCTGTCGGCCTCACCCATCTCGACCAGGTTGAGCCAAAGGTGGCGCTCCTGGACCACTAGTGTGGCCATCGTCCGCCCGGGAGACCGCGCCGTGCATCAATCCCGGGGCGGAACTACCCTCGTGCAGTTCCTTTAGCGCCTTGGCGGACTTGCAGGAGAGCCATGGCGTGCAGGGCGGAGGCGGCTTGTCCAGCAGCGCCGTAGGCTTTGACCGTCAGAGACGACGTAAACCTACAGGCCTTGGACGGGGGCTTTGGGCACCCACGCCAGGTGGCGGCGCTCTGCGGGCATAGGTGCACCGCGAGCGCCTTTATCCACCGGGGGATTGCCGAATAACCCTTGGCCGCCCCACCATCGAGGGTACTGAGAGCGGGGAAGCTGAAAAGATCGGGACCGGGCAGTAAAAGGTGCCTCCCGCGATCTTGTCAGCTCTTCATGCACTTCTGGGAAGAAAGGAACGGGGCGGGGCGTGGCTTTGAGCGGCGCTGCGAGCCCAGGAACCAATCACAGAGCCGCGAGGGTTCAGGGAAGAGCGGTGAAATCCACTCTAACCGACGCTCGCGGCTGTCCGGGAAAGCATGTCGTCACCTCCGCGTCAGCCTGTGACTGGGCGATCGACCCCGAAGGGAGGAGCCCAGCCGAGGCTTCCGACTGGACGAGCCCGCTCTCCGATGCTGCGCTTGAGAGCTCATCACTTTCGCGGGCTCCGAATAAGAGGTCGAACTCGCCGTGAGACGAGCCGGTGGACTCACCCGGATGCCCGATCGGGGCAGACGAGCGTGCTGGGGAATGGGAGTTCCGCGGGGGGATACCCGGCGGAGGCGGTCCCATTGGGTTCCCCAAATCGCCCCCAGTGCTAGCCGCGCTGGCCTCAAACCCGTGGGTAAAAGGACCGAGGCGGGAGCCTCTGGGGTGGCTCGCTTCTTTACGAAGGCGAGCCGCGACCGCAACGTTGCCATGGACACATTCTCGCAATGAGAATGTGACCATCCACGAACGCTGTCTCCGCGTGAGCAGTGCCCAGACACGAAAGACAGTGATCGTGACCGTTAGAAGGCGAGAGATAACGAGCACAACCAGGAATAACACACAATCGGAAAAGCATCTTTAAAAAGACGCGTCTTTAAAAAGACGTTCCGTGTGTGCGCTCTTTTAGAGAAATATATACTCTTTTAGAGGGGAAAAATGCTCTTTCAGAAAATATACTCTCTAGTTTTTCTTTCGAAGCGCCCAGGGGCGTTCTCTGCAGTGCACCAGTGCAGAGGAGGGAGAAGCCGCTGAAATGCGCCGTCAGATCCAGCAGGTGAATGAACAGTAGTATTCAGCTCAATGAGCATGACCGTTCGGCTCCGAAGAGAAAATCTGAATGAGTGGTTGCATACCAGCTCCTTTTATACCCGTATGTTCGGGGGAGTGGCATGCAAATACCACTCGCCAATTTTCATTGGCCTTTTATCAAAGACCAGAGGTGTCTCGGGCTCCCAAGAGTGACCCCTAGTGTCACTACATCGACACCAACATCGAGTGAGTGACAGATAGGGAACTATAAATCCATGTAAACATCCAAGTTAAGTGTAAATAAATGCCTTGGCTCTGTGTTCGCGTGATTGACAACTGGAGCATGAACAGATAGCATTTCTGCACGTGCACAGTGAGGTGCTTGGGGTGCACGTGAGAGAGATGTGCGGGCGTGAGGCGATTGTATGGTGAAGAGAGTGGCTGTGTCCGAAATTGTTCACTCGTTCACTATTTCCTATATAGTGAATGGCAGTGAGTGCACTATATCTCGGCAGTGAGTGAAAGAAGTGAGTGAGTGAATTGGACACTGACGTATACACAAAGTGTCGGATCTCTGGGACTGTCACAGAAACAACATCACATATGAACTTTTAAAATACTTGGGCCTTACTTGTTATTCTTATTAAATAATATATTAATACAATAAATCTTCATTCTGTTTGTCATTTTTAATATATACTGCATGTTAATATAAAGAGTAAACACATTTGATCAAATAAAGAGTACATTTTAAAATGTATCTGTATGTTTTGCCTCTCTGTATGTTATTATGTTATTTTAATCAAGTAATGATTTGTCAAAAAGTAATTTAATACATTCAGCATGAAAGAAAACATTGCAGGAGTGAAGGAAGCAGTAAACTCCCAGCTTGTACGTCTTCCCCGTGGTGGATTGTGGGCAATTAACCATCGTCGAGTGTACATCAAATGTACACTCGAAATTGAGTGCATTGAGGGTAATAATGAGTGAACAAAAGTAAGGAACGAGTGGCTTACTCAGAATTCAGACAATCCTACAAAATGGCGGACACTCGAAAGAGTGCACTATATAGTGGATAGGGAGCGGTTTCAGACACAGCGAGTGTTCCACGACCGGGGTTGGTGCCCTACACAGGCTGCGTACTCTGCATTTAAAGAGCGGCAGTACTGCTGTACAGAACTAATGATCTAAATTCTTTCGACACTGAAAACTGTAACTACACTGAAATAAGAATAAAAGCTATGAAATAGAGAAAGTAGGCATTAATAAAGCATGATCTTGCATTGGTTTGTATTTCAGCAGTATATATAATGTCCTTGCTGGACATTTTCACGTTTTCACTGTAATAATTACTAGAAATGTTTCCAAACCTCTCTTATTGACAAATTCATCCAGATCTGACAAGAGGCCTTAAAGGGATAGTTCACTCAAAAATTGTAATTCTCATTATTTACTCACCCTCATGCTACCCCAGATATGTATGACTTTCTGTCATCTGCTGAACTCAAATGAATATTTTTAGAAGAATTTCTCAGCTCTGTATGGGTGGCAACATTTAAAGCTAAACAAAATCATATAAGTCAGCATAAAATGTAATTCATAAGACTCCAGTGGTTAAATCAATATCTTCAGAAGCGATGTGATAGGTATGGATGAGAAACAGAGAAACAGATCACCTTCACATTCTTCTTCTTGTGTTTTTGGTGATTCACATTCTCTGCATATCACCTCTGCTGTCTTGCAAAAAATGACAAATATTGATCTGTTTCTCACCCACACCTATCATATCACTTCAGAAGATTTGGATTTAACTACTGGAGTCTTATGGATTACTTTTATGCTGCCTTTATGTGCTTTTTCGAGCATAACAATTTTGGCCTACAGAGCTAAAATATTCTTCTAAAAATCTTAATTTGTGTTCTGCAGAAGAAAGGAAGTCATACACATCTGGGATGGCATGAGGGTGAGGAAATGATGAGAGAAGTTTCATTTTTGAGTAAACTACCCCTTTAAAGTGATAGCTCAGCCATAATTTAATATTCTTTCATCATTTTCCTACCCTCATGAGGTTCCAAACCAGTGTGATGCTTTGCATTTTGTGGAACACAAAAAATGTTAGACAGAATGTTAGGGACTGACAGTCTCAGTCACCATTCACTTTCAAAATATGGAAGAAAAAAACATTCACTGAAAGTAAATAGTGACTCAGGCAAACATTCTGTCTAATATCTACATCATGTTGCATGGAAGAAAGAAAGTCATACGGGTTTGGAACAGCATGATGGTGAATGATGACAGAATTTCCATTAATAATAATAATAATTCTGTAATACATGTTAAATGTGTATTATGTAGTGGAATATAGGGGAGTTAATATCTATTATGTCATTTGTGAAAGTAACGAGTTACTCACTACTTGAGTACTCTTTTAATTGGATACTTTCTTACTCTTACTCAAGTAATTATTTATGTTAGTACTTTTACTTCTACCTGAGTAATTTTGTTTAAGTAATTGTACTTTTACTTGAGTACAGTTTTTGGCTACTCTACCCACCTTTGATGAGGACCTACAAAGTAGTGGGAATTGGGCATTCCAAATTGGGAGAAAAGGGGGTAAAACATTTTTTTTTTTTTTTTTTTTTTTTTAAAGAATGTGAAATTTTAGAATAATAGTAGAGAAAATTATTTCTTTCTGCTTTTATTTCTTTCATCACATTCCCAGTGGGTCAGAAGTTTACATACAATTTGTTAGTATTTGGTAACATTGCCTTTAAATTGTTTAACTTGGCATTTTGGATAGCCTTCCACAAGCTTCTCACAATAAGTTGCTGGAATTCTGGCCCATTCCTCCAGACAGAAGGTGTAACTGAGTCAGGTTTGTAGGACTCCTTGCTCACACATGCTTTTTCAGTTCTGCCCACAAATTTTCCATTGGATTGAGGTCAGGGCTTTGTGATGGCCACTCCAGTACCTTGACTTTGTTGTCCTTAAGCCATTTTGCCACAACTTTGGAGGTGTGCTTCGGGTCATTGTCCATTTGGAAGGCCCATTTGCGACCGAGCTTTAACTTCCTGGCTGATGTCTTGAGATTTTGCTTCAATATATCCATATAATTTGCCTTCCTCATGATGCCATCTATTTCGAGAAGTGTACCAGTCCCTCCTGCAGCACAGCACCCCCACAACATGATGATGCCACCCCCATGTTTAACGGTTGGGATTGTGTTCTTCTGCTTGCAAGCCTCACCCTTTTTCCTCCAAACATGTCAAGCAAAGAGGCACTGAGTTTGAAGGTAGGCCTTAAAATACATCCACAGGTACACCTCCAATTCAGCGCACCTCCTATCAGAAGCTCATTGGTTAATTGTCTAAAGGCTTGACATAATTTTCTGGAATTTTCCAAGCTGCTTAAAGGCATAGTTAACTTAGTGTATGAAAACTTCTGACCCACTGGAATTGTGATATAGTCAATTAATAGTGAAACAATCTGTCTGTAAACAATTTTTGGAAAATTACTTGTGTTATGCACAAAGTAGATGTCCTAATCAACTTGCCAAATCTATAGTTTGCTAATATTAAATCTGTGGAGTGGTTAAAAAATTAGTTTAAAGACTTCAACATAAGTGTATGTAAATCAATCTAATATGTAATCAATCTTAACACCTTGCACCACCATCCACCTCTTACCTGACACAGTCATTAAAATTCAAAGGTGTCTTTCTCAAGAGTGCTCTTACCGGCTGTAAAAGCAGAATCCTTCATTAACTGATCCGCACGCAAAGCGTTTTTTTTTTTTTTTTTTACTTACACGGGAAAGATTTGAACTTAAAAAAGTGTTTGAATATATTAATATCCAGGATTGTACATCATACAAATGGAAATCCACCCATGTTTCCTCAAATTAGTTTGAAAAAATCTTTATACAGTAATCACAAATGACTATGACTGGTGCAGCCTGAAAATTGCTGAGAAAAGGAACAGTTGTCACGTGACAACACTCGCCTTGTGCATTTATGTGCCGCTTCAGAAGAGGTCGGACAATAATTTACATATTAATAATGATAGTGAGAAAGTTTAATAGTCATTTAAATAAAAATAAAATAAAAAACAAAAACATAGTATAGAGTTAAAATATATTCTATGTGGTACAATTGCCCAAATGTTAGTCGGGACATTTCCGATCTTCTGAAAGTAGGTAGGGACATGTTGTATCCATTGTAAGAGTAGAATTCTATTATGGTAAAACCTTTCTCACTGTAGTAAATCCCTTAACGGCTTCCCTTAGCTAAGAGAAGTGTCTAAGGGATTATATGCAACACCCTCATGTCATTTCTGCAGGTAAGGGAAAATCACACTTTCTGTTATACCTAAGGGAAAAACGCATGGTGTTTTATGCAACCTGACATTGGGCCTTACTTGTTATTCTTATTAAATAATATATTAATACAATAAATCTTCATTCTGTTTAGACAATAGTGTGAGGTTTCCATGGTTACATGGGCTGGACTTTCTCAGTTTAGAAAGCGACATCGACCACATGATCATTTCGAGCAATACAGAGGAATTATCTTGTATTATTAATGGCAGAAAATATATAATGTGTTTGATGAAAATGAAAATAGTTGCTGACTCCAACTGTTAACAGCACTTACATTGTAACCAGTTATTTTAGAAGTTATTATTATATTTCTAATCTTATAAATGTCTTATATAATGTTGTGCAATAAAATGTGGCTTTGATTTTCTAATATTTTTAAATTTCAGTTAATATTTGTAGTATATTTTATATATATATATATATATATATATATATATATATATATATATATATATATATATATATAAATTGTGCAGTATATTTTCATTACAATAAACTTAAACTTCTATAACTTTTTTTATTTCACTTTAAAAACATTTTCATTTGCACAATAAACTGCCAAGTGTCTTCTTTAAAAAGAGACCAGGCTTAGATCTGTACTCCCTAGCATTCATGAGTAACAACCGTTTAAGTTTACACTCAAATATAGGAAGAAAGTAATAATAACATTTAATGTGTTGCCATGGCAACAGTATTTAAGATATCAAATATCCCTTTACAATTTTACACCAGCAGTGTCTTGACATTATTCTAAAGAATTTTGAAGAAATTCATGTAAACACAAGAGGGCTTTTTCAAAGTCTGTTAAAATTGCCTTACTTCCTGCTGCCAGTTGATGGCGCTATGACAGTGACCCATAATAGCCACATAAATGTGATCAGCCCCCATTACCAAACATACAGCTGAATTTTCATCAAAATCATACAATGCACACAGAAGATAAAAGGAACTTCCTGTTTCGCACTTTTTTCCTTAATTCATTGCCTCGCCATGGCAACACCATTCAAGAAAGTTGTCTATATATGTACAAATTTTGGTGACTGTAGCTCAAAAGGGATGTGCTACAAAGCCCCCCGAACATGCCCATCTTCTAGGTGGTGCTACAGAGCCCCATCTACATGCCCATGTATGAACTTTTGCCAAGCCATAAAGGCCGATGACTCTGACATGTGTGCAAAATTTCATGAGTTTTTGAGCATGTTAAGTGCCCCAAAAGCCCCTGAAACCTTGAAAAAAATATATTAAATTTAGCTGCAAGCAGATGACGAGCCCAAGCACCATGGGTCCATTTCTACCCATTGGCTTTCGGAAAACAATGCAAGGTGGACACATGCATTTGGCATTTTACATTATTCTAAACAATTTTGAAGCAATTTGGGTAAATATAAGAGAACTATTTTAAAGTCTGTTGTCCAGCTGCCAGGTGGTGACGCTATGTCTGTGATTCAAAATAGTCAAATCCATGTGATTAGCCCCCAACATGCATCTCAGTTTTGATCTAAAGCACACAGAAGATATGAGACACTTCTTGTTTCCCATTTTTCGCCATTAATTTAATGCCTCGCCATGGCAACACCGTTCGATATTTCAAAATCTGTTCACAATTTAGCATCTTCAGTGTCTTGGCATAATGTTGTCTAAATGTGGTGACAGTCTCATGAATCCCCTAGGAGGAGTATTTAAAAGTTCAGAGACTGCAATATTCAAAAAATACAAAACGGCTGACTTCCTGTTGGGTGGAGCTAATAATTATAATTCTGAAAGTTGTCCAGCATGATGAGAACTATATATGTACCAATTTTGGTGACTGTAGGTGAAAATGGGGGTGCAACAGAGGCCGTCTTACATGCCCATTTTAAATCCGTTAACTGTCATTGGCCAACAGGTGGGTCATTTGAGTGTAGCTATAAAACAAATGCTTCATCAATGTTCACAAACTTGGTATCAAATTAAAGCTTAAAAACTCAACTTTCATCTTCTGCATCTATTTTACAAGTAAAACATTACAGTGAAAACATATTTTAAATGTTAAAAGAGTGCTTTTTTTTGTTTGTTTGTTTTTTTGTCATTAACATTTTTTATTGATTCCATACATAAAAAATACAAAATTAGGACAAACAGAACATAAATACATGGAATCATTTATATCCCTATTATTCCCACCCACTCACTGGATAGAACCCACTTTTTTAAATATTTGTCATTTATATCAATGACTGTCCCATCCCCCAAAATACACAGTCTCGGGCAGAGAGTAATGTCAGTGTCCAAGACCTCACTGATGAAGTTCTGGACTTCCGACCAGAACTCCTGAATCATCGCACAGAACCAAAAGGCATGGGCTATGTCCCCATCTTCTGACTGGCATCTCCAACAGGTAGGTGTATCTATTAAACCAAGTCTATATAGCTTAGATGGGGTCCAATAGAAACAATGTATGATCTTAAATTGCATAAGACGAATCTTAGCATCTCTGGACATTTTTTAGAATCCTTTCCCACTCCCCATCCTCCAGAGCCACATTCAAATCATTTTCCCATAACCCCTTGAGAGATGATAAAGCTCCATCACCAAGACTCTGAATCAGCAAAGAATAGTACACCGATGCTATGTGACCTTTCCCAAAAGCAGCAATCACCACACAAAGGGTGTCCGCTGCTTCAGGGGGCTTTATACTACTTCCAAAGACAGTACATAATAAATGGCACAACTGTAAATATCTGAAGAATTGAGACCTCGGAATCCCAAACTGCTGTATAATATTATCAAAAGATCTCAATCCAAATATGTTTTTGTACATGTCTTCAAGCGTAGCAACACCCCTCTCAATCCACTCCGTCCAGCAAAAGGTGGACTTATCAATGCATAATTTAGGGTTCAACCATATGCTTGAGGCAACATTCAGATAAATATCTGAATTGAACATGCAGGAAAACACACTGATTGCAAGTGCGAAATAATGGGATGAGATTTTACCTTTCTGGGCAATTTGGTAGAAAGACTTTGTAATGGTGAAATAGGGGCAAGGGCCTCTTGTTCAATGCAAAACCAGGGAGGGGCCCTCTCCGGTGGGAGCGACCAGTGTGTCAAATGTCTGAAACCAAAAGCATAATAGTAAAATAAAATCTTGGGGAGACCTAACCCACATTTGTCAACTGGCCTGTGTAACTTATTAAAATGCATCTGAGGACGTTTACCATTCCAAATAAAGGATTTGGCTATACTATCAAATTGTTTAAAATAAATGAGGGGAACTTGAGGGTAAATGAGGGTAAGTAGTTGAATTTTGAAAAACAATTAATTTTTATAACATTAACCTTCCCAATCATAGACAAATGTAAAGAAGCCCACCTGTCCACATCACTCGTAAACCTTTTTAATAAAGGGTCAAAATTAACACTAATTAAATCACTTAAACTTGATGGAAATAAAATGCCCAAATACTTAATGCCCTGCTTGGGCCACTGGAAGGTGCCCGGCTGAAAAGCTGTTACAGGACAATACGCTGTCAGAGCCAAAGCTTTGGATTTAGACCAATTAACTCTGTATCCTGAGAACTTAGAAAATGAATTAATAATTCTGTGGAGGCAAGGCATAGATCTAGTAGGGTCAGAGACGTATAATTATCATCTGCGCAAAGCAAAAGCTTATGCGCTACACCTCCCGCTACCACCCATGGAAAATCATCCTCCTGTCTTATTGCGGCTGCCAGGGCAAGACAGAACAAAAAGGGGGAAAGAGGGCAACCCTGCCGGGAGCCCTTATCCAGAGTAAAGTAATCTGAAATTAATCCATTTGTTTATACCGCCGCTACCGGGTGTCTATAAAGTAACTTAATCCAACCATTAAAAGTATTCCCGTACATTTCCAAAATCTTAAAAAGATAATCCCATTCTACCATATCAAACACCTTTTCAGCGTCAAGTGAGATGGCAGCAACCGGAGTCTGATCAATCGCCAGTGACCACATAATATTGATGAAATGCCTAATGATATCAGAAGAGCTACGGCCCGAATAAACCCCACCTTGATCTATATGTATAAGAGATGACATAACTTTACTTAATCGGTTAGCCAGAAGTTTTGACAATTTTTTTACGTCTAGCTGGATCAGGGAAATTGGATGATAACTCTTACATTCGCTTGGATCTTTGTCCTTTTTAAGAATCAGACTGGTCCGGGCTTGTGTCATGGTTGGGCGGAAGCTTTCCATTCTTTAATGATTCCGTATAAACTTCTAACAAAAGTGGAACCAGTTCTGTAGCATAAGATCTAAAAAATTCTGCAGAAAAGCCATCTGGCCTCGGAGCCTTGCCTATAGGCAAGGCCTTAATTACCTCGCCAAGCTCCTCCAAAGTTATCTCAGAATCAAGAGAATTTGTTTGCTCAGTCATCAGTTTAAGGAGTTCTAATGGTTCCACATAATTTCTAATATCTTTATCAGTAGATGAGATAGAATTCTTTAAAAGCATTATTAATATCAATGGCCAACGTAAAAATTTCACCACCAGCAGATTTCACTGAGGGAATGGTAGAAAAATACTCTCTCTGCTTTATATAGCTAGACAGAAGTTTTCCTGCTTTGTCCCCTGACTCAAAGTATGACTTTCTTGCCCTGAATAGCCAAAACTCCACCTTCCGTGACAAAATAGTGTTATATCTGTATTTCAGTCAGGTCAATTCTCTGAGGCCATCAGACGACATTCGGCACTTCAGCTCTGCCTCTGCACTTTTAATATTCCCTTCCAACTCCACGAGTTCTCGTGCTTTGGATTTTTTGATGAATGAGGCATAATTTATGATCCAGCCCCTAAGAACTACCTTAAATGCCTCCCAAGCCATGCCCACAGAGGATACTGAGGACCAGTTGGTCTCCATATAAACATTGATTTCAGCTTTTAACATTTGTTGGAATTCAGGATTTTGCAAAAGGGATACATTAAAGTGCCAACTAAATGATTTCTTTTTCTCCGTATGTGGCAACACCTCTAAACTCAACAGGGTGTGACCTAAGTCTAAGATGTTTTCAATTGAGCAATCAACAATAGATGAAATGAGGGACTTAGATATATAAAAAAAAAATCTATTCTAAAATGAAAAAAGCTATTCTAAAAACTGAATGTCCCTACCAGAAGTTCAAACGTCTCCAAATATCTGTGAGACCAAGATATTTACACATCCTGTGAAGCGTCAGTGTTGCTCTAGGGGGCTTACACCCTTTTGCTTCACTATGATCAAGGACTGAGTCCATCATGAGGGGTGCCAGCGGCTTGCAACATCCCTTCAAGATCTATAAAAAAGCCCTGATCATCAGCTTTAGGTGCATAAATATTAGCCAAAATAAGACTTTGCCCCTGAATTTCTGCTAAAACAATAACAACTCTTCCTATTTTATCTTTACTCTCTTTGAGACATTTGAATTGTAGTTGTTTACTTATCAATGTTATGACTCCCCTGATCTTAAGAAAATATGAAAATATGTCCACCACATATCTTCCCAAATCTTCTTGTGGGGAAAGATGCATTTCTTGAAGAAACACTAAATCATATTTCTTACATTTAAGAAAAGAAATAACCTTCCATCATTTTATGGGGTGCCCCAACCCTAAAAGACAATCCACTCATATTAACATTTGACATTTTGTCATATTAGAAAAAAAATTGATTGTGTGGCAAAAACAAAATGATAAAGACCACATTCCAACATTAGTGCAACAAGCAAACCCCGAACCTCCCCCCAAACCAATCAAACAGAAAAAAGAAAAATGTGCACATTAACCCCGTGCACGACAGCGGCAACTGGCATCCATCCCTCCAAACTCAAACAGTCCATGTACGCCTATGAGAGCCCCTGCAACAACTTTGCCATTGGATTGCTCAAGTCTGGTGTTTCTATACAAATTTTGTGAGACAGAATTACATAACAGAAGAAAATCTATTAAACAAACTCCAGACAATAGGTGGGATAAACACAAAGAACATGTAGATTCTTCCACAACACTGTCCCGAAGGAGTGTTACTATACAAAACAAACTCCAGCCGCTAGGCGAAACCAGCACAAATAGAAACAAAAAAGGCGCCCAGCTTCCTCGGACGGTCAAGTGAATGTTCAGTGAGTTGGTCCACTCGGCTGCAGCGTGAGAATCACACAATGACTTACTCCATTGACTTTATGAAGGACAATGCTTGTTGGGGACAAGTAAATACTTTGTGGCCATCCTTAGCATCTATTCTCAATTTGGCTGGGAACATCAGTGCAAAAGCGACCTTCCATTGATGAAAGAGTTCACAAAGTCTGGGAACAAGAAAATGTTGTGGTTCTTCCAAGAAAGCCTTCCTTTACTCCTCGCCTCATGTAACACAAGATCTTTATCGGATGATCTCATAAATTTGGCCAGAACTGATCTGGGCCTGTCTCCCTCAGCGGATCACCGAGCCAGAACTCTGTGAGCTCGCTCGATTTCCAGCTTATGAACTATTATATCGAGCAGACTTGGAAAGATCCCATCCAGAAATTCCATCATATTCTGACCCTCTGCTTGCTCAGATTCCAACAATTCGGACGTTGTTCCGCCAACTACAATTTTCCCAGACATGCTCCAAGTCCGCCTTGGTCGCTAGCAGATTATCAGCTAATTCTCTCTCCGATGACTCCAGATAATCGATCCATTTCTCAACATCCGCCACTCTTGTAACCACATCAGTGAATTTTGTCTCCATGCAGCAAGATCCTCCAAGTCAGCAATGATCTTCGTCAGCATTGCCGACATGTTCAGCAATTCACACCGAATTTCTTTCACTTCTCTGGCCAAATTGACTCCCTGGTCCAAGGCCTCTGGACGGGCATCAACTTGAGCATGTAAGTGTCTTTTAATGTCTCCAGAGCCCGATGATTTTGAATTCTTTGACATGTTGTCTTCCTGTTCACACGTCCGAACTTCGCATTGTGTCACGTGACTCTACCAAAAGAGTGCATTTATAAAACATGCGACATGTGAGTGACAGTACTTATGTTTCGTGTTCTCTGCTTATGATCCGATCCGATGATTGAAGAAAAAACAGCATACATTTCATTGTGAAGATCCACTGATGAAAATGCAACAACCACATCAAATTGGTTAAGTAACATTATTACATTCTAGTTGAAGTTCTGTTAATATTTTTGCATCTGTGATTATTAGGCGGCTTTAATCATCTGAAATGTCTGCTAACATTATGCCAAATGTTTTTTAACGGAAGCGTATTATGTAGGATAAGCTTTTACGTATGTAAATATGTTTGATGCTATTTGTTACAATAAATTTATACATAATATAATATAAATGTGAATCTATCAGTTTATCTATCTATCTATCTATCTATATATATATATCTATATATATATATCTATATATCTATATATCTATATATATATATATATATATATATATATATATATATATATTGTGGTAAGCAGGGTGTGGCCGAGTGGTGTTGGGGCACAGCGAGGCTGGAGAGATAAATGGTGAACAAGTTCCACCTGTGTGCCACACTGGTCTCACGTTCCAGGAGAAGTGGCGGGAGTATTTAAGGGGAGAAGACAGCGGCAGATGGGGAGAGAGAGAGAGATGCACGGAGCTGTGTGTGTGGCTGTGTCACAGTGACTGCTGAAAAGCAAGGCTGCTGAGTGTTGTTGAATGAGTTTGTTTATTGTGCTGAAAAGCACGTTTATATATTGATGTACACTGAAAATTGTGGCATTAAAGTCTTACATGGATTGTTCTCCCAGCTCTCACTTCCTCCTTCATAGGAAAGGCAGAGGTCTGCCACATTTGTTGCTGAAACCCGGGATCGGGAGGAGGAAGGCACTGTCATGGAGTCCTCGCCACTGGCAGAAGATCTTGATGCCAAGGACAATCCCGATGCGGTGGTGCTGGACCAGTATGTCAGCCGGCGACTGAAAGAGATGGCCGAAGGGGGTCCAGTGCCATCGTCCGGCGTCACTGACGGAGGCAGTGCAGCTGGCTGAGGACTGTTTGGAAGCGTGTTCGGGGGCCAGCGTGCCCATCTCTCTCTCCTCTCTCTCCTTCTCCCTCTCCTCCCTCCCCCCCTTCTTTCCCTCATTCTCCCGCTTCCTCCTTTATAGGAAAGGTATATATATATATATATATATATATATGTATATGTATGTGTATGTGTGTGTGTGTGTGTGTGTGTATATATTATCAGTCAAAAGTTTTGAAACACTTGACCGAAATGTTTCTCATGATCTTAAAAATCTTTTGATCTGAAGATGTATGCTTAAATGTTTGAAATTAGTTTTGTAGACTAAATATAATTGTGCCACCATATTAATTTATTTCATTATAAATCTAAAATTTAATAAAAAAAAAAAAGTTGATGACTTGGACCAAATAATAAAGAAAAGCAGCCAGTAAGTGCCCAGCATATAGATGGGAACTCCTTCAATACTGTTTAAAAAGTATCCCGGGGTGATACCTCAAGAAGTTGGTTGAGGAAAGATCAAGAGTACATTTCTGAAAATTCTATGCAAATAGTGAGTACTTTGAAGATGCTAAAATATAATATTACACAGTTTTGATTTATTTTGGATTTTGTTTAGTCACAACATAATTCCCATAGTTCCATTTATGTTATTCCATAGTTTTAATGACTTTACTATTATTCTAAAATGTGAGAAAAAAAAAATTATAATAAAGAATGAGTAAGTGTTTCAAAACTTTTGACCAGTAGTGTATATTCATTTTCATTGTTAATTTGTAATTTTATTGCTAACTGATTAATTTGACACTTTTGCTATAATTTTACATAATTATTTATTGAAAAAAATATGTAGATCTGAAGATTATATTGTAATGAAGTCATTTACCATTTTTATATATCCTTAAAATTGTTTTAACCACTTAACGACAGGTGGGTCAATGTTTAATGCATGTTTAAACTGTGAAATTGTAAACAGATATTGATATCCAGTATATAATTTGAAAGATCTGGGTCTCAAGATTTTATATTTTAAAGAGATTTCGACAGTCGCGGTTACAACAATAAGATTTTATTAAATGTGTCGAGTGAAAATCAAAACACGGAAAATGAAACAGGAAGTTCTTTATTTTCTTCCAGCCAAACAAAGATGAGCACAATCCTCCAAACTTCAGTATGCTTTTCATTGCAAGAGTCCAAAAAATAAAATCCATTAGAGATTTTAGTCCAAAAATGTACAAATATGAAGAAATATTGATCAATCTGTCCTTGTTCAGGTTTTATTTATTCAACACAAGTTATCATTCATGTCCATTCTCTGCTAAAGCTTGCACTCTGTGTAGTGTTTCAGGAGCAAAACACCCAAGCCTGATATTTTTGAGGGTCTTACGAACAAAATGAGCCCTCCCTCAAAATTTGCTGCGCAGTTGTGATTGGGTAGTCATTCAAAATAGCCAAACAGGACAGTCAACACGAGTGACTTAAAGATTTGCGTCATCTATGTTTGTCTCTGGATAAAGCCAGCCAATGAAAAGCTAGATCATTTTTGACTGATAGGTCATGTTGCTAATGAAAAGATGAAAACAACGATATGAGGATTGTATACATCCCTGATGTCAAGAAAGAACTCTGCTTTTGGACCCATGTTCTGATCCACCCTCCTTGGCTTCAGTCACCATCACTGAGGGTTTGGAGAACACACGCTCCCGACTGCATTTTTTCATCAAACCCCCTGTTCAATTGCACATCCAGGGACCTCAGACATGTCATTCAAGCCGAGAAGAGCCACCCTCCCGGCATTGCTCACCGTGAGTTAAACCGTGGAGCACAGGCACTCCTAATATATTGACTGCTTTTGCTTTGCCATTCACTCAGGTCCTTTTGCCTCTGCCTCAAGCTGAGAGGCGCCACCCACCTCGGCTTCAGTCATCCTCACTGAGGGCCTGGAGAAACTGCTCCTCTCAACTGCATTTTTTCATCAAACCCCCTGTTCAACTGCACATCCAGCGGGTTCTTGAATGTCAATTAAGCCGAGGTGAGCAACCCTCCCAGCTTCGCTCACCATGAGTTAGACCCCGGAGCACACACGCTCCCAATGCATTGACTTAGTAATTTTTTCACTGCTTTTGCTTTGCCGTTCACCCAGGGCCTTTAGCCTCTGCCTCAAGCCGAGAGATGCCACCCTCCTCAGCTTCAGTCACCATCACCGAGGGCCTGGAGGAACTGCTCCTCTCAACTGCATTTTTTCATCAAACCCCCTGTTCAACTGCACATCCAGGGGACTCTTGCATGTCATTCAAGCCGAGATGAGCCACCCTCCCCGGCTTCGCTCACCGTGAGTTAGATCCCGGACCACATGTGCTCCCAATGCATTTTTTCCACTGCTTTTCATTCAGATTGCATTAGGAGCAGGTGTGCTCCAGGCTTCACTGACGGTGATCGAAGCCAGGGAGAGCGAGGCTTCCCGGCTTGAGGCAGTGGCTAAAGACCCTGGGTGAAAGGCAGAGCAAAATATCTGAAAAAGTCAATTTTTATTTGTATGGGTTAAAAATGAACAGAAGCATCTTTATAGTTTGTGAAAGTTTATTTCCATTGCAACATTTCAAATTGCACTGTTCTTTTCACATTGTTTATAAAATGCATAAATATATATGGAATGCATTATAATATATTCCCAAATAAAAAATAAAAAAATGATACATTCATGTATATTTTGGTTTGTGTGGTATTTATATTTTACATTGAAATATAAACAAATTGTGTGTTTTGAACCGCTATGATAATTGGTTTACAGAGTAACTACAAGTGGTCTATTGGCGCCTCCAAGTGGCCTTTTTTTTTGGAAGTGCACTTACATAAATCATTAAGGAACAAAGAGTTTTGGTCATATTGACTTCAAAATTGTGTCAGACCTTCATCAGACATGTGGCTTTGTATCAGATGTGTTTTGGGGGCATTGCGCATTATATTGCATATTTATATTATATATATATATATATATATACACACAGGTGCATCTCAATAAATTAGAATGTCGTGGAAAAGTTCATTTATTTCAGTAATTCAACTCAAATTGTGAAACTCATGTATTAAATAAATTCAATGCACACAGACTGAAGTAGTTTAAGTCTTTGGTTCTTTTAATTGTGATGATTTTGGCTCACATTTAACAAAAACCCACCAATTCACTATCTCAAAAAATTAGAATACATCATAAGACCAATAACAAAAAAAAACATTTTTAGGGAATTGTTGACCTTCTGGAAAGTATGTTCATTTACTGTATATGTACTCAATACTTGGTAGGGGCTCCTTTTTGCTTTAATTACTGCCTCAATTCGGCGTGGCATGGAGGTGATCAGTTTGTGGCACTGCTGAGGTGGTATGGAAGCCCAGGTTTCTTTGACAGTGGCCTTCAGCTCATCTGCATTTTTTGGTCTCTTGTTTCTCATTTTCCTCTTGACAATACCCCATAGATTCTCTATGGGGTTCAGGTCTGGTGAGTTTGCTGGCCAGTCAAGCACACCAACACCATGGTCATTTAACCAACTTTTGGTGCTTTTGGTAGTGTGGGCAGGTGCCAAATCCTGCTGGAAAATGAAATCAGCATCTTTAAAAAGCTGGTCAGCAGAAGGAAGCATGAAGTGCTCCAAAATTTCTTGGTAAATGGGTGCAGTGACTTTGGTTTTCAAAAAACACAATGGACCAACACCAGCAGATGACATTGCACCCCAAATCATCACAGACTGTGGACATTTAACACTGGACTTCAAGCAACTTGGGCTATGAGCTTCTCCATCCTTCCTCCAGACTCTAGGACCTTGGTTTCCAAATGAAATACAAAACTTGCTCTCATCTGAAAAGAGGACTTTGGAACACTGGGCAACAGTCCAGTTCTTCTTCTCCTTAGCCCAGGTAAGACGCCTCTGACGTTGTCTGTGGTTCAGGAGTTGCTTAACAAGAGGAATACGACAACTGTAGCCAAATTCCTTGACATGTCTGTGTGTGGTGGCTCTTGATGCCTTGACCCCAGCCTCAGTCCATTCCTTGTGAAGTTCACCCAAATTCTTGAATCAATTTTGCTTGTGTAGGGCTTTACTGGTTGTTTAGATCAGTGTTACTATCAGAAATAATTAATAATTATTTCTGTAGTTATTAATCAATATTTAAATTAATTAATTGGATCTAACTCATTAAAACCTCATATAGGACTCCAGTAAATGTAGTGTGCTACGTTTAGGAGCAAGTTTGGTTATTAGCAATAATTAATAATTATCAAAGATAATTATTAATTATTAAAATCAATAGAACATTGATGAGAATCAATGTTAGCTTTTTTTTTTAATCCTTTAAAATCAACACTTATCAATTGTTAACATCGAAGAAACATTAAATTAACACTAGCTTATTGATCATTCTAATTCAATCAAAGATAATTATCAATTATCAAAAATCAATAGAATATTAATAAGGATTAACATTGACGGGGCACCACCCTGAAATCAGGGACTAATAACCGAATATTAAAACAGTCTCAATATTAGATTGTTTTCTTAGGAAAATCGACATCCGAAGAATATCGATTTTCGAATAAAAAAAACAATGAATGAAGGTTTGAATCCGAGCACTGACATCCCGTCAGCACGACACAGGCGTATGCAAAACAAACCAAAACACTTCTCTTTGTAATATAAACAAAGTTTATTTATGCAGTAATATCAATAAATAATTAATACAATGCAGTCAATAAACTTCCGACTTACAACTACAAACTAAACAGTGATATGATTAGATATGGAAATAAAAATAATCCTATAACACATAAGGTGTGTGTGTGACAGTGTGTGTGTGTGTGTCAGTGTGGTTAGTGAGAGAGAGAGAGAGAGAGAGAGAGAGAGAGATGATTAAGTGACAGCCCGAAAGCTGATTTCGCGATAGCTGGAGATGAAGCAGCCGTGTTCATCACTCAGAGACGCGGTTTTACGAGCGAGGCTCGTAAAAGTCCCTTGTTATTTGACTCTTTAATGGATGAACTCAGTTGCTGTCTCACCCGCGATGGCGAAAATGCACAACAGTCCAATTTGGTTGGACTACAATACAGCAAAACAAATTCGTGATAATTAATACCCTGAGTATTAATAATTAGCGGACATGGCGGTCCGTAAACTGTACAAGCAAAAACCTTGAAACACAAGGATAACACGCTATAATATTCTATCTCTGCCCAGACGTAACCTCTTACTTGAATCGCATGAGGACACAGGTAGAATGTGTTTTCCTCCGTCCTTTAACTCTGACCCGGTTTCTTGAGGCTCGTGTGATGACGAGAGCCATTTCCTCGCGCTGTCGGCGGCCGGTACGGCTGTTGATTCTCAGAGGGCGGTACGGCTGTTGATTCTCGGCGGGCTGGCGGAGAACTCAGAAATGTCGACTTGATTGAAGATGGAAGAGAAATCTTTAATCTCTTCACTTCTGTAGGCCAATGGATCAAGATGCGAATTGCTCGGCGGTCTCCTTCGGATCCGTTAGAGTGTTCGGTTGAACACAGAGTAATCTCAACTCGTCCAGCGAGATGGAGATTGTATGGCTACAGTTTCAAGTCGGACATTACTTCCTTATGCCACGAGGTTACACCGGAGAGCAGCAAAAAGCTACGTCCGTATTCGGTGAACGAAGTAGCCGGAAGCCACTTTGGAAGCATTTCAGAATTATTTGAAGTCCAGATGATGTCATGTTTGAGGGACGTTCTGTTGTGTGCCTCATCCAATAGGAGTTGAGAGCTCGATCCTTTAGAGGGCAAGGCTTCATGGATCTGTAGTCTGTTTTGGACTCCCTTTGTTTGATTTTGGCGCGATTTTTATCAGTAAAATTTACGACTTAGAAGGAGGGGGCTTGAGGAATGTTTTTTATGACTGTTAGGCCTGCCTTTGTCTGCTATCTGAATACATGAGGCCCAACACTTGACAATCCTCATAAGGCTGCGGTTCTCTCGGTTGGTTGTGCATCTTTTTCTTCCACACTTTTTCCTTCCACTCAACTTTCTGTTAACATGCTTGGATACAGCACTCTGTGAACAGCCAGCTTCTTTGGCAATGAATGTTTGTGGCTTACCCTCCTTGTGAAGGGTGTCAGTGATTGTCTTCTGGACAACTGTCAGATCAGCAGTCTTCCCCATGATTGTGTAGCCTAGTGAACCAAACTGAGAGACCATTTTGAAGGCTCAGGAAACCTTTGCATGTGTTTTGAGTTGATTAGCTGATTGGCATGTCACCATATTCTAATTTTTTTAGATAGTGAATTGGTGGGTTTTTGTTAAATGTGAGCCAAAATCATCACAATTAAAAGAACCAAAGACTTAAACTACTTCAGTCTGTGTGCATTGAATTTATTTAATACACAAGTTTCACAATTTGAGTTGAATTACTGAAATAAATGAACTTTTCCACGACATTCTAATTTATTGAGATGTTATAAATAATATTTGTGGTCACTATTTAAAATATTTAAATAGCTCTAACTAATTTTTATACTAAAATGATACATTTTTACTCTTGACTAACAAATGTCTAAGTGTGCACTTTCAAACAAGCCCAAGTCTGTGTTTGTAGACCAAAGGGTTCAAGAAATGGAAGAGTTTTACTTTGGGTATGTCATTTTCAACAAACGTAATTCAATGCATTAGGTGTTAAGTGTGTCTAAGTAGAGTTTAATATGAGCACAGAAGTCATTTAGCCTTGTAATTTTGTTGCAATTATGTGGCAATATTTCTCTATTTGTTTTATTGTTGCATTTTTCTCAAATAAATGAAGTACATTTGCCAAAATAAATGAAATACATTAACTTTTAGTCTGCATTTGTTATTCATACGCATAATAGCCTTTAAATTATGTTTGGAAAATAAGGACATAAATTAGGTTTGACTACTGCTTGTCTGCCCATAGAATAGTCATTAAAAGCAAAAAAATACCAGCTGGTAACTAAAAACAATTTTTGTTCCTTGACTCATGATGGGCTGGCACAGTTCCAAAGTTATGTTACGGCTATGAATCCAGGAATGTAACTTTTCCAGTTGTCACAACTTAATCAGTTACACTACCACAACGAAAGTTTGGTTATTAAATTACGGTGCAGTTTGGTAATGCAAGAAAACGTATCTAGGGTTAAAATAGACATACAATAAATCTGTAAACTAAAAACACAAATGACGATTCAATAATTAGGCCGGTTGCAGTTATTACATTGTCTGATATTTAAATCTGGTATGTGGCCATATACAAACAAATACAATTAGAGTTCATTAGAGCCCCTAGAGTTCATTTATGTGCACATTTAAATTCCACAAATGTTTATAAAATGTTGCATATATGAACATTTTCATTTTTGTCATATACTGTATATTACATAAAGCCTATCTATGTAATTGACCTTTTTATATCAGTAAACACACTTATGAACATTTACTTTCAGCATATAAGTGTTCAGCATATATTGCCATTTTCAGATTCGTAGCCCACTGTACATTTTATTACACAACTAATGTGGACTTTAAGTGAATGTTAAGGATTCTTTGTATAAACGCGTGTTTTTGTCTCTCATTTGCAACATGCAGTGTGAAGATTAAATGCTAGCTATGATGAATGTGTGCTGACTGTGGTCCCGCGAAAGTTTAGAAGGATTTTAATAGTGAACGCATAATGCATAATGCTTACACTGTTACTATGGAGATGATACAATAGCTGTTGTGGATTTGGATATGTTGCGACTGCTTCAGGCCTTTCAAGTATTTGTTTTGCCGCTGTCAAACAAGAAGGAAAGCGATGGGATTCCCTCAGATTTGCGTTTTTGCAAATTGCTGAATTATATACAATGGCAAGCTACCACAAATAATGCAGAGATTTGTTGAGTTTGCAAGATCGCAAAATTGGTTGTGTCCAGAAGGGATCTCACTTTCGTCAACTTCTCGCACATATGCAGTCTGTTATGTATAGTCTAAGTATGGGTAACTGTGTTAATCAGTTAACTGTTTATCAAAAGAACGACATATAGAGTTAAAGATCAGTTTATGATGGCTAGCAAAATAGCAACGGCATGCTCATGATACATGCCATTTGAAGTCACACAGCAACGATGACCGCTAGTAAAAAAATATTTTAAATGGTCTGCTTTGATAAAAAGTCATTCTTGATGATCAATTCAAGCTCTAAAATAAATACTGAACATAATAAATTTGATAACTTCATCTCTATGTCGCTATTGTCAGTCATGAGATATTGTAAGTCAGTGGAAAAGTACATCAATCAGCTCTGGTAAAAGGAGCCTGATTGGGTCGTCTAGTGGTAGGCTAATTAATTCACTCATTGCATAAGAGGTTAAAGGTTCTAATCTGTCCATATGAAACTATATATTTTAATCAACAAAGATTGCATCCACACTTCAGTGGATGTATATCTTGAGTGGGGACACATTTGTTTGCATTTTTATATGGGATTTGACTGGAAAAGAGCGCAAACTACGGAACTCGCAGCAACTAGGAGAGCTTGCCACCCATTCTTGATTCCTCATGTACATCACTGTGGCACATATGTTTTGCTATCTTCTTAATACTGTATAATTAATGCTTAAATTGTTTAAAAAAAAAAAAACAAAAAAAAACATGAGCATTCTGTTGTTATTTTGCTAGCCATCTTAAACAGGTCTTTAACTTTAAATGTTTTTTGATGAAAATAATTGACTCATGAATGTAGTTACACATACTTACACTATACATAACGTACGAAAAAGGGATCCCTTCTAGACATGACTCGCAAAATCCTGGAGGGACTGAGATGTGGATTTTAGGAATCATTCAACAATGGCCTCTATTGGGCATTTCTGAACAAGTTAATTGCCACTCAGAACTGGGTTAAACATATGGCTTTGATTTTCTAGTATTTTTACATTTCAGTTGATATTTTTATTATTTTTTATATATACAAAAGATTAAAAGTTTTTGCAGTACATTTTCATTACAATAAACTTAAACTTCTATAGCTTTTTTTATTTCACTTTAAAAACTGCTTTTCCTTGCACAATAAACTGCAATGGCAACAGTATTTAAAATATCAAATATCCCTTTACAATTTTACATCAGCAGTGTCTAGACATTATTCTAAAGAATTTTTAAGCAATTCATGTAAACACAAGAGGTATATTTCAAAGTCTGATAAAATTGCCTTACTTCCCAGTGCCAGTTGGTGGCACTATAACCGTGACCCTCAATAGCCACATAAATGTGATCAGCCCCCATTACAAAACATACAGCTAAATTTTCATCAAAATCATACAATACACACAGAAGTTATAAGGAATTCACATTTTTGCCCTTACTTCATTGCCTCGCCATGGCAACACCGTTCAATATATAAATAAATCCATTAGCAATTTAGCATCTTCAAAGTTTGGTGCCAGTCACATGAATCCCCTAGGAGGAGTATTCAAAAGTTCAGGGCCTGCAATTTTAAAAAATGCACATCCAATCCAAAATGGCTGACTTCCTGTTGGGTGGAGCTAATGACTGTATTTTGAAAGTTGTCTGGCTTTATGAGAACAATATATGTAGCAAGTTTGGTGACCGTAGAAGAAACTGACCCCACCATTTTTGTCAAAAGGTGGCGCTACAGAGCCCCGTGTGTTAACTTTTTCCCAGGCCTAATGGCCGACAACTCTGATGTTTGTGCAAAATATCATGAATATTCAAGCATGCCAAGTACTTCAAAAACATGTGAATATACATAAAAAGGAATAATGACATTTAATGTGTTGCCATGGCAACTGTATTTAAGATATCAAGAATCCCTTCAAAATTTTAAATATGCAATGTCTTGACATTATTCAAAAAAAAAATTGAATCAATTCAGGTAAACATAAGAGGGATATTACAAAGTCTGTTAAAAGTGCCACACTTCCTTCTGCCAGTTGGTGACGCTACGAATGTGACCCATAAAAGGCACATCAATGTGATCAGCCCGCAAACATATGGATAAATTTTTATGTAAATCACACAATGCACGCAGAAGAAATGAGACACTTCCTTTTTCCCATTTTTTGACATTAATTTATCGAGTCACCATGGCAACACTGTTCAATATATCAAAAATCCTGTCACCCACATTTGGTTCCTGTAAAATGAAATCCCTATTTCAAATTCCAGAGCATGCATTTTTCAAACAATCCAAAATTGCGGACTTCCTGTTGGACAGAGCTTATGACTGTCAGTGCGAAAGTTGTCTGGCTTGATGAGATCAATATGTGTACAAAGTTTGGTGATAGTAGCTCAAAAGGTATGTGCTACTAAGCCCCCCGAACATGCCCAACTTCTTGGTGGCGATACAGAGGCCCCCTCCTGCATGCCCCTCCTGCAACTTTGCCCAGCCCTAATAGCTGACATCTCTGATGTGTGTGCAAACTTTCAAGAGTTTTCACGCATGTTAAGTACCCCAAAAGTACCAAAAACCCTGAAAAGAAGAAGAAGAATCCTTAGAAGAACAATAGGGTCTCCGCACTTTCAGGCTTGGGCCCTAATAATCCTTAGAAAAACAATAGGGTCTCCGCACTTTCAGTGCTTGGGCCCTAATAAACAGTTCAGTGGCAATTAGAATCATCATTGTCCAATGTTTAGTCAGGAAAACTGTGGATAGATGTGTGCAAACTTTATAAATGACAATGCTACTCTGTACAAATAAAGACATAAATGAAGATGAAACTGTGTCTGGCTGTGTATTTGTTGAGCAGAAGTCACTTAAATTAAAATAATGGTTGAATATTTCTATTGAAATCTCACTTTTATCTGTTTCCCAGGTTCAATGCCTGCCGTGGGTTTCCCTTCCATTACAAATAAGCTGTAAACTGTTTTACTATGTATAGATTTAATTCTGCTGTACACTGTTAGCTCACTTCATCTCAACAGTGTTCAGAGAGTATGAAAAATAAAACTGTTCAGCAGGCTTCATGTGTAATCATTGCTTTTCTGTTGTAATTTTTCAAACAATGATTGCTTTCTCTGGACTTCAGAGACAATACCCAGCCAAGTTTTATTTTACCTTGAATGTAACATGATCTACTTGAAAACTAATGTCATAAATTAGATGCATTCAAACAGTTAATAATATCAGAATATTCAAACCCTACACTATCAACCAAAACACAAGATATGAACGCAAGCTTACATGCTAATGCTAACTGTCTGGACTGCTTTATGTAAACGAAGTGCAGAATGCTAGTGTTCTGTATAAATGTCACGATTCACTGTTGTTTGCTTTGTGTTTCTCCCCTGTCATCAGTTCCCTTCCCATAATTCCCTGCCCTCATCACTGCCAGCTGTCCTCGATTGTCCTCACCTGTGTTTCATTAACTCATTATCCCTCGTGTATATAATGCCCTGATTTCTGTTCAGTCCTTGTGAGTTATGTTTCTGCATGTGTTTCTCAAGTTCATGGTCCTGGTTAGTTCTTGTTTGTTTACATTTTGTTCTTGTTTCATGGTCCCCAGTTTTACCCTGTTTTGTATTTTGATTTATTCATTTATCATTAAAACTTGCTGCACTTGGATCCTGCTCTCGTGACCTCCTTTCAGATGTAACAATAAGATTCAATTTAAAATTAATTGTCATTCAGCATTGATACAGGTGTACGAGATAAAAAATATTTTACTAAAGGGCCTAGACAGCAACAGAAGAACACTTATAAATGGGTTATACAGCCAAGTAAACTTTAGCCTTTAATTAGCCCTTGTGGGTGGTATTTGAGTTACATTGACCTGTGAAGGCAGATATGATGTCTAGATTATATTGATATCCTATCACAACGCATCCCAGACTACCTCGGGAACAGAACAAGATCAAATCTTGTTCAGGTGACAAAGAAGTTTACACTTCTCTTTTCAATGTTTATGTGGACAACATCCAGATACAGATAGCATTTTAATGCAAATTGTAAACGAGGCCACTCCTGAAGCAAAGCTAGACCGTGGTGCTGGGGAGGAGGAGGTTTTCAAAGAGAAAAACTCTTGTATCATGCTGCAGTAAAACCAGCTTACTAGCAAACATCTGAGGAAATTTAAATGTTAGTCAAAGAGGGAGTACGTACATTTATTGGCTAACAGATTGCACATTAAATGACCTATCAACTTACAGTATGCAAACCTTAAAGGAATAGTTCACCCAAAAATGAAAACTCTCATCATTTACTCATTACCATGCAGTCCCAAACTAATAAAAATGTAATTCTTCTGCAGTACACAAACGAATATATTTGGACATTACAATATTTCATGACACACAGTGTTGTCAGGTTTGTGTTTTTTTACACCCACTTTTCTCTTTCTCTTAGAAAATTTTTAACCCATTTAATCCCACTGGTTATAATTATGACTGAAATTTAGTTTGAAATTTGAATTGTCTAAAAAGAGTTGTTGATATTTTGTACACAGAGTTGTCAATTATAGATGACAGTGCAGACTGCCTTGATTTCATATGAAAATTTTTCATGGGTGTTGCAAATAATCACATGACCAGAGCCATTTAATTCACAAAGAGCCTCATTTTTCAAAAGGCGACTGATTGACTCATTATAAAATTGCAGATTTCAAAGTATTTTTATAATAAATTATTTAAAACATATACTGTAAATGCGATTTTTCTTGATTTATCATTTCCTTTTTTCCTTTCTTTTTTTTTTCTTTTTTTGTTTTTTTGTTTACCAAAACTGAAAGTATATTTATAGGATTATAATAATATAATATAATATTATATATATATATATATATATATATATATATATATATATATATATATAAAATTATGTTGCTTTAAAGTTTTTAATTTTCTAATGGGTCTAATACTGAGAAAGTGAGCATAATTTGACTGTGTAGTTTCCCACCGGTTACAACTGTGACAACTGTGTTAACTTTTTTAACACAGTTTGTTTCATTGGGCGATCCAAAAAGTAAAATATAAGTGACCAGTCAGCTGAGAAAAGTTTCGGATAAAATGGGTTAAAATGTACCATGGACGGCAAAAGGTTTGATGATAAACACATGAAAATGAAATGTCTCATTGATGTACAATGATACTGGGACATAGTGTACCTGGTAACTGCATGCAGCATCAAAGCATCACAGTCTTAAAGCCACATTGTTATCCAATTGGGCTGGAAGTTAAGATTCATAGTGAATAAGGATTTAACCACTGGAGTCATATGGATTACTTTTATGTTGCCTTTATGTGCTTTTTGGAGCTTGAAAGTTTTGGACCCTTTTGACTTGCATTGTATTGACAAAAACACCAAATACTTTCTTGAAAATATCTTTGTTTATGTTTTTAGCTAGTCATACGAGTTGGAGTTAGCATAAGGGTGAGTAAATGATGACAGAATTTTCCTTTTTGAGTAAACTATCCATTTAGCCACCAACTCGCCACATTTGTACTCAGTGGAAAAATTATGCATCTATATAATTGCTTCTCATTTTTCTCATGTTCAGTAATACAGACATATATAAATTTGTTCCTATTTGAGATCATGTGAAGAAATGTGCTATCATCTGTGAGTCTGCTATATATATATATTTTTTTTTTTTTTTTTTTTTTTTAATTGAACATTCGCCAAATCATCTGGTTTAATTCCTGCGAAGCTCTTTGGTGCTTTCCTCAGAATTTGGGATTATCAAAATAAGTCCACAAGTGCTATTGCATAATTTATTTGTATAAGGGTGATGGTGGTGGGTGTGGGGCTCATATTTAAAAGACAGTCAAATCTGTAGCCACACAATCAACAGATGCTCAAGTCAGTTTCTTGAAGGAACATATCATTTATTACTTGTGTATTGATCACTTGGTTGGAAAATTGCAAAATGATGAAGTTTACCATAGCAGTAGTAACTTTTCTGATATGCACAACACTACTGTCCACAGCAGAAGGTAAGCACACTAATGGTCATATCAGTGTTTGTGTGTGTGTTTTTTTACCATATGCATATAAGATGTCTGTAAATGAGAATTTTACTTTCCATGCATTTTAAGATTTTGTAAATTTTGCACATCTCCATATGGTTGTCACCATATCTCTGATCACAGCACGTGCAGATGGATCCATGCGCCCACGACTACGCTGCCAGTGTGTTAGAACATATTCGGGACAACCAATTAATCCCAAGATAATACAGAAATTCCAGATCATTCCTCCAGGAGCCCAGTGCAAATATGTGGAGATCATGTGAGAAAAAAAAAAAAAAAAAAAAACCTTAACTAAAACAAGAATTGTGATTAGCAGAATACAGGCATCTGAATGCATGAAAATGTAACACTTGTGACTTTTGTTTTAACACTTTATAAATACTGTTTCATCATTAATTGATAACTATGCAGGAATTAATGCAAGGCAAATTAGCAGCATTACATTAACACATCAGTCATTACTACAATTAACTAATTCATACACACAAAAAAAATTATTCCTACATTTTTGAAAACATTTACATATTTTACAAATTATTTGATTAAATGTCTTTTTACCTACGTAACTGCAAAGTAAAAAGTAGGCCAAATACTGTACTTTTCTAGCACCATGAATACACATAAATGTACACAACTTTGTTATTCTCAAAAAAAAAAAAGAAAAAGATTTTAAATATATTTTTCAAAGTAAAAAAAAGAGAGATTTTAAAAAATATACAATGAATTTTTGAATCATTAATATGTTTATCATAGGAGAGTTTTTTTTTTTTTTGTAATTTTGTTATTTTAATAACTTTACCTGAATTTATAATGTTAGTAGTTTCAGGTTTCATTAATTAGTCGTTACTTTAAATTAGCCATAGTTAATAGTCCTCATTGAGGCTAATAAAATTAAGTAAATATTGATTAGCTAACAGTGAACTATACCACAGTCATCAGATCACTATTTCATTCTGATTAGTTAATCGTGTTTCCATATTAGTTAATAGTAGTGACTGAAGTATTAACGTAGTACTACTCATTTGTCATTAATTAGTTCCTGCGTAGTTACCTATCAAGTATGAAAAAGTATTCTAAAGTGTTACAGATTCTGTTAATGATGAAGTCATCCTGACTACCACCCCTGGAGTCACGAGTTCAAATCCAGGGCGAGTTGAGTGACTCCAGCCAGGTCTCCTAAGCAACCAAATTGGCCCGGTTGCTAGGGATGGTAGAGTCACATGGGGTAACCTCCTCGTGGTCACTATAATGTGGTTCGCTCTCAGTGGGGCACGTGGTGAGTTGTGCGGGATGCCGTGGAGAATAGTGTGAAGCATCCACACGCGCTATGTCTCCGTGGTAACACGCTCAACAAGCCACGTGATAAGATGCGCGGATTGACGGTCTCAGAAGCGGAGGCAATTGAGGTTCGTCCTCCGCCACTCGGATTGAGGTGAGTCACTATGCCCCCATGAGGACTTAGAGCGCATTGGGAATCGGGCATTCAAAATTGGGGAGAAAAAAAATATTATGAAGTCATTGCTGATCAGATAGTGTCCTTTGAGGATTGATTATAATTTACTGACCTCTTAATCTACAGTACCTTCATTCCCACTAAAACTTAACTAAAGTTTTCTCCCACAGTGCCACTCTGAGAACTGGAAAGACCTGTCTCAATCCTAAAGACGATTGGGTGAAAAGATTGTGGAAGAACACATTTCCATCTGTGTTTACATGAGGAAGTTTATGGTTATTCTGTGGTCTGATATGGTATTCTGTATTCAGCAGCATTTTGAACATACACAGGGGCCCGACTCCAAAAGTCTGAGACCACATTGAAAATCTGGGTTTTGCTTTTTATTTAAACAAGGAAATTAACATTTTAGGATTTAAAATGTTTTTTTTAATAATAGTTAAAAAACAAAAATTATGACATAAAATGAAGAAATATTTATGATTCTTCACTATTTCTAGGTCACTCATCAAAATTAAGCAAATCTGTGATATTAACCAACTTTGCATTGTGCCAAATACTAAGAAATTCTGAAATGTACATTTTTTATAGTTACATTCAACTTCTCACTGAAATTATTATGCTTATAATATATATTGTTCATTAAATTAGAAAAGAATGCAAAACAGAAACATTTTTACATGGTCTCAGACTTTTGGACCCCAGTACCATTCCTCTTTGCAGAATAACAACATATACCTTTATTTGCATGTACATTAACTTCATCCTTAAAAGTAAAAATAGAGGGAAAACATCCTGACTAAATAATCAATCTAAAAAGATGCTTTAATAAGGGATTTATTGCTTTACGGCATAACTTTATGTAAGTATTAACAATGTTTATTTGCAATAGGTTTTACTGTCTCTGTATTATGTTTATTTTTGTATTTTTACTATTTCCTTTTCTCTGCAGATAGACTTAATTGCATGCTCGAAATACTGTAAGTTATATGTGAAGCTAAAGCAATTGAATCAGCAATACATGGCAAAAATGGCATTTCTTTTTCAATAAAGTGTCGATGAAAGGAGGTGTTATCCTTAATTAATGTAGTTCATCCACCTTAAGTGGTCAAATAAAATATTATATCTGCTGTTTTAGTGTCTATGTAAATTAATTAATAAAATAAATATGTCAGAATGTGTTACAGGATTGCAGATTTAGCCAATAAAGGCATTTTTATGTTAGATGATAGATTTTCTAAAACTAGATAATAGTTTATTGGTCCCACTTTATATTAAGTGTCTTTAACTACTATGTACTAACATTAAAATACATCCAATACAATGTATTTATATTGTGTAACTACATGTTGTTCTCCAAATTTCTTACAAGATTCACATTTGCTACTACTGAGGTTGAGGTACAGGTAGGTTTAGAAGTAGGGTTCAGGGTTAGGTTAGGCTAGGGTTTAGGGTAAGGGTAGGTTAAGGGTTAGGGTTGGGGTATGGTAGGTTTAGGGTTAAGGTGAACAGGGTAACTACAGATATAATTAAATGCAGGTACTTAAAATGCAAGTACAACGCAATAACACGTGTCCATAATAAGTACATAGTAGTTAAAGACACCTAGAGTAAAATAAAGTGGCTCCAGTTTAGGGTTAGTTGTCACACTTTTTACTGCATTAAATGTTTCTCAGGGTAAACCCTTCTGTGCATACCTTAAAGTCTTGGCTACAAAAAGCTATTTAACATTTTCACTGTTATTGCCCAGGATATAAATAGAAGAGGTAACATACAATAGTATTAAACCATTGTTTGTGCCAGCAGAATAATTGTATAAATTAAAACACAAAAATACATGTTAATACTTGTCCCAACCTGTCCCGATCTGACATTTATTTGTTTTTTAAAACCTTGTCCTAACTAATAACACAGATTAACCTTTTGTTAAGTCTACCTTCATTATACTGTATAATTGATTCATAATTAATGTATTATGAGCTTATTGTGTCCACCTGTTTACCCAGCTGATAAATAGGAAATTGTATACTTTGGGGAATGTAAATTCATTTAAATTGTTCTCACTACAAAGAACATGGGATTTATTCCTGTATTGTTGTATAGAAAGTGATGGGACAGTATTGTTTTTTGTTTTTTGTTTTTTTATGTCAAAAGAATAGTGGTGTCCCAACTTACCTAGTCCTAGTTACCTAAAGTCCTCTGCAAAAACTATTTTCAGGTCTCCATGCTCATTCACAGCATATCATTTAATAAAGCCTCATGATCATTAAACCATACTGAACTTTATGTACAGTTCATTGGTTTCTAAAGTTGGCAACTGCTTAATGTCATATGTGTCCACTTTATATTAAGGTTAATTTTCATAGGTTCCTAATGAGTAAATGTCTAATAATTAATTTATAAAGAACCCCTTTATAAGCCTTTAACAAAGGGCACATTAATGTTAAGTGTTTCCATAGCAATTTGCATCATATTTATGGATAGTGCCAAATAACAGACTTACCAATTCTGCTATATATTAAGTGATGGTCAAATTGTTCTTCTTTCTAGTTATGATCTCAATTATGAAAAGTGCTTTCCAAACAGTAAGAATCGAGTGTGTCTAGAGTAACATCCACAGTATTACTAGAGTTTTACAAGACAACCTGCATGGCTTTCTTTTTGCTGTGGAAAACAAAAGATGGCAAACGTTATTTCTTCTCATCCATCTCGTGACCAAATATCACTATGTTAAACCTGATGTGATGCATCTAACAGCATCATATTTGATTTGAGAGCTACAGTTAACTTCAGTTAAGTTAAACGACTCAAAAAGATTTCAGTCTGTTACTCACAAAGTTATCGAAGAATAGCATGATCACAAGGGAAGTCGGCATGTTTTTCCAAATGCTCCAGTCATTGCTCCTGACATCAACCCCATTCTGCTGAGTTACTGAAAAGCAAGGCTGTTTTGGGGGCGTGGGGTCACAGGTGTTGAGGTCTCAAATATAATGGTCCTCTTTGGTCCTTTAATATAGTAAAGGCACTGAATGCAATAACTGTCTGAATAAAAGGCTTGAAATGCAATAAAGGCCCAAAATTGTATAATTTTTGGTTTTAAAAGATACATGTGTTTTTAAAGTTCACACAGTACAAGACAAACAGTGTGTCTGCATTGCTAGCAATTTGCCTGTTTCAGTCATCTTATCTCTCTTTTTAGTGCTCTATATATAAAGATGAATATAATTAGAATTTATTTTCATCATTGATGTATCTGTAAAATTACATGACTGTGTCAGCTGGCTAGCAAAAAGAAAATACACAAAATTATTTACTGCCCTTAAGTTGTCCCTCATTGTTTTTTCCTCCCAGTACAATCATTATACACAAAAATGTTCTTCAAGAATCCAAACGCTGCACTTTTCCATACAAAAACAGTTCATATTGACCAATGCTGTCAAGGTCCAAAGGAAAAAAAATAAAAATAAAAAAATTTATATATATATATATATATATATATCATAAAAATATCATAAGTAGTCCATACAATACAAAGCTTTTGTAAGGCCCCAGAAAGCTTGGAATATAGTGCACTTGTCATATGGACTACTGTTATGTCTTTATACTGAACCTTTAATAGTGCTTTATAGTTTTTATCCTTTTTGAAGCTTGACTACCTCTTCTTATTATAAACTTTTATTCTATGGAATACAGCTGCTTAAAATATCTATTTTTATGTTCCAAGAAAAAACCCAGCACTCAGCCTTATGTTGAACAACATAAGGATGAGTAAATGAGTGAGTAAAAGTCAATTTTTAGGTGAACTACTCCTTTAACTGGTGGCTCTTTTTGGAGCACAAGCCTGACAACAGCATTCTCAAAATAAAATGGTCTCTTTTAAAAGAATTTTAGGAGATGATGTACAAAATTCAGAATTAAAGACATAAAGAAATTATTTAGAAAACCTTAAATTGATTGTGAGTTATTACCTAATAATATTTGCATTAAGAATATGTAATACTGTCCTTGCCAAAAGTCACAGGTATAATGTTCTAGTTAAAATCTGGGTGATAATGTTTTTTTGGGGGGGGGGATAATTTTCTTAGACAATGTCAAGAGAATTTTCTAAAAAGCTGCTTCAAAAGCCTGCCAGATTACCACATTCATTCAGCTCCTTTAAAATATACACACATTCGCTCTTTGTCTTAAGCCTGATTCACTGAAAACTGCTCCGTTAATGTTTTCACATTCACAATTATGAATGACATCGGAATCACGTACTGTACATGACATTTTAAATTCAAAATGGCGAATTCCGCCAATTGGTGAATAGTTTGCACCCTTGGAAATTAATGTCGGTTGTTAAAACATTTAAATCATAAAACAGTGGTCAAATATTTCATGTTTAATTAGATACTTACACCTTACATGACACAAACACTCTTAACCTGAACTGCTTGCTGATGTGTGGTGCTGGAATAATCCATGAGATTCCCGCTTAGCTTTTAAACTTGAGTCCCGCCTTTATCGATTTGATTGGCTATCTCATATGACATTGATGAGTGGTGTTAGACTACTGAGTGTGGTAAAAATGTAACTTTTTTAAACCATTATGTTATTCCTGCAATAACTTAATGACAATTAGACAGCATTGCATAATGGTCTGTAGCAGAACAGCAACAAGGATATCAATTATTAGGGGGGACAATCTGGCCATATCTGATTATTTGGGGGGACTTGTCCTCCTCAAAGTATATTGTGGTTATGGCCCTGCTGAAAAGCGCCATCTCCCATAAGACATTTTTGCATCAGTTCAAGTGTTTACCTTCTCCTGTGGCGCAACTTATAGTGCACTGCATCAGCTACATGGGAGACTTCAGTTGTTGTCTTGTGTTGAAACCAGGAAGTAATCACGCACACAAACAACAGTGATGAGCTTGATTCAAAAGGTTCCATTTTTCCTCTAAGATTTAATTTTTACTCCACTGTCAGTTAGGTTTAGGGTTGAGGTTTGGGTTAGGGCATAAGGTTAATAATATTTGCACTCCTCTTCACTGTTTTATGTTATTTACAACTAAAAACAACTCTTTACAACTCACTTTTGGCGCCCCTCTGAGGTTATTTCTCCTGGAAAATGGAGCTCACACGTGCCTGTACATTAAAAACACTTCCTGCTTCAGCCACTGCGGACAGTGCTTTAAGATTTGGTAAGCACAGGCCGAGTTTAGCTCAAGAAATATCTGAAATCACGGTGAGATCAGTCAGTAATAGACATTATTCACCGTAATGCCATATTTGATTTTTGGCATGAATGAAAATGAGGCTGAGGGATGGACTTATAGACTCTTAAATGGCATGTACTTTATAAAGCTCTTTATCTAAGATTTTTTCTTTTTTGGAGTGTCTATTTACACTGAGTGCGAATAGCCCAACTTGTTATTTACACCAACTCTTCCCATCATTGCAGAGGCCAAGCTCAAGACAACCACAACAAATTTCTTTGGGGTCAACTTCTGGTCAAATGAAGGTGGGCATATTTGAATTTTTCGCAATGGGGCAGAGACGTTGAACTGAAGTTTGCCAACAGGGAAATGAATTAGCGGAAGATATACAACGCATGGGGTTACCTTACAGGGAACCGCCACGTGCGGAGCACCTACCCCAGAACAGGGCTCTTAGTTAGCACATGTACTGTCTCTCCGAAAACTCGACTGCCACAGGGCTCGGAGGAAGTCAACCAGGGAACGTAGTTTGTGAACACTACTGGGAATTAATGGCGCACGTCTTCAGCTCAGAGGAGGTGAAAGGCGCTATGTGCAAGCGATACATCCGGCCAGCTATCCCGGGCTTATCCGCTTGTATTGCGTGCCACCACCTGGCACGAAACCGGTTCCACCCGGAGGTTATAGAACCTTGCAAAGGTGTTGGGTGTTGCCCAGCCCGCTGCTCTGCAAATGTCTGTTAGAGAGGCACCCCTGGCCAGGGCACAGAAGGCTGCTACAGAAAGAAGGAAAGAAGGTCCTTCCTCAGGGGAATTCGCCAGGGGGGGCTGTCACGAGGAGCGTGAGGTCCGAGGACCACGTCTGGGTGGGCCAGTAGGGTGCTACCAGGACGACCTGCTCCTCATCCTCCCTGAACTTGCACAGAGTCTGTGCAAGTAGGCTCACTGGGGGAAACACATATTTGCGTAGGCCAGGAGGCCAGCTGTGTGCCAGCGCGTCTATGCCGAGGGGTGCCTCGGTCAGGACGTACCAGAGCGGGCAGTGGGAGGATTCTTGGGAGGCAAACAGGTCTACCTGGGCCTGTCTGAATCGACTCCAAATCAGCTGGACCACCTGAGGGTGGAGTCTCCACTCTCCCCTGAGGGTAACCTGCCGTGACAGCACGTCCACTGTAGTGTTGAGGTTGCCTGGGATGTGAGTGGCTCGCAGCGACTTGAAGTGCTGCTGACTCCAGAGGAGGAGACGGCGGGCGAGTTGTGACATACAACGAGAGCGCAAACCGCCTTGGCAGTTGACATATGCTACCGTTGCCGTGTTGTCTGTCCGAACTAACACGTGCTTGCTCTGGATCAATGGCCGGAACCTCTGCAGGGCGAGCAGAATTGCCAACAACTCGAGGCAGTTGATGTGCCAACGCAGCTGTGGGCCCGTCCATAAGCCGGTGGCTGCGTGCCCGTTGCAAACAGCGCCCAGCCCATCTTGGAGGCGTCTGTCGTGACCATGATGCGTCTGGAGACCTGCTCCAAGGGAACACCTGCCCGTAGAAATGAGAGGTCGGTCCAAGGGCTGATGAGACGGTGACAGACCGGCGTGATGACCATGCGATGTGTCCCATGGTGCCATGCCCATCTCGGAACTCGAGTCTGAGGCCAGTGCTGAAGCGGTCTCATATGCATCAACCCGAGTGGGGTGGCCACCGCTGAGGATGCCATATGCCCCAGGAGCCTCTGAAAGAGTTTCAGTGGAACTGCTGTTTTCTGTTTGAACGCCTTCAAACAGGCCAGCACCAACTGTGCGCGCTGTGTGACTTTCATCGCTCAGAGAGCGAGGTCGGATGCCGAGCGCAGATCCTGCATCAGATCTGGGGTGGAACTACCCTCGTGCAGTTCTTTTAGTGCCTTGGCTTGGTGGACCTGCAGGAGAGCCATGGCATGCAGGGCAGAGGCGGCTTATCCAGCAGTGCTATAGGCTTTGGCCGTCAGGGACAACGTGAACCTACAGGGCTTGGATGGGAGCTTTGGGCGTCCACTCCAGGCGGTGGCGCTCTGCCATGAGCCCAGGAACCAATCATTGAGCCGCGAGGGTTCAGGGGAGAGCGGAGAGTTCCACTCTAGCCCGACGCTCGTGGGTGCCCGGGAAAACATGTCCGTCATCTCTGCATCAGCCTGTAACTGGGCAATCGACCCCGAAGGGGGGAGCCCAACTGAGGTTTCTGCGTCCGACTGGACAAGCCCGCTCTCCGATTCTGCACTCAAGAGCTCATCAGGCTCCGATCAAGAGGTTGAACTTGCCGTGAGACAAGCCGGAGGACTCATCTGGAAGCCCGATCGGGGCAGACGAGCATGCTGGGGAATGGGAGGTCCGCGGGGGGATACCTGGCGGATACGATCCCACTGGAGTCCCCAAATCGCCCCCAGTGCTAGCCACGCTGGCCTCAAACCCGTAGGTAGAAGGACCGAAGCGGGGAGCCGCTGGGGTGGCTTGCTTTCTTACGAAAGCAAGCCGCGACCGCAATGTTGCCATGGTCATGTGAGAACATGAAGCATCCATGAACGCTGCCTCTGTGTGGGTCGCGCCCAGACACGAAAGAAGTTGAGAGGAAACGACCGCAACCAGGAATAACACACAATCGGAAAGGCATCTTTAAAAAGATGACTTTAAAAAGACGTTCCATGTGTGTCGCTCTTTTAGAGAAATATACTCTTTCAGAAAAATATACTCTCTTTTTTCTGCCGAAGTGCCCAGGGGCGTTCTCTGCAGTGCACCAGTGCAGAGGAGGGAGAAGCCGCTGAAATGCGCCGTCAGATCCAGCAGAGGTGAAGAACAGTCGTGAGAATTCAGCTCAATGAGCATGACCGTTCGGCTCCGAAGAGAAAATCTGGATGAGTGGTTGCATACCAGCTCCTTTTATACCCGTATGTCCGGGGGAGTGGCATGCAAATACCACTCGCCAATTTACATTGGCCTTTTATCAAAGACCAGAGGTGTTTTGGGCTCCCAAGAGTGACCCCTAGTGTCACTACATTGACACAACGTTGAGTGAGTGACAGATAGGGAACCATGGTTAATTTTTGTAAGGTATTGTTAGGTTTAGGGGTTGGTGTAGGGTGTCTGTGGGACTCTAAAGAAACAATGAAAATGCTGCAATGATGCCACTATACTGCATGTTATTATTTAAACAGTGGTGTAGTAGTATCTGCCACTATTTGCACTAGAGTGCAAATAGAATCTAATGCTATTTGCACTTAGTGCAAAGAAGGTGCTTTTTATTGCTTTTTACACTTAGTATAAATAGTATCTGTCGTAATTTGCACTTTGTGCAAATAGCCTCTGCCATTATGTTTCATGAGCGGAACGATCCAAAACACTTTAAACAACAGTACAACCCATTGAAGAGACCATAAGGCTATCCCTCACAGCCTTGTTGTCATTCCCATCAAAAATCAAATATGGCACCACTGTGGGGGGAGTCACGTGACGCCATGCGAGGATCGGACGTGTGAATGGCAAGCTCTGCGCACTTTGCTAGTTTTAACACTTTTAATGGCATAAACAGGTGAGATTTGATATACTCTGTTCCATAACTGTTCTAGGAGGACAATACGTCAAAGAATTAAAAATCCTCGGGCTCTGGAGACATTAAAAGACACTTACATGCTCAAGCTGATGCCCCGAGAGGCCACGATCCTGGGAGTCGATTTAGTCAGAGAGGTGTGGGAAATGCAGCGAGAGATGCTGAACATGTCGGCAATGCTGACAAAGGTTGTTGCTGACTTGGAGGATCTTGCTGTGATACGTCAATCGATCACTGCCATGAAGGCGAAGTTCACTGAGGTGGTTACAAGAGTGGGGGATGTCGAGAAATGGATTGATGATCTGGAGTCATCGGAGAGGGAATATCTGCTAATCCGCTAGCGACCAAGGTGGATTTGGAGCGTGTCTGGGAGAAGTTGGAGGACATGGAGAACCGTTGCCGGCGGAATAACGTCCATATCGTGGTAAATCCTGAGGACAAAGAGGGACATGATATGGTGAAATTCCTGGATGGGCTCCTTCAGAATCTGCTTGACATAGCAAGCCATAAGCTGGAAATTGAGCGAGCCCACAGTGTTCCTGCTCAGCGATTCATAGAGGGAGACAGGCCCCAATCAATTCTGGCCAAATTTCTGAGACCATCTGATAAAGATCTTGTGTTATCTTGTTTTTTTGTGCTGGTTCCTCATAGCGGCTGGAGTTTATTTTGTAGAGTAACACACCTTCAGGACAGTTTTATGGATGAATCTACACGCTCTTTGTGTTTATTCCGCCTATTGGCTGGAGTTTGTTTTATAGATTTTCTTTTGCTGTGTAATTCTGTCTCACAAAATTTGTATAGAAACACCGGACTTGAGTAATCCGACTGCAAATTTGTCGCAGGGGTTCTCGTAGGCGTGCATGGACTGTTTGAGTTTAGAGGATCGGATGGCAGTTGGTGCTGTCGTGCGTGGGGTTAATGCACACGTCTTCTTTTTTCTGTTCGGGTTTTGATGGATGCACTAATGTTGGAATGTGGTCTTTATAATCTTGTTTTTGACACACAATCTATTTTTCCTTATATGTCAAAATGTCAAATGTTAATGAGTGGATTGTCTCTCTCCACGTGGAATGTGAATGGGTAGGGGCACCCCATAAAAAGAAGGAAGGTTATTTCTCTTCTTAAGCGTAAGAAATATGATATAGTGTTTCTTCAAGAAACAAATATTTTCCCGCAAGAAGCTGAAAAATTTGGGAAGGTATGGGGTGGACATGTTTTCTTTAGTGCTGGCTCAAGTAAGAGTAGGGGAGTCATTACATTGATAAGTAAACATCTACAATTCAAATGTTTCAAACAGATTAAAGATAAATTAGGAAGAGTCATTGTTTAGCTGAAATTCAAGGGCAAAGACTTATTTTGGGTAATATTTATGCACCTAACATTGATGATCAGGGCCTTTTTATAGATCTTGAAGGGATGATGCAAGCTGCTGGCACCCCTCATGATATAATATTGGGAGGAGACTTTAACCTTTTAATGGACTCAGTCCTTGACCATAGTGAAGCAAAAGTGTGCAAGCCCCCTACAGCAACATTGACACTTCACAGGATGTGTAAAAATCTTGGTCTCACAGATATCTGGAGACTTCTGAACCCATCTGTGAGGGAATATACATTTCTTTCATCAGTCCATAAGATTTACTCTAGAATATTTTATTTTTATTTTTTATTTTATATATATCCAAGTCCCTCATTTCATCAGTTGCTGATTGGTCAATTGGAAAAATTAGTCTCAGATCATGCCCTGGTGTGTTTAGAGGTGTTGCCACATATGAAGAAAAGGAAATTATATAGTTGGCGCTTTGATGTATCCCTTTTGTAAAATCAGGAATTCCAACAAATGTTAAAGGCTGTATATGTCAATATGGAGACCAACTGGTCCTCAGTATCCTCTGTGGGCGTGGCTTGGGAGGCACTTAAGGCAGTCCTTAGGGGCCGGATCATACAGTATGCTGCAATCACCAAAAAATCCAAAGCACAAGAACTCGTGGATTTGGAAGGGAATATTAAAAGTGCTGAGGCAGAGCTGAAGCACCGAATGTCATCTAATGGCCTCAGAGAATTGACCTGACTAAAATCCAGATATAATAATATTTTGTCACGGAAGGTGGAGTTTTGGCTATTCAGGGCAAGACAGTCATACTTTGAGTCGGGGGACAAAGCAGGAAAACTTCTGGCTAGATATATAAAACAGAGTCTTTTTCTACCATTCACTAAGAGAAATCTGCTGGTGGTGAAATATTAACCTCAGCCACTGATATTAATAATGCTTTTAAAGAATTATAGTTCCACGTCTTCATCTGCTGATGAGGATATTAGAAACTTTGTGGAACCATTAGAACTTCCTAAACTGACGACTGAGCAAAAAAATTCTCTTGATTCTGAGATAACCTACAGGCAAGGCTCCGGGGCCAGATGGCATTGCTGCTGAGTTTTTTAGATCTTATGCTACAGAACTGGCTCCACTTTTGCTAGAAGTTTATACAGAATCATTAAAGAATGGAAAGCTCCTGCCAACCATGACGCAAGCCCGGATTAGTCTGATTCTTAAAAAGGACAAAGATCCAAGTAAGTGTAGGAGTTACCATCCAATTTCCCTGATCCAGCAAGAATTTAAAATATTGTAAAACATTTTGGCTAACCTATTAAGTTATGACATCTCCTATACATACTGTATCGATCAGGTGGGGTTTATTCAGGGCCGTAACTCTCATGTGGGCAGTGGTGAACGATACTTGACGCCATCTCACTTGATGCCGAAAAGGCATTTGATATGGTAAAATGGGATTATCTTTTTAAGATTCTGGAAATGTATGGGTTCAGGAATACTTTTATTGGGTGGATTAATTTATAAGAAAGGAGGATGATTTTCCAGGGGTGGTGGCAGGAGGTGTCCCAGATTAAATTTCAGTAAGTTACATAGGCCAATTGACAAAGGTGGGCTAGGCCTACCCAAGATTTTGGTTTATTATACATTCGGTCTCAGACATTTGGCTCATTGGTCGCTCCCACCAGAGAGAGCCCCTGCCTGGTTTTGTATTGAACAGGAAGTTCTTGTCCCTATTTCGCCATTGCAAAGCCTTTCTATCAACCTAACCAGAGAAGTTAAGTTACTCCCTGTTATCTCGCATTTGCTTTCGGTATGGACAAAAGTGTCCAGACTGTTTAATTTGGACATTTATTGAAATGTAGCCTCGAGCATATGGTTGAACCCAAAATTATGTATTAATTAGTCCCCGTTCTGCTGGACAGAGTGGATTGTGAGGGAGGTTAATATGCTCGGTGACCTATATGAGAGTGGAGTGTTGAGATCCTTTGAAAATATGGTTCAACATTTTGGGATTCCCAGGTCTCAGTTCTTTAGGTATTTACAGCTGCACCACCTGCTCTGTACTATTTTTGGGAGTAGCATACACCCCCCTAAAGTGGCAGATACTCTGGGAGTGGTGATTGTTGCTTTTGGAAAAGGTCATGAGGCATCAGTGTATTAATCCCTGCTAATTCAGAGTCTGGGGGACGGAGCTTCAGCTTCTCTCAAGAGATTATGGGAGAAAGATATAAACTTGGTATTGGAGGGAGTGTGGGCTAGGATTCTAAAAAATATCAAGTCTACATCTAGAGATGGAAAGGGTGCCTTATGCAATAAGATTTTACATTTATTCTATTGAACCCCCTCTAGATTGTATGGGCTTGGTCTTAAAGACACACCTAGCTGCTGGCGATGCCAGTCAGAAGATGGGGACACAACCCATGTTTTTTGGTGGTGTGTTAAGATCCAAGAATTTTGGTTGAGGGTTCAGAGTTTTATGTGTGACGTACTGGGCACTCAAATTTCATTTAGCCCCAGACTTTGTATTTTAGGCGATGGGGCGGTCATTAATATAGGGGATAAATATGGAGATGGGCAGGGTAGCGGCATTTGAGATGTCGTATAGAAGGCTGGGCAATCTGGGGTTATTTGATAGAAATTGGGGCAGATATTTGGCCTCAGGGAGGGGCAATGGAGAGGGATTTCTAGTTTGAAATGTGTGTGTGTGCGCAATTGTTTTTTTGTTTTTTTTTTAAAGTATACTTTGGTTTTTTATGTGTGTGTTTTTATGTTTCTAAATATTCTTGATCACTGGGGTGCGTGTTTGTGTCGGTTGGGGGAAATGTTCGAGTGGAAGGGTTTAATTTTATATAATCTGATTCCTCATTTTCTGTTATGTTTATTTAATTTGTTGAATGGTATCAATAAAAAATTTTAATAATAAAAAAAAAAATAAATATGGTGCTACTGTGAATAAGGTCCATACAGTGCATGAGTTGTATGGACCATTTTATGGTTATTTTCCTCGTAAGTTTTGACAGCCCCAGTCCTCATTCACTTTCATAATTTTGAAGACCAGGATGTTCTTCAAAAATTTACCTTTTGTGTTCCACACATGAAAGAAAGTCATACAGCTATGGAACGACATGAAGGCAAAATGAATGAAGAATTTTTTTATTTTTATTTATTTTGCTATGTGGGAAAATGTCCTGATGGTGATTGCATAATGCATAAAAATGATGCAAGTTCTTTTTCTTTCTTTTTTTAAAATTTATCCTCTAAGACCTTCAAAACACTTTCCCTCCCTTTTCTTTTTTGCTCTTTCTCCACTCTCCTAGTCATAATTCATAATTTATTCTACTCCTGGCCTTTAAGATTTAGTGTCCATGAGTCTTTTCACCTGCAAAGCATAGCAGTATTTCCTGAGTAGTGGTAAACCCCATCGCCTTTATCTTCACTTGTAATGTAAGTTGTCTGTTAATATAACTTGTATAAATACCTCAAAAACCAAAGAGATTATCGCAGACTTCAGGAAGACCAAGAAAACAGAACACTCTACCCTCTACACACTGTATATGGAGAGGAGGGGAAAAGGGCAGAGAATTTCAAGTATACATCACACATGATTTGACCCAACCTGTTCTCAGTCCCTAAGTTTCCAATTTTGATGCTTGTGCAGAAGCTGTCTGTGTCTGCATGATGACGCAAAAGGTGCCCCCTGGCATCCTCTCATTGACGCGATGAGAAACCCTATGGTTTTCAACGAGAAAATTTGTTGTCAGTTATCAATCTTTGAATATTACTTTATGTGCTGAACCTCAGTGTTTTATAATACTTATGAATATATTAATGTGATATTACATTATACAATCATTTATAATATTTTCTAAACCTAACCGATAATCAACAATATACAACATGAGACACTTGATACATAATTTGATATACATTACACTATTATAGATATTTTTAAGCACCCAATTGCACATTAAACCTAACCAGTTTTCAACAATAGAAAAGATGTAACAAGCAGATAATGTACAGTCACAATCTTTTGTTTTTTTTAAATACACAATAATAAAATTCCAAACCATACAATGGCATTGTGTGAGTAGCAGAGTAAAATTGAAGGTTTTAATCGGTAAAAATATTCCCCCTACGTGAAGACATTCTGATTCCGTATCATCCTGATTCTACCAGCACGTTTTATAAAAATAATAAATGTACATTGGTCACAAGGCACACGAGAGCCAATGGTAAATACTTGAGCTTGTGACAATCAGTCATAAGACACAAGAAAGCCAATAGTATAATCGCTGAGTCTCTGACGTCATTATGCTTGAGGCGGCAATTTTTGAATGTGTTATAACAAAACTTGTGCAGGATGTGTTACGGTGGACGCCAGGTGTCCGTGATCGGTGACTAAAAACTTACATTTAGGTTTGTACTTCACATGATTGCAAGACTCTGATTACACCCCCAAATGAAACGGGTCACTTCAGCAGTGCAGGATGTGTACAGACAGATTAAATAGATAAACAACAGATTATATATTAACCACTGTAAATAAAACTTGCTGATTTCAAATTAAATGAAAATTATTCCCCCAACATAAGTCACAATGACAAAATTGTACCCCAACGTATAATTAAACAATGCTAAAATTCTAATGCCAATCGCGTCAGTCAGTTGTTATCAAAGTGGTTTCTCATTGAAAAGAATGCACTTGCTTGACGCCAGAGGGGCACTTTTTTTTGACTCTTGCACAAGCATCAGTCTTTGACACCTTGGGAGTGAGAACGTGTGCACACATCACATCTGGTGAAAAAAGCACAAAGACTATTCATCTAACGAAACTGAAAAGGCCCAAATACCAAAACTACTCAAAGATCTCCAGCCAAGTACTGTGGAAAGTATACTCTCCTTCACTGCTACTGACTGGAGAGACCTACAGCGTGTGGTGAAAGCGGCCCAGCAGGTTATCGGATCTAAGCTCCCAGTCGACTGCAAAAGAAAGCAAGAAGCATTGCCAGGGACCCAACCCGGACACTTCCTGTTTGGCCTTCTATCATCTGGCAGGTGGTACAGGACTATACACACCTGTACAAACAGACTGAGGAATAGTTTCTTTCCTAGGGCTGTAGCTTCCCTCATCCTTACTCGAAAAGGTCACGGAGACTGATCTGTCAGGCTCCCCTCTCTCTCAAACACACACACACACACACACACACACACACACACATAAACACACACATACAGGACCCTATATTAACAGTGCTAGCACTAAGCGCAAGGCTATGCTTTAAGTCATAAGTGCAAAGTCAGTGGGTATGGCCATGAAGTTTTGGAATTTTTGTGCAAGAATGCGCCAAGCTAATGAGCTGGGTCAAGTACAGTTTCATTCTCCGGTACTTCTCCGGTAATTGAACCATCTGTGTCCTATTATATAGTCCATTCCCTCAAGCACCAGCAATATAAACAAAGAGAGCACATTCATAAGAAGTTGGAAGTGTAAATGGACTGTATGCAATGAATTAGAAAAATAGAAATAGGCACTGAATGTTGGGCATATTTCAATAACAGCGACACACTCCTTTTATACGCATGGAAACTATGGTTCTGGATGTAGGCTCCGTTAAATTACAGAGAATGTAAGTTATTAATCATTTTCATCTACTAACACACAAATCATGGATGCACAGTGATCGTATCATCACGCACTTCACTTCTACTAGTTGATTTTTTTTTCTCCCCAATTTGAAATGCCAATTCCCAATGCACTCTAAGTCCTCGTGGTGGCGTAGTGACTCACCTCAATCCGGGTGGCAGAGGACCAATCTCAGTTGCCTCTTATCACCTGGCTTGTTGAGTGCATTACCCCGGAGACATAGCGTGTGGAGGCTTCACACTATTCTCCGTGGTATCCACGCACAACTCACCATGTGCCCCACCAAGAGCGAGAACCACATATTATAGCAACCACGTGGAGATTACTCCATGTGACTCTACCCTCCCTAGCAACCGGGCCAATTTGGTTGCTTTGGAGACCTGGCTGTAGTCACTCAGCACACCCTGGATTTGAACTTGTGACTCCAGGGGTGGTAGTCAACGTCTTTACTCGCTGAGCTACCCAGGCCCCCTGTCGATTTTGTGAAATAACCATATGTGGCAAGTGGGGCATGGTAAGAGGGAATGTATAGCAATAAAGCCTAAATTAGAATTTTGGCCATTGTAGATAGAAGAATGTAGCCAACTTCACTACCCTGGGGATATACACAGACGTGGGAATAATTCTACGCACCAGATAGGTCACACAGGTCCATTTCCACCACTGAAAGGCAAAGAGATGTGGATACCAGTACAAAAATACATGTCACAATTATTAAAAACAGTAAAAACACTGGTAAACTCTGTGGCGAGATATATAAATCACATCAACCAAAATTCACATACAAATACACACCAAATGGAGCGGAGGCTTACCAGTAGGGAGCAACTAATTGCAGAGGCTACCTGTCCTGGAACTGGAACACGCACACACAAAACCACCACCAGGTACAGAAGGGAAGTACTCAAGCGCTCAGCTCCTGCAAAAAATAATTTACATTCAAACAGTTAGTAAGTGAATGACACAATAATGGGCTGAAATCCCACAAAACAGGGCCATACACAAATCTGAGCCCAGCACAGCTTAGTACTAACACAAAAACATGTACGCATATACATTATCAGTGCGATTGGGTTTCAGAATCACTCAAGAAAGATAATCACAGTCCAGACCAAATTAATTCAACCTCCTTAAAAAGAAAACCTGAGTATACCGGTGTAACAGTCCAAGGACGGGCAAAGAGGAGGCGGGAACCAGCTGAACAGTCAACGTAAAGTTTAATCAGAAACTTAAACATAAGTTTAAAACTTAAAACAAACATAAACAAACACAGACACACATGCAACGCGTACGTCTCTCTCTCTCTCTCTCGCAATCCTCACACACTCCTCCCCCGCCCGATTCAGGCCGGGGCGCAACCAGTCTGACTGTGACACTGATTGGCAATCAGTCACATTGTTAATCCAAAAACAGAGAGGTGGCAGCCTATCCTGCTAAACATAGAAAACACAATAAAGTACTATTCGGTAGAGTAAAAAAAATTTAGTAGTCTGTATTTACAAAAACACAAGAAATAATAAAATTTATAATGAAAAAGTAATAATAATTATTAATAAGTCCACAGGTTTGTAATAATAACTTAAAAGTTTAATTAGTAGTAATAATTACTACAATATAAAATAGTGTACAGTAAGTAGTTCATGGTAATAAATTATTTATTAACACTTTAATAAATTTCGCATTTAATTTTAAGGACAGGTTTGTTTACTTCTGTATGATACACAGTTGTCACCAATTGATTTCCAATGTGAAAATCTAAGTCCTGAAGCAAAACCAGTTTCATTAGTTGTCTCTGACTTTTGGACCCCGTTTTGAGTTCTGACTTTAAAATGCAATATTCCAAGTAAAGCTTAACGAAGACAATCTGATTCTTACATTCCTTCACAACTTCATTGTGTATATTACCAAAGAAATGACTCGGCACACTGCAGGACCTTTCTGTTCTGAGAAAGGTCAGACTTAGTAATTAAATCACTTGCGCAAACAAATCATACTCACACCTGCACACACATTCATGCACATACAAGAAAATCGTATTACTCAAGAGGTTGCTTTTTCCTCATTTGGGAGTCTCAGTGTTTATCAAATCAAATCAGATCAAATCCCTTTATTGTCACTCAGCCAAATACACAAGTGCAACAGTGGGTGAAAGTCTTGGGTGCGGTTTCACCCAATTGAATCCAATTGTTCATTGTTTTCTCATGTTAGTTCATAATGCATTGAGTAATGTTAACACATCCAACTTTTAATGTTATAAATGTGTTATACATAGAAATTTACATTAACCAAGATTTCAAAAAAGTTGTAAGTTACTTAAAATGCAAGTGAATGAAGATTTCTCTTTTGAAGCTCCAAAAATCACAGACAGTCAGCATAAACATCATCCATACGACTCCAGCAGTTAAATTAATGTCTTCTAAAGAGAAACGCACTTTAAGTACTTTTAATTATACTTTTTAACTATAATCCAATGCTTTGGGTAAGCTTCACAAGAGAGTGGAGATCACGCAGTCTCTTGTGTGACGTATTAGCGTTGCCATGATACCGACGTAAACTCACGTTCTCCTCTCGGTTGAGACATCCAGAATAAGCACACAAATGTACCATTGTGAGTAAAGAAACAGATACAAATACAGATCTAAACCAAAACCAACGAAGCTTCTATACAGCATTCCTCCTTCTCAATTGTAAACAGCGTTGCTCTTCCGGCTGTGACTCATGTGTCTCAGTTCTTCCATGTTTCAAAGGCCAATGCGATTACATCATACATGCACACCGCTGCTGACCGAAAGCATGATTTAGAGTTTAAAAAAAAAGTAGTTATACAAATATTTATCTTTTTCTTACCAAAAGTGATTGTGTTGCTTTAGAAGACATTCATTTAACAGCTGGTGTGGCTGGATGAAGTTTATGCTGACTGTCTGTGATTTTTGGAGCTTCAAAAGAGAAATCGCCATTCACTTGCATTTTAAGGACCTACTGAGATAAGATATTTTACTATATTTCTTCAAATGTGTTCTGGTGAAGAAAGAAAGTCATACATACCTGGGATTTCATTAGGGTGAGTAAATAATGAGATAATTTACATTTTTGGGTGAACTATCCGTTTAACTAATGTTAACAAATACAACCTTATTGTAGTGTTACTTTACCAAATGTCTGAAGTAAAATTAAAATGTAATGTACAAGTAAATTACTCTGTTCATCAGTAATGATTATTGCAGGCTTTGCAAGTCAGCATTAAAACAAAGTATTTAAATACTTGAATATAGTAGCCTAATATATGCAATAAGTAACAGACTCCGTCTCTGTATTCACAAAGGGGTCCTTGGTCTGATAAAGGTTGAAGAACCTGATGATAAACAAATGAAATTTTAAATAATAATAGTTACAATATTCATATATATTCATATATACAGGTGCATCTCAATAAATTAGAATGTCGTGGAAAAGTTCATTTATTTCAGTAATTCAACTCAAATTGTGAAACTCGTGTATTAAATAAATTCAATGCACACAGACTGAAGTAGTTTAAGTCTTTGGTTCTTTTAATTGTGATGATTTTGGCTCACATTTAACAAAAACCCACCAATTCACTATCTCAAAAAATTTGAATATTTTGACATGCCAATCAGCTAATCAACTCAAAACACCTGCAAAGGTTTCCTGAGCCTTCAAAATGGTCTCTCAGTTTGGTTCACTAGGCTACACAATCATGGGGAAGACTGCTGATCTGACAGTTGTCCAGAAGACAATCATTGACACCCTTCACAAGGAGGGTAAGCCACAAACATTCATTGCCAAAGAAGCTGGCTGTTCACAGAGTGCTGTATCCAAGCATGTTAACAGAAAGTTGAGTGGAAGGAAAAGTGTTGAAGAAAAAGGTGCACAACCAACTGAGAGAACCGCAGCCTTATGATTGTCCAGCAAAATCGATTCAAGAATTTGGGTGAACTTCACAAGGAATGGACTGAGGCTGGGGTCAAGGCATCAAGAGCCACCACACACAGACATGTCAAGGAATTTTGCTACAGTTGTCGTATTCCTCTTGTTAAGCCACTCCTGAACCACAGACAACGTCAGAGGCGTCTTACCTGGGCTAAGGAGAAGAAGAACTGGACTGTTGCCCGGTGGTCCAAAGTCCTCTTTTCAGATGAGAGCAAGTTTTGTATTTCATTTGGAAACCAAGGTCCTAGAGTCTGGAGGAAGGGTGGAGAAGCTCATAGCCCAAGTTGCTTGAAGTCCAGTGTTAAGTTTCCACAGTCTGTGATGATTTGGGGTGCAATGTCATCTGCTGGTGTTGGTCCATTGTGTTTTTTGAAAACCAAAGTCACTGCACCCGTTTACCAAGAAATTTTGGAGCACTTCATGCTTCCTTCTGCTGACCAGCTTTTTAAAGATGCTGATTTCATTTTCCAGCAGGATTTGGCACCTGCCCACACTGCCAAAAGCACCAAAAGTTGGTTAAATGACCATGGTGTTGGTGTGCTTGACTGGCCAGCAAACTCACCAGACCTGAACCCCATAGAGAATCTATGGGGTATTGTCAAGAGGAAAATGAGAAACAAGAGACCAAAAAATGCAGATGAGCTGAAGGCCACTGTCAAAGAAACCTGGGATTCCATACCACCTCGGCAGTGCCACAAACTGATCACCTCCATGCCACGCCAAATTGAGGCAGTAATTAAAGCAAAAGGAGCCCCTACCAAGTATTGAGTACATATACAGTAAATGAACATACTTTCCAGAAGGCCAACAATTCACTAAAAATGTTTTTTTATTGGTCTTATGATGTATTCTAATTTGTTGAGATAGTGAATTGGTGGGTTTTTGTTAAATGTGAGCCAAAATCATCACAATTAAAAGAACCAAAGACTTAAACTACTTCAGTCTGTGTGCATTGAATTTATTTAATACACGAGTTTCACAATTTGAGTTGAATTACTGAAATAAATGAACTTTTCCACGACATTCTAATTTATTGAGATGCACCTGTATATTGTCATGATCCTGCCTCTTCGGTCTTGTTTTATTCTTGTGTTGGCAGGATTGTGACAGTTTCCTCCGCCCACCCATCTCTCAGGTTGTCCCATATGCTGTTTGTTTCTCTCTCTCCCTCCTGTTTCTCACAGGTGCTGCTATTATTCTCTCATTTGTCTTGTCTTCCCTGTCAAATCATTGTGTTAGTTTCCAGTTGAGTTGTTTTGTTCTGGTCTAGTTTTTTCTCAGCTGAGAGTTTTTATTTGTATTTGTTTATTTATTCAATAAAACCTTTTTTGAAACTTTTCATTGCTTACACCTTGGGTCCCTCCTCAAAACCTGTAACATATATATTCTTTCCAGTGGGGAATTCTAGATGTTCCTTTTCAGTGAAATGTAAAATCATGCACTGTGGTTTGGACCTATTTGGTCAAGTATAATGTGAATCTCCAGGGGGGATTTTAAACTTGGTAACATGAACATAAGATAAGTCCATATGACACACGGCTGAGGACCATGTGAACAGATCCAGACCAAACCACATATTTACACATGAGCCTTCACATGCACATTTATAATGACACAAACATAACAGCAAGGGGAAGTGAAATAAAATCACTACTTTGAAAATCACGAGGCCAATGAAAACATAATATATAAGGCCAAACAGTGACCCAAAACAACACCATTTGATTTTGAGAAGTTTTCTACTTGAGACGCTTTAAACAACACCATGAACTTCCTCCTGTTGTTCACCTTAATTGCAGCCAGCATTCTCCTTTCCAGTGGTAAGTTTGATAATGAATAAATTGCATATTATTATTATTCTGGTTTCATTATTGCAAATGTCATACCAGTTTAAGTTTTCTTTAATCTTGCTTTTGGAAATGGTAGCTGGTTTGTTGGTGGTCAAGGTCTACCATCTAAAACCATGTAAATCGAACTACCATTAGAAGCAGGGCACTGTTATCCAGAAACACCGGATTTAAAAAAAACAACAATTTTCTTTATTTTTTCTAAAAGTACTCTTGGCTTCATTCTTATTGCAACAAAATATCTATATTTATAATGTCTGTACATAGTTTCACATGAAATTATCTCCAAAAACAACCAGTGACTCTCAGGTGAGTCCTTATAATCTAGAATTCAGCAGATTCTGTGGGGTTATGATTAATCTAGGTTCTGTTTCCTTAAAACGATAATGCACTAATATTCTACTATGATCTACTAAAAGCTCTGTTTGCACTAGGTCATTACAAAATCATTGTGCTATTGCCTTTGGACACAAAGTCGCATAGTTGCATTCTTAGGCTTTCCAGCCCTGGATTTATGGTTAAGTTCTTATTTGATTGGCGCGTCAGTGAACAGCATCCCCACTGAATAGAGTTTTACAGTACATAAAAAAGGAATTCATCATTTTTCTAGAGTATTTCATGAGAAAGGGGATTTAGGATCAGCAGTGCAATTCTGGGTTGGTGCCCAGCGAAAGAAAAAGAAGCCAACAGTACTACAGAACTCTCCCCTTATGTTCCCTTGTTTGGGATTAAAGGTCATCTTGATGGGATTCTGCAGATGTTTCTGGAAGCCATAGAGTGCAAATTAAAAAAGAATGAAGAAATAAATTATCAATCTATTCATTTGAAAATAAAAATGTGAATAAATAAACCGATTTATACATGGAAAAATAAATAAACACATTTAAATTTGTTTATTTAATTAATGTTTAAAACGTAATTGTATTTAACAGTTAAATTTTGCAATAATAAATCGTGTGTTTAATTCATGTTTAAATTGCAATTAAATGTAACAATAAAATAAAACATTATATAAACATAAAACGTTACATTTAATTGCATTTTAAACATGAATTAAATACATTTTTTATAAATGCACAATTTAATTGTTAAATATAATTACATTTTTCAACATGAATTAAATAAACTAATTCAAACATGTCTATTTATTTTTCCATTTATAAATCAGTTTATTTATTCATGTTTTTATTTTCAAATTAATAGATTGATATCTAATTTTTTTTTAAATTGGCACTCCAAAGCTAGGCTTTGTCAGAAACTTGAAAAAAGGCCATCTTTGCAGTCGGTATCGTCATGGTTACTGGTGTAACCTCCGTTCCCTGATGGAGGGAACGAGACGTTGGTCCCTCCTGCCACAACGCTGAACTACCCGCTGAAATGGCCGGACCTTATATCGGCTCCTCAGCATAAAACCTGAATGAGTGGTTGCATACCAGCTCCTTTTATACCCGTATGTTCGGGGGAGTGGCATGCAAATACCACTCGCCAATTTTCATTGGCCTTTTATCAAAGACCAGAGGTGTCTCGGGCTCCCAAGAGTGACCCCTAGTGTCACTACATCGACACCAACGTCGAGTGAGTGACAGATAGGGAACCTGAGGTTTGTTTTGTTGATTTACAATGGGCATTTATTCTTTCCTCAGCGATACAGCCTCTTGGCGCAGGTTACAACAGCCATTGCATGTGTTTAAAACTAAATTCCTCCATCAGGGAACAGAGGTCACACCAGTAACCATGACATTCCCTATCTGTCACACACTCGACGTTGGTGTCGATGTAGTGACACTAGGGGTCCCTATACAAAACGCCACAAGGCTGAACTGTGTTACGTGAACTGGCGGTGTGTGGTGGGCAGACTTGCTGTGTGCCTCATAGCCAGCGCACCAGGTCGACACGTAACCTCCCCCAACACAGTTATGAGTGTCGAACGGCCCTTTTTGGGGACAAGTCGACTACCCAGAGATAGAGACAGGCTTAACGCAGTCGTGGCCTCTTTCCCCTTCTCTTTTTCCACTCCCTAAAAAAGAAGGGGGATTATCTGACTGGGCCGCCAGGTCTAGTCGGGGGGTGTCCCTCCCAAGGGGAGGACACCGAAGAGACCACACCTTGCCCCAAGAGAGGGGGGGGATATTTAAGTGGAAGAATACATCACATGCTCTTTCCAACCATGTGGAGAGCCTTCAAGGTAGATCCTGCCCAATGGGGGAGGAGTTACTACAACATGGAGACTGAGGGGCTCTGCCCAAGATAGACGCATTTTGCCAGTAGGGAAACGAACTAGCGGAAAATATAGATCGCATGGGGTTAGCCTTACAGGGAACCGCCACATGCGGAGCACCTACCCCAGAACCGGGCTCTTAGTTAGCGCGTGTACTGGGCCGGCAGCGAACCTCTCCGAAAACTCGACTGCCACAGGGCTCGGAGGAAGTCAACCAGGGAACAACTTTTGTGAACACTACTGGGAATTAACAGCGCACGTCTTCAGCTCAAAAGGAGGTGGAAGGCGCTATGTGCAAGCGATACACCCGGCCGGCTATCCCGGGCTTATCCGCTTGTGTTGCGTGCCACTACCTGGGACGAAACCGGTTCCACCTGGAGGTTGTAGAACCTTGCAAAGGTGTTGGGTGTTGCCCAGCCCGCTGCTCTGCAAATGTCTGTTAGAGAGGCACCTCTGGCTAGGGCCCAAGAAGCCACTACACCACGGGTAGAATGGGCTCGTAGCCCTACCGGGGGCGGCATGTTTTGGGCAAGACACGCCATAGTTATGGCGTCAATGAGCCAGTGGGTGATCCTCTGCTTGGAGACAGCACTTCCTTTCCGCTGTGCACAAAAGCAGACAAAGAGCTGCTCAGAGATTCTAAAGGTTCACCACCTGGTCCCTAAAAGGAGTGGTGGGAACCTTGGGCACAAAGCCCGGTCGGGGGTCTCAGGATCACGTGAGAATAGCCCGGACCGAACTCCAGGCACATTTCGCTGACAGAGAACGCTTGCAGGTCACCTACCCTCTTGATGGAAGTGAGCGCAGTCAGGAGGACAGTCTTCAAGGAGAGTGCCTTAAGCCCGGCTGACCGCAAAGCTCAAAGGGGGCTCTCTGTAGACCCTGAAAAACTACAGAGGTCCGATGAGGGAACAAGGCGCGGCCTGGAGGGATTCAGCCTCCTGGCGCCTCTTAGGAACCTGATGATCAGATCATGCTTCCCTAAGGACTTACCATCGACTGCGTCATGGTGTGCTGCTATGGCAGCAACGTACGCCTTCAAGGTGGAAGGGGACAGCCTCCCTTCCAAACTCTCTTGCAGGAAGGAAAGCACTGATCTGACTGTGCACCTCTGGGTGTCTTCCTGACGGGAAGAACACCACTTAGCGAACAGACGCCACTTAAAGGCATACAGGCACCTCGTAGAGGGAGCCCTAGCCTGAGTGAACGTGTCTAACACCGCAGGTGGGAGACAGCTTAGGTCTTCCGTGTCCCGTCCAGGGGCCAGACATGGAGATTCCAGAGGTCTGGGTGCGGGTGCCGGATGGTGCCCCTGCCCTGAGAAAGAAGGTCCTTCCTCAGGGGAATTTGCCTGGGGGGAGCTGTCACGAGGAGCGTGAGGTCCGAGCACCACGTCTGGGTGGGCCAGTAGGGTGCTTACCAGGACGACCTTCTCCTCGTCCTCCCTGACCTTGCACAGGGTCTGTGCGAGCAGGCTCACTGGGGGAAAACGCATATTTGCGAATGCCAGGGGACCAGCTGTGTACTAGCGCGTCTATGCCGAGGAAGGCCTCGGTGAGGGCGTACCAGAGCGGGCAGTGGGAGGATTCTTGGTAGGCGAACAGGTGCACCTGTGCCTGACCGAATCGACTCCAAATCAGCTGGACCACCTGAAGGTGGAATCTCCACTCACCCTTGAGGGTAACCTGTTGTTACGGCGCGTCCGCCGAAGTGTTGAGGTTGCCCGGGATGTGAGTGGCTTGCAGCGACTTGGTGCTGCTAACTCCGTTGGAGGAGACGGCGGGCGAGTTGTGACATACAGCGGGAGCGCAGACCACCTTGGCAGTTGACATATGCTACCGCTGCCGTGCTGTCTGTCCGAACTAGCACGTGCTTGCCCTGGATCAACGGCCGGAACCTCCGCAGGGCGAGCAGAATTGCCAGTAACTCGAGGCAGTTGATGTGCCAACGCAGCCGCGGACCCGTCTAGAGGCCGGCGGCTGCGTGCCCGTTGCCAACAGCGCCCCAGCCCATTTTGGAGGCGTCTGTCGTGACCACGACGCGCCTGGAGACCAGTTCTAGGGGAACACCTGCTCGTAGAACCGAGAGGTCGGTCCAAGGGCTGAAAAGACGGTGACAGACCGACGTAATGGCCACGCGGTGTGTCCCATGGTGCCATGCCCGTCTCGGGACTCGAGTCTGGAGCCAGTGCTGAAGCGGCCTCATATGCATCAACCCGAGCGGGGTGGCCACCACCGAGGATGCCCCAGGAGCCTCTGAAAAAGTTTCAGTGGAAACACTGTTTTCTGTTTGAACGCCTTCAAACAGGCCAGCACCGACTGGGCACGCTCGTTCTTAAGGTGCGCCGTCAAGGAGACTGAGTCCAACTCCAAACCGAGAAAAGAGATGCTCTGAACCGGGAGGAGCTTGCTCTTTTCCCAGCTGACCCGAAGCCCTAGTCGGCTGAGGTGTGAGAGCACCAGGTCCCTGTGTGCGCATAACACGTCTCGAGAGTGAGCGAAGATTAGCCAGTCGTCGAGATAGTTGAGAATGCGAATGCCCACCTCCCTTAACGGGGCAAGGGCAGCCTCTGCGATCTTCGTAAAGACGTGAGGAGACAGGGACAGGCCGAAAGGGAGGACTTTGTACTGATATGCCTGACCCTCGAACGCAAACCGCAGGAAGGGTCTGTGTCGAGGAAGGATCGAGACGTGAAAGTACGCATCCTTCAGGTCTACCGCCGCGAACCAATCTTGATGCTGGACGCTCGCTAGAATGCGTCTTTGCGTCAGCATCTTGAATGGGAGTTTGTGTAGGGCCCGGTTCAGTACTCGCAGGTCCAAGATTGGCCGCAACCCACCGCCTTTTTTCGGTACAATGAAGTAGGGGCTGTAAAACCCCTTCTTCATCTCGGCTGGAGGGACAGGTTCTATCGCGTCCTTCCGTAGGAGGGTAGCGATCTCCATGCAAGGTAGCAGCATTTCCGACTTTCACCAAGGTGAAATGGACACCGCTGGACCTGGGCGGATGCCCGGCGAAGTGAATCGCGCAGCCGGGTCGGACGGTCCGGACCAGCCCTCGTGACGGACTGGAAAGCGCAAGCCATGCGTCCAAGTTCCGCGCAAGGGGGACCAAAGGGACAATGTCATCAGATGTACCGGCAGGTGGGGCCTCGCGGCGGGGCGGAGCTCGAGGTGCCACACCACATCGTGGCCGTGCTGAGTCCGAGGACATCGAAGCACTTACCTGGCTCCTTGTGACCACCCCCGGAACAGCCTGGGACGGGGGAGGAAGAGGCCTGTCCTCGTGACCCGTGGAGACTGTCACATCGGGGGCGGATTTGTGCCACAGCTGGGCGCTCAGGGCGGGAGACCGCCGCTGGAGCGCCAACCTGCCAAATGGAGTGGTGGACGGTGGTCATGATGCCAGCCGTACACACCGGATATGTGACCCAGGGAACAAGGAAACCACTCTTGCGGAGCTCTTGAGTACTGCAGCCACTTGGGCATGCAGCGCAATTAAATGCAAAAGGTAACAAAAAGATGAAGATCTGCTTACCAGCTCCAGAGCAGCGGGTTTCGTTGTCCCTGGGTCGCCCGTCTCAAGGGCGCTTTGAAGCCTTTCACGGGTTCTGGGCGGCCGCGAGACGGGTGGCGTCTGCTTCCTGCAGTGGGCTCCACGCCAGGGCCAGGCCAAAGGGGCGGGCTGCAGCGGAGCCGGTGCAGTCACCGCAGGGGGACGCCCTCGGTGATGAGTAGATGGGGTGCAGGATCTTGAGCCGCGCCGGGGCAGGATAAGCCGGCTAGCATCCATCTACTGCTCTACCATCGAGAACTGCTGGGCAAAGTCCTCGACGGTGTCACCGAATAGGCCCGCCTGGGAAATGGGGGCAGCAAGGAATCGTGTCCTGTCGGCGTCACCCATCTCGACCAGGTTGAGCCAAAGGTGGCGCTCCTGGACCACTAGTGTGGCCATCGTCCGCCTGAGAGTCCGCGCCGTGACCTCCGTCACTCGGAGAGCGAGGTCGGTCGCCGAGCGCAGTTCCTGCATCAATCCCGGGGCGGAACTTGTCCAGCGGCACCGTAGGCTTTGACCGTCAGAGACAACGTAAACCTACAGGCCTTGGAAGGGGGCTTTGGGCACCCATGCCAGGTGGCGGCGCTCTGCGGGCATAGGTGCACCGCGAGCGCCTTTATCCACCGGGGGATTGCTGAATAACCCTTGGCCGCCCCACCATCGAGGGTATTGAGAGCGGGGAAGCTGAAGAGATCGGGACCGGGCAGTAAAAGGTGCCTCCCACGACCTTGTCAGCTCTTCATGCACTTCCGGGAAGAAAGGAACGGGGCGGGGCGTGGCTTTGAGCAGCGCCGCGAGCCCAGGAACCAATTACCGAGCCGCGAGGGTTCAGGGAAGAGCGGTGAAATCCACTCTAACCGATGCTCGCGGCTGTCCGGGAAAGCATGTCGTCATCTCCGCGTCAGTCTGTGACTGGGCGATCGACCCCGAAGGGAGGAGCCCAGCCGAGGCTTCCGACTGGACGAGCCCGCTCTCCGATGCTGCGCTCGAGAGCTCATCACTTTCGCAGGCTCCGAATAAGAGGTCGAATTCGCCGTGAGACGAGCCGGTGGACTCACCCGGAAGCCCGATCGGGGCAGACGAGCTTGCTGGGGAATGGGAGGTCCGCGGGGGTATACCCGGCAGAGGCGGTCCCATTGGGGTCCCCAAATCACCCCCAGTGCTAGCCGCGCTGGCCTCAAACCCGTGGGTAAAAGGACCGAGGCGGGAGCCTCTGGGGTGGCTCGCTTTCTTACGAAGGCGAGCCGCGACCGCAACGTTGCCATGGACATATTCTCGCAATGAGAACATGACCATCCACGAACGCTGTCTCCGCGTGAGCAGTGCCCAGACACGAAAGACAGTGATCGTGACCGTTAGAACACAACCAGGAATAAGACACAATCGGAGAAGCATCTTTAAAAAGACGCGTCTTTAAAAAGACTTTCCATGTGTGCGCTCTTTTAGAGAAATATATACTCTTTTAGAGGGGAAAATGCTCTTTCAGAAAATATACTCTCTAGTTTTTCTGCCGAAGCGCCCAGGGGCATTCTCTGCAGTGCACCAGTGCAGAGGAGGGAGAAGCCGCTGAAATGCGCCGTCAGATCCAGCAGGTGAATGAACAGTAGTATTCAGCTCAGCGAGCATGACCGTTCGGCTCCGAAGAGAAAATCTGAATGAGTGGTTGCATACCAGCTCCTTTTATACCCGTATATTCGGGGGAGTGGCATGCAAATACCACTCGCCAATTTTCATTGGCCTTTTATCAAAGACCAGAGGTGTCTCGGGCTCCCAAGAGTTACCCCTAGTGTCACTACATCGACACCAACGTCGAGTGAGTGACAGATAGGGAACCTGAGGTTTGTTTTGTTGATTTACAATGGGCATTTATTCTTTCCTCAGCGATACAGCCTCTTGGCGCAGGTTACAACAGCCATTGCATGTGTTTAAAACTAGAGTCTAGGGTAATCCCACCGGACAACCACCGAAGTGTGGAGATCCTGCCTAAAGGTCCTCACTGCAAGACTACAGAGGTTATGTGAGTACCACTCCGAAGAATATTCAAAAATCTTCCTGGAATATCATTAACAGGTGCGTTTTAGTGGGGAATGAGCACATAAATAATATTCAGAGCCCAAAAAATATCTTCACAAAACTCTAAATTAATTCTTTGGTCCCCTCCCAATTATTAATTATGAGAAAGGACATTGAAATTGTTAGCTGGGGGTTGCTGTCATCATTAAGCAGGGATTTGATTAATTGAGAATTAATTTTCTTATTCACTTTTTATTTACATTATTTTATTGTTTGAATTATGATTACAGTGGAAAACATCAATTCCTCTGTTTGCATATAAACAGTGGATTTTCTTTATTGTAATTAAACTATAAATGAAACAAAGAAACAAAAATTATAGGTGAAGTATGTAATTTTTGGATGATCAAATATTTAAAGTCTTTTCATGCTTTTTAAAACCCCTTCAACAAAAACTGGGCACTGAAACATCAACAATAATATAACTGTAATATAAACATAAACAGAGAAAAAAAAAATTCAAGTCACTTTAATTAAACAGACTTTTTTTTCACATAATGGGGTAGTAATGGCATTTAACATTGTCTCAGCTTCAGAGTTTGAGGTGGCATTATCTTTTTCTTCAAAACATGTCTAAAACAGTCATTACTTTAGAAGTTCTGTTTAAATGACACAATTCACCTTTAAGCAGCAATTTGACTTTTGATTTTAATTTATGTATATACTGTGTGTATATATATATACAGTATATAAACAAATATATATATATATATATATATATATATATATATATATATATATATATATATATATATATATATACAGTATATACATAAATTAAAATAAAAAGTCAGAAGTTTACATACACCTTAGCCAAATATATTTAAACTCAGTTTTTCACAATTCCTGACATTTAATCATAGAAAACATTCCCTGTCTTAGGTCAGTTAGGATCACTACTGTATTTTAAGAATGTGAAATGTTAGAATAATAGTGGAGAGAATTATTTCAGCTTTTATTTCTTTCATCACATTCCCAGTGGGTCAGAAGTTTACATACTCTTTGTTAGTATTTGGAAGCATTGCCTTTAAATTGTTGATCTTGGGTCAAACATTTTGGGTAGCCTTCAACAAGCTTCTCACAATAAGTTGCTGGAATTTTGGCCCATTCCTCCAGACAGAACTGGTGTAACTGAGTCAGGTTTGTAGGCCTCCTTGCTCTCACACACGTTTTCAATTCTGCCTTCAATTTTCTATTGGATTGAGGTCAAGGCTTTGTGATCCTTAAGCCATTTTGCCACAACTTTGGAGGTATGCTTGGGGTCATTGTCCATTTGGAAGACCCATTTGCAACTGAACTTTAACTTCCTGGCTGATGTCTTGAGATGTTGCTTCAATATATCATATAATGTTTCTTCCTCATGATGCCATCTATTTTGTGAAATGCACCAGTCCTTCCTGCAGCAAAGCACCCCACAACATGACCATTTTTCCTCCAAACATAACAATGGTCATTATGGCCAAACATCTAAATTTTTGTTTCATCAGACCAGAGGACATTTCTCCAAAAAGTAAGATCTTTGTCCCCATGTGCACTTGCAAACTGTAGTCTGGCTTTTTTATGGCAGTTTTGGTCCACAATTTTTTTTCTGAGGTCTTGGCTGATTTCTTTTGATTTTCCTATGATATCAAACAAAGAGGCACTGAGTTTGAAGGTAGGCCTTAAAATACATCCACAGGTACACCTCCAATTGACTCCAATAAGCCAATCAGAAGCTAATTGGTTAATTGCTTAAAGGCTTGATTTCATTTTCTGGAATTTTCCAAGCTGCTTAAAGGCAAAGTTAACTTAGTGTATGTAAACTTCTGGCCCACTGGAATTGTGATATAGTCAATTAAAAGTGGAAAAATGATTCATGTCATGCACAAAGTAGATGTCCTAAACGACTTGCCAAAACTATAGTTTGCTAATATGAAATCTGTGGAGTGGTTAAAAAAATTAGTTTTAATGAATTCAACCAAAGCGTATGTAAACTTCTGACTTCAACTGATATATATATTGGGGAATTTGAAAACATGTAATTTGAATAAAGATTTTCTTTTCAGTGCTGGTTTATCAAGTGGAGAGAAGATCTGCCTGAACCCCAGAACATCATGGGTTAAAAAACTCATTCACTTTGAGAAAAAACAACAAGGGATCAAGAAAGTCTTCTGACTAATATAACTTTGCTTCTCATTGCTCACTTGTCACTTTGTTAGTCATGTAGTGACTAATGATATTAATTATTATTGGTGTCACTGACGCCACAGATGTGGTTAAACTGACTCTTTTCGGTTCTTGCAAAATAAGTTGTGATAACTCATTTTTAGAGGCTTCATCACTATGTATTTTGTGTTGTATTCTTTGTCAAGAACTGTATATGGATGATTGTTGTGTTTTTTATATAAAGCCTTTGAATAAAAATGCCAGAAACATGTTTTCTGATGATGCAGCGGTCTGTGCAGGTCTGGACTGATATCATGATGTAGATTTCAAGATAAAAATTTGGGGTTGCCATTAGCATCCAACCATCTCCTCATAAGCTCTCCTGACAACACCTCAAAACAATAAACAACTGCAAAATATACTGACCAGAAATTTTGCTAATGTGATCAGACAAATTGCTGCTAGTCCTTTTGGAAGTCAAAGAAAGCTGATTTATTTAACACAACTGCTGTTGCCAGACTAAGCTGGCAAGAACAACCATTATGCCAGCCTGATCTCATAACTATTTGTAGCTATTCGAACATAACATTTAAACACAGATGTTTGAATGTTTAGATAAAGGCTGAAATGTACAATATGGACGTATTGACAGTATCAAAAAAAAAAAAAAGTTACATTTTTATGTATTTGCAGATTTAGAAACAAAAATATTTCCGAATCCATTATATTTGCAGGCTATAATTTTTGTAATATTTTTTAGACATTTTAGCCACTAATTCCACCACTACCCCTAAACCTGACCCTAACCATTTATTAACCCTTTCATACATACGTCAAACATATGTGATGATTAATAACTGGGTCCCGCAGAGTAGCATCACACATATGTGATTCTGCAATAGCCAATTACATTACAAGCTGTCAGATTAATATCGGCTTTTGCGCAGACACAGGCTTTATATATGACACTTATGTTATTTATATTTACTTAAACAGTTACTCATACAGCCTTTTAAACTACAGAATAAGCTTATTTTATATACATACATCCAACTCGTCACCAAAGAACCATGATAAAAAGTTTACAGCTCTTATACGCACTCAGTACATCAAAAGCGATCTTCCTCCGATGCGTGCTGCCATTTGTTTACATTAGGTTGTTATTCGTCAAACAAACAGCCACTCAAATAGTCTTTAAGCACATATGTTTATTTTATGTAACAAACAGCCAAATTGTCACCAAAGTACCACAATAACTGTTCACAACTTGTATGTGCAGTCATCAAATCTAAACGTGATCTTCCCATGCACGCAGCCTCATCTGCTGAGTAGGTACAGATGTGGATTACATTCACATAATGCAACTCAAACAGTCTCTTCAGGCATGTAATACATTTGTTTTCTGAAACAGAAAGCCATTCTATCACAAAAGCACCATGATAACAGTTTAAAACTCATACACTCAGTGAAAACATGCTGATCGAGCGTGATTATCTAATGCACACAGCCAAGTCTGTTTACATTAGCGCTCGTCTCACACACACACACAAGTACATAGGCAAACCAGACTGCTGATATTATTTGCTCATTTGTTTTTTTTTTTACAGGTATAAAAACAAAATAAACCAAAAACAGTAAAGCAGACATAACCCATTTGTTCACGTTTACTATATTATATACAGTATTTTTTTATGACAATAAATACTTATTCCAAACTTAATTGAGTTCCACTGCGAGAGAAAAAGTTGTAAATGTTGGAGTGTCAAAAAAAAAAAAAAATTTACAAACCATATAAGATTTGACACCACAGCCATCTCTGACAGTTTGCCAATAAATGTGCCTTATTTATAAATCTTATCACAGCTGACTGGTTGACAATCAGGGACTGTTATAAATCAGTTTGATTTACTGAAAGTGTTGGATAAAAATCTTTGCATGCAACACTGACATTCAGTGCTGTTCTTATCACACATTTGTGGCTCATGAGGAAAGTAGTGATAGTCAGTTTAGGGGATAGTTCATCCAAACATTAAAATTCTGTCATGATTTAATCACTCTCATATTGTTCCAAACCCATATTTCTCTCTATCCTCCGTGAAACACAAAAAGAGATCTCATTTCACCATTCACTTTCTTGTAGAAAACCTTTACAATTCTAATAAAAGTGTCATTGAATCCCATGCAATTCAGCGGCTGCTCCAAAAACATACAGTCTACTCAAATGCTTTGTCAGCATCTAAATTGCAAAGTATATGGGAATCTTTCTCTTTGTGGTAAGTTTAAAACTCTCCTAATATTGTTGGTACACTGCACTCATTAATAAATCAAAATTATCAGACTCGATGATAGAGAGAAGGATAATATAAAACAGGCAAGTTTATTACAGAATCGGCAGGAACACAGTATTTAAACAGGCAAGATGATCAATGGTGAGGTTCTTGAAAGGCAGGATAGTCAGATAGTAACTGAGGGTTAGACTTATAGGTTTCCAGAGCACAAACACAAGGGAGAAGACGAGGAGACTAAGGAAGACTGGATGACAATGGGAATGAAGACTTGGAATGACTGGATCGGGGTAAGTAGTCTATAACATCAGATGAGCATAAGACAAGGCCAGACAATGAGTGAGAGTGTGTGTGCTCTTCTTATAGTGATGGTGATGAGGGCTGATGAGTGCCAGGTGTGCATGATTAGCGTTGGTGAGTGTGAGGGCTGAGTGAGTGAGAGAGAGCCTGGTGTGATAGTGACAGTTGCCTTAACTTCTCAAGTGCATTCAATATTTAACATAATTGGAGCATTCTTTGTTATGGATAAATACTGTATTCTACAACCCTATATAAATCAAGTTTAGACATAAAAAAAAAAGTATATTCTAGAATAACTACCAAGCACCCGTGAAATAAATGTCAATTCATACTCCCAAGGGCAGAATTGTCGCCAAGCATTAACTAACCAAGCTCTCCCAAATGTATGTTCATCATTCACTTTGCATCTCTTTTTGTGATCCATGGAGAAAAGAAAGTCATACTGGTATGGAACAACACGAGGTTGAGTAAATCATGACATAATTGATTTTTGGGTGAACTATCCCTTTAAATGAAAATGTAAGAAATATATGCCAACCATTATCCATCCTTTAAATTTACATGAACATGTTGAACCACACCATCAATATGTGCAACAGACTGTTTGGTACATATATTCTGAACAACCTCATTTTAACTCACAAAAATGTAAAGGTGCAATAAGTAAGATTTTACCTGGTTCTTACTCGTCCCATCCAGTGGCAGTTCTAGCTTGCATGGCGCCCTGGGCGAACCCGCAACATATTGTGAGAAGCTTGTGGAAGGCTTTAAAAAAATGTAAAAATCGCTTCCTGACAGGAGTCAACACATCAGTGACATAAGTGCTATAGCGTGTTCACGTGATTAGTCTGAAGTGTGCTCTTTGTATACAACAGAGGAATGAACGTCACATGAGAGTTAGTTCATTTCAAATATCAATTCATTATTGATTTATTTCTTACACCAACCTAATGATTTGCTTCAGAAAACATTAATTGATCAACTGGAGTCACGTGGATTACTTTTATGCTGCCTAAATATGCCTTTTGGACCGTCAAACAGCCAGCAGCCTGATGGCACCCATGTACTTACATTATAAGGACCTACGGCGCTTAATTTTTTTTTTTTATCTTAATTTGTGTTCTGCTGAAGAAAGACAGTCATACACATCTGGGATGGCATCAGGGTAAGTGAATAATGAGAGAATTTACATTTTTGGGTGAACTATTCCTTTTAATTAAACAAATAAACGGTTTGGATGAGCTGCACGCTTCAACAGTGAGTGAATGTGAGAAGCAAACACTATTCACATCATTAACATCACGTGCGCTCTCTGTGTGTGTATAAATGACAAAGAGCAGATAAATGTATTCACTGTGAAGCACAGAATATGCAGACCATATGTTCATATAACTCAATCATAACCGTTTGCAGTTTAATAAGCACATCAGCCCATGTAGTGAACTAATTTTCTGGAGGTGTAAAGTCGCCGAAAACATCCGGTTTTCCACCTAAATTCAAAAATAAAAGCTCCACTTAACCAGGTGCGTGAAATTGGGAAAACAAATTCAAGAGAAATAAATGACTTCTTTATAGAAAAATTTCATATTCAATATAGTAGTAGTAGTAGTAGTAGTAATGATAAAAATAATATATAAATAATAATTACATTATATTTAAGCAATATCTCACAAGCAAGAGTTTCATCACTGCTTTCAATAATATAATGCTCTACTGCAGAGTACTGTATTTGACCAAAAACAAACAAACAAACAAAATCCAATTTTGGGATTTGGATTGTGCTGTGACGATCAGCATAGAAGCTATATATAGAAAACAAGGCCATAACCATGTCTTGAACATTGGGGGGGACCAAACCATTTTGGGGGTGGGGTGTTGCGGGTGTTGAGGTCACAAATATAGTGGTACTCGGTCCTTTAAAATAGTAAAGGTGATAAAATTATAATTTTCTGAATAAAGGCTTTAAATGTGTTAAAGTTTTTTTTAAATGCAAACAAATTTTTATAATTTTTGGTTTTAAAAGATACGTTTTTTTTTTTAATTCACACAGTACAAAACAAACACTGTGTCTGCATTGCTAACAATATGCCAGTTTCAGTCATCTTTTCTTTCTTTTTGTGCTGTATCAAAGAAAATACTAATATAATTTGAATTCCCTATCTGTCACTCACTCGACGTTGTGTCGATGTAGTGACACTAGGTGTCACTCTTGGGAGACCCAAACACCTCTGCTTTTTTGAAAAAAGGCCAATGAGAATTGGCGAGTGGAATTTTATTTGCATAAAAGGAGCTGGTATGCAACTACTCATTCAGATTTTCTCTTCGGAGCCGAGCAGTTCTATTCATTGAAGCTGAATTCATCCGCAAAGTTCAATCACCTCATCTGCTGGATTCTACGGCGCATTTCAGTGGCTTCTCCCCCTCTGCACCCGTGGAGTGCAGAGAATGACCCTGGGCACTTCAGCAGAAACAACTAAAAGAGTATATTCTAAAAAGAGTATAGTTTCTTTCTAAAAGAGCAGCACACACGGAATGTCTTTTTAAAGATGCCTTTCCATTTGTGTGTTATTCCTGGTTGCGGTCGATATCTCTCCGTTTCTGATGGCCACGATCGCTGTCTTACATGTCTGGGCACTGCCCACGCGGAGACACCTTTCGTGGATGAGTCATGTCCTCATTGCGAGAACATGACCATGGCAATGTTGCGGTCGCAACGTAAGAAAGCAAGCCACCCCAGCGTAAGAAAGCAAGCCACCCCAGCGGCTCCCTGCACCGGTCCTTCTACCTATGGGTTTGAAGCTGCGTCGGTTAGCACTGGGGGCGATTTGGGGACTTCAATGGGACCACCTCCGCTGGGTATCCCCCCATGGATGTCCCATTCCCCAGCACACTCGCTCGCTCTGATCAGGCTCTCGCACAAGACTGGCGGCTCATCTCAGCGCGAGTTCGACTTTTCATTCGGAGCTCCGGAAGACGATGAGTTATCGAGCGCAGCATCGGAGAGCGGGCTCGTCCAGTCTGACGCAGAGGCTTTGGCTGGGCTTCCTCCTTCGGGAACGGTCGCCCAGTCTCATGCCGACGCAGAAAGGACATGCTTTCCCCGGCGGCCACGAGCGTTGGGCTAGAGTGGAACCCTCCACTCTCCCCTGAACCCTCGCGGCTTGACGATCGGTTCCTGGGCACAGGGTGCTGCCTACGGCCATGCCCCATCCCTGTTCCTTTCTTTCCGGAAGTGCATGAGGAGCTGACAAGATCGTGGAAGGCACCTTTTACTGCCCTGTCCCGGTCTTTCAGCTCCCCCGCTCTCGCTACCCTCGATGGCGGAGCAGCCAGGGGGTATTCGGTGATACCCCAGGTGGATAAAGCGCTCGTGGTGCACTTGTGTCCGCAGAGCACCGCCACCTTGCGTGGGCGCCCGAAACTCCTGTCCAGGGCCTATAAAGCCTACGGTGCCACTGGACAAGCCGCCTCCACCCTGCACGCCATGGCTCTCCTGCAAGTACACCAAGCCAAGGCGCTAAAAGAACTGCACGAGGGTAGTTCTGACCCGTGATTGACACAGGAACTGCGCTCAGCAACCGACCTCACTCTCCTGGTGATGAAGGTCATGGCTCGGTCTCTCGGGCAGACCATGTCAACCCTGGTGGTCCAGGAGCGCCACCTTTGGCTCAACTTGGTCGAGATGGGAAAGGCGGACAAGGCACAGTTCCTTGACGCCCCCATTTCCCAGGTTGGCCTGTCTGGCGACGCCGTCGAGGACTTTGCCCAGCAGTTCTCGGTGGTGAAGAAGCAGACAGAGGTTTTACAGCATATCCTGTCCCGGTGCGGCTTAAGACCCTGCACCCTATCTGCTTGTCGCCAAGGGCGTCCTCCTGCAGCAACAACACCGGCTCCGCCACAGCCTGCCCCTGTGGCCTGGCTCCGATCTGGAGCCCTCCACAGGAAGCAGACGCCATCCGTCTCGCAGCCGGCCGCTAAGAACCCGAGGAAGGCTTCGAAGCGCCCCCGAGACAGGCGACCCAGGGGCGAGGAGACCCACTTCTCTGGGGCTGGTCGACAGACCACTCCATCCCCCGGTGGAGGGCCGGGAGGAGAATCTTTTGTTGCCGCATGCCCAGGAGGCTGCGGCACCCAAAAGCCTGACAAAAGAATGGTTCCCTCATCTCCTGGGTCACATATCCTGTGCGCACGGCCATCGTAACGACCACCGTCCACCATCCCATTTTGGCAGGTATGGTGCTCCAGCGGCGGACCCCCGCCCCTGTACGCCCAGCTGTGGCACAAACACGCCTGCACGGGATTGGTTCCAGTGGACTATGGGGACGACATTCTTCAACCCCCTCCTCGGCCAATCTTATGGTGGGTGGCAGGAGCCAGGTAAGTGCTTCGATGGCCCTGGACTCAGCATGGCCATGGGGCTCGAGTCCCCTCAACGTGGCACCTCGAGCTCCGCCCCACCAAGAGTACCTGCCGGTACATCTGACGTGATCATTCCCTTGGTCCCCCTCGCCCAGAGTTTGGATGCATGGCTCGTGCTTTCCAACCCATCGCGGTGGCTGACCCGGACCGTACGACTCGGCTACGCGATTCAGTTTGCCATGTGCCCACCCAGGTTCAGCGGCATCCGCTTCACCTTGGTGAAGGGCGAGAACGCCGCTACCTTGCATGCAGAGATCACTACCCTTCTGTGCAAGGGCACGATAGAGCCTGTCCCTCCAGCCGAGATGAAGAAAGGGTTCTACAGCCCTTACTTCATCGTACCGAAGAAAGGCGGTGGGTTGCAACCAATCCTGGACCTGCGAGTACTGAACCGGGCTTTGCACAGACTCCCGTTCAAGATGCTGACGCAAAAACACATTCTAGCGAGCGTCCGGCATCAAGATTGGTTCACAGCGGTAGACCTGAAGGACACATACTTTCACATCTCGGTCTTACCTCGACACAGACCCTTCCTGCGGTTTGCCTTCAAAGCACGCACAGTCCATGCTGAACTGTCTGAAGGCGTTCAGACAGAGAACAGTGGTTCCACTGAAACTTTTTCAGAGGCTCCTGGGGCATATGGCATCCTCAGCAGCGGCCACACCACTCGGGTTGATGCATATGAGACCGCTTCAGCACTGGCTTCAGACACGAGTCCTGAGATGGGCATGGCACCGCGGGACACATCGCGTAGCCATCACGCCTATCTGTCGCCGCCTTTTCAGCCCTTGGACCGACCTTGCATTTCTACGGGCAGGGGTTCCCCTAGAGCAGGTCTCCAGGAGCGTCGTGGTTACAACAGATGCATCCAAAATGGGCTGGGGCGCCATATGCAACGAGCACACAGCCGCTGGCTCCTGGACAGGCCCCCGGCTGCGTTGGCATATCAACTGCCTAGAGTTGTTGGCAGTACTGCTCACCCTGCAGAGGTTCCAGCCATTGATCCAGGGCAAGCAAGTGTTGGTCTGGACGGACAACACGGCATCGGTAGCGTACATCAACTGCCAAGGCGGTCTACACTCCCATTGAATGTCACGACTCGCCCGCCGTCTCCTCCTCTGGAGTCAGCAGCACTCACATCCCGGGCGACCTCAACACCGCAGCGGACGCGCTGTCATATCAGGTTACCCTCAGGGGAGAGCAGAGACTCTACCCTCAGGAGGTCCAGCTGATTTGGAGTCAATTCAGTCAAGAACAGGTAGACCTGTTTGCTTCCCGGGAATCCTCCCACTGCCCGCTTTGGTACGCCCTGACCGAGGCACCCCTCAGTATAGATGTGCTGGCACACAGCTGGCCCCCTGGACTACGCAAATATGCGTTTCCCCCAGTGAGCCTACTTGCACAGACCCTGTGCAAGGTCAGGGAGGACGAGGAGCAGGTCATCCTAGTAGCACCCTACTGGCCCACCTCGAATTCCCCTGAGGAAGGACCTTCTTTCTCAGGGACAGGGCACCATCTGGCACCCGCGACCTGACCTCTGGAATCTACACGTCTGGCCCCTGGACAGGACGTGGAAGACCTAAGTGGCCTACCACCCACAGTGGTAGACACAATCACTCAGGCTAGGGCTCACTCTACGAGGCGACTGTATGCCTTGAAGTGGCGTCTGTTCGCTAAGTGGTGTTCTTCCCGACGCAAAGACCTCCAGAGATGCGCAGTCGGATCAGTGCTTTCCTTCCTGCAGGAGAGGCTGGAGGGGCGGCTGTCCCTCTCCACCCTGAAGGTGTATGTAGCCGCTATTTCGGTGCATCACGATGCAGTAGATGGTAAGTATTTGGGGAAGCACGACCTGATCATCAGGTTCCTGAGAGGTGCTAGGAGGTTGAATCCCTCCAGACCGTGCCTCGTCCCCTCATGGGACCTCTCCGTAGTCCTTCGGAGTCTACAGGGAGCTCGCTTTCAGCCTTTGGGGTCAGCTGAGCTTAAGGCACTCTCTTTGAAGACTGCTATCCTGACTGCGCTCACTTCCATCAAAAGGATAGGGGAACTGCAGGTGTTCTCTGTCAGCAAATCGTGCCTGGAGTTCGGTCCGGGTTACTCTCACGTGATCATGAGACCCCAACCGGGCTATGTGCCCAAGGTTCCCACGACTCCTTTTAGGGATTAGGTGGTGAACCTGCAAGCACTGCCCCAGGAGGAGGCAGACCCAGCCTTGGCATTGCTGTGTCCGGTGCGAGCTTTACGCATCTAATTGGATCGGACGCAGAGCCTTAGAAGCTCCGAGCAGCTCTTTGTTTGCTTTGGTGGACAGCGGAAAGGAAGCGCTGTCTCCAAACAGAGGATTGCCCACTGGGTCATCAACGCCATTACGATGGCATATCAGACTCAGGACGTGCCACCCTCTGCGGGGTTACGAGCCCACTCCATCAGGAGTGTGGCGGCCTCCTGGGCCCTGGCCAGTGGCGCCTCTTTGGCAGACATCTGCAGAGCATCAGGCTGGGCAACACCCAACACCTTTGCGAGGTTCTACAATCTCCAGGTTGATCTCCCAGTCGTGTTTACAGACTGTGATCCCTGGATGACTTTCCTCCTTAGCCCTCCGGCAGCTGAGTTTGCGGAGAAACTCGCTGACCGGCCTAGTATGCGCGCTAATGAGCCCCTGTACTGAGCTAGGTGCTCCACATGTGCTGGTTCCCTGAAGGCAACCCCATGTGATATCTTCCGCAAAATTGTTTCCCAGAGGCCCCTCTGCCCCCGGTCGCCATGCTCTGTAGAAACTCCTCCCCCTTTGGGTAGGACCTACCATGGGACCTCTCTACATGACATATTTCCGACAAGACTCGGTAAGACCATGTGACATATTCCACTCAAAATACTCCCCCCCCCCCTTTTTGGGTGGGGCATGGTCTCTGCGGTGTCTTCCCCAATGCAGACACTTATGGATCCCAGTCAGTTAACAAATTCCACTCTTTTTGGGGAGAAAAGAGAGGGAAAAGAGGCCTGTCCCTATAGTTGGGCAGTCGACTTGTTCCTGATGGACCATTCGACGCTCATAAGAGCATTGGGGGAGGTTACGTGATGGCTTGATGCACTGGCTAAGAGGCACACAGCAGTCTGCCCATCACACACCGCAGAATCATCATTAAAATACCATAAAAGTAGTCCATACAACACTAAGCTTTTCTATGGCCCCAGAAAGCTTGGAATATAGTGCACTTATCATATGGACTACTTTTATGATGTCTTCAGTGTTGGGGAGTAACCGAATACATGTAACAGGATTACGTATTTAAAATACAAAATATAAGTAACTGTATTCCACTACAGATACAATTTAAATCATTGGTAATTAGAATACAGTTATATTCAAAATGTATTTTGATTACTGAAGAGATTACTTTGCATTTTATTGTCATTTGTTTCATTTAATATTTAGTCCTTTCAGATGGAAAACATTTATACATATAAATTATGCGATCCAAAGTGCATTTGAACAGCGGTAAAACACTTTCTTATGATGTGTTACATTCATACGTGCAGACAGCGAAGTAAGTTTGAAGTAAGTTTGGAGTAGAGGAAATAGAAATAAACCTTGTGTAAATTGTCAGCTTTACGTTAAGCTAAAATGCTATTTTTAGCCATTTTACATGCACGTTACCAGGCACGATCATATTTTTTTTATCAAGAAAATTCACATTGGATGATAATTTCTTTTTTTCTAGTAAGACCTTTGATATTAGGGCAAAAATCGTATTCTTGATAATAATTTTTGTATTGTTTTCCTGTAAAAATATCTAAAAATCCTTAAAACAAGATCACTTAGATTTATCTTGTTTTAGAAACAACACTGCATAAGATATTTAGGTTTTTCAGAGAATGTATTTTTAACATGTGTATTTTGTCTAACTGTACTGTCAGAGTTTTTATAGACAAAACAAGTGAAAAAAATCTACCAGTGCTGAAGAAGTAATCCAAAGAATTTAGAATATGTTACTGACCTTGAGTAATCTAACGGAATACGTTACAAATTACATTTTACAGCATGTATTCTGTAATCTGTAGTGTACATTTCATAAGTAACCCTCCCAACCCTGGATGTCTTTATACTGAACCTTTAATAGTGCTTTATAGTTTTTATCCTTTATGAAGCTTGACAGCCTCTGCTTACTATAAACTGTTATTCTATGGAATAGAGCTGCTTAAAATATCTGTTTTTATATTCCAAGAAAAAGTAACAGCATATGGGTTTTGAACAACATAAGGGTGAGTAAATGAGTGAGTAAAAGCACATTTTCCATTTTTAGGTGAACTCCTCCTTTAACAGGTGGCTCATATTTTGAGCACAGACTTGACAAGGACATACTGAAAAATAAAACGGTCTCTTATAAAAAGAAGACTCTTAGGAAATGCTGTACAAAATTCAGAATTAATTAAAGACATAAAGAAATTATTTAGAAAATCTTAAATTGATTGTTAATGATTATCTAATAATATTTGCACTAAAATTATGTTACACTAGTCTGTCCTTGTCACAACCTAAAAACTCAATGGAAGCCACAAGTCACAGTTCTAATCTGAGGGTGATAAGGCTCTACTTTGTGTTTTAGTGATCATTTTCAAAGACAATGTCAAGTGAGTTTTCTAAAAAGCTGCTTCATCACAATATACACACATTTGCGCTTTATCTTAAGCCTGATATGCTAAAAACTGCTCCTTTAATGTTTTCACATTCACAATGAATGACATCTGAATCACGTACTTTACATGACATATTTTCAATTCAAAACGGTGAATTTCGCCAAATGGTGAATAGTTTACACCCTTGGAAATTACTTTTGGTTGGTACAGCATTTTAATCATAAAACAAAACCGCTCTTCTATATGTTCTTGCAAAATGTTTAAGAACAAAGTAAAACACTCCAGGTAACAATGGCATTTCAATTAGTGTATCAGACAGAAATATGTGTTTAATTGTTTAATACCTTTAATTGTTGAGGCTGCTGCCATATTAGTTTTGTCGGACGTTGGAGTTTCCACTGAAATCAGAGTTTACTTGTTATTACGAGTTTTACAAAGCAAGAACGCTTTTTACAAGTCAGAATCTCGTAATAAAAGATTGTGTGTGTGTGTGTGTGTTGGGTTGGGGGGGCAGGTTTAAGTGGTTTACGAGGACGTTTTTTAGGATACAAACTGGTAATTACAAGGGTATTATGATATAAATGTAGTTTATGGGGACATTTCTAGTGTCCCCATAATTCAAATCGCTTAAAAAACATATTAGTTTGTACAGTATAAAAATCATTATGTCTATGGAGAGTCCTCATAATGATAGCTGCGCCAATGTGTGTGTGTGTGTGTGTGTTTGTGTGTGTGTGTGTGTGTGTGTGTGTGTGTGTGTGTGTGTGTGTGTGTGTGTGTTTTAATGCAATGAGTGCAGTGTCAGAAAAGCTCTTTATTAATTCATTCATTCATCAATTACGGTAATTCCGACATGACATGAACGCACCATATAGCTTCTAGTGGAAGGATGACGTTTAATGATTTTACTTAAAAAAAAAACACACACACACACACACACACACAAAAAACATTTGTATCCATAATACTTGTGTCCTCACTTTGTGATAAAGATACTTTATAATCCTGAATAAATCAGACAATGTCATGGTCAGCTAACTCTGAGTACCCCTTTCCCACTTCCTGCTCATGTTGGATGTAACAGTAGGACAAGTGGTCTGGTGTGTTTTAAGATATGTATATATATTTTAAACAATGTTTAAGTCTCTGCGGTTACAGTTTCAACATGTCAGCTCTGTCATTCCCATTATGCTCATTTCTGTTAAGAATTTTGGAATAATTTTGGCATTTTAGTTTAGGTTATAAAGGCAGCTTCAACTGAGGAAACAAAAATGGCTCCATTATACAGTACACGGATAAGATAGAAAAATCTTAAATTTTGTCAACTCATCCCAATTTCCAATTCATCCGAAAGGTGTTCAATGTGGTTCAGGTCTGGATTTTGTGCAGCCCAGTCAAGTTGAATTTTCAGAATAGTGTGAAAACAGAAAAAAACAAAAACAAAAAAAACAAACAATATATATATATATATATATATATATATATATATATATATATATATATATATATATATAGATAGATAGATAGATAGATAGATAGATAATATATATATGGATAAAATAGGCTACATGGAATTTGTACATTTAAAAAAGCTAAAATGTGGTTAAATACTGAAAAAACTATATCTAAAATAAAATATCAATTTGTACAAACTATATAGCCTATACAGTTAAGTGCAGAAATTTGCATACCTCTTTTGTTTTTATAAGTTTCCACACCCCTTTCAGAATGTATAGAAATAGCCTATAAGAGATCAAAGATGATATTTTTTTTTTATGTAGTACTGCCCTTCAAAAGCTACATAACACAAAATGTACTCTTATTTACACAAATCATCCAGTTAAAAAGTTTACACCCCTTGGTTCTTCTTGTGTTGCCTTCTTGAGCATCAGTAATTGTTTGCACCTTTTGTAATAGTTGTGTATGAGTCCCACTATTGTCCCAAGTGTCAAAAGCTGGATCTCATCATATAGCCACTGAAGAACTCAAATGTGCAGAAGATGCTGAGAAACATCTCCGGTTACTCATGTAACCTTGGTTCCCTGAGATGAAGGGTATGAGACATTGCAGCAAACGCTTTGGGGAAATTCCTTTTTCACGACCTAGTTGAAGCCCTTTTATCATAACATCAATCTTATGATGCAATGGTATTTGAGCCCCATCCCTTTAGGTTTGAGACTCTAACCCTAACCCACCACACATCATTTCTTCAGAATTTTCTGACTGAAGGACAAGAACGCATCACTCGTACCTCAAAACTCTGAAGTAGTCGTGCAGCCAAGGTTTGCAATGTCTCGTTCCCTTCATCACAGGGAACCGAGGTTACATGAGTAACCGGAGATGTTCCCTGTTGATTCAGTTCACGAGACATTTGTGGTGAATGCTTTGGGGAATGGAGTCCCATCACACTGCACAATGTAGCATTATATCCTGAGATGCACCAGGGTAGAAACACTTAGAAGAATATGTATAGGAGGTCGCAGGCCCATCGGGCGGTGACTTATTGTAATATGTCTTCAAGTGTGTATGAAAATGAATAACCCCACATGATGAAAACCAGACGGCAACTCAGCCACATTTCAGCTGAAGTGCTATTTACACCCAGCTATTTTAACAGAGTATTTGCGTGTGTACAATATAATTAATTAAAGGTGCAATATGTACAACTTTTCATGTATTTTTTTTTTTTTTTTTTTTTTTTTTTTTGCCAATGTGTGAACGGCATGTAATGTAACTTAAAAATTAGCCCCTCCCGGACTTCCTAGGTTGCCTATTATAGCCTGTAGACTGATTTTCATGCGAAGGGAGCGGGTCGCTTTTGCCGGGAAAATCTAAAGGATGTGACATTTATGCGCGCTCCCAAGAGCCTTGCCTCAGACAGTAATAGCTTCTCTTCCGCTATTCAACAGCGACACCAAACTGCAACACTATGTTATCTTAGAGATGGAATCCAGCAAACGTCCGGCTCCAAGCACAACACCGACTCCTACACAAACTCAGAGTAAGCCAAAAACAAAACAAAAAAACATTTATCTACTGAATCCTGTCTGGCTAAGCAGGAACATGATCGTGGTCGAGCGAAAACTAGAGTGAACATCAGCAGGGCATTTGATTCCTGGAGGGACATTCGTTCGGTTTTGGGGATCAAAACCGACCCTGAATTGGTGTTCTTCTTATTGGACAGGTAAGCTTACATAACGGCAAAGCATGTGAAATATAGTGCTATAAGGATTGATCTGTGTAATTTTAGCTAACTTGATCTTGCCTGCAAATGCTGACGAATTGCAAGCTACCTTGCTTCGTAACTTTCAAATAATTTCAATGATCTACTCTTTATACGAATAGTCAGGTATACAGGATGAATTTAAGCAAATACGCTGGTTTCTTGATCGTAGTACAACATATGACATACAAAACAAACAATAGATCAGTGCAACAGTAAACTGTCTGGTATATTTTGGTAGTATGTAGCTGTATGTGTGTATCAGTATGCTAAGTTAGCTGATAAGTAGTTTTAGTTTAGTCTCAAAATTTGTAGTAAAACAATCATAACTGTGTAATTTTAATTATGCTACCTCATCTCTTCAGCATGATGCCGGTGAATCACATTCAGTCTCTTTGTATGTTACGTCATTGTTTTGGCTGATGCTCGCTCGCGTCCCTATGGAGTGTGTGTACGAGCACGAGCAACAGGTAGCTGGCTGCAGTTCTATTAACGGCCACAGGTGTCATTAATAACAAGTTAATTCAGTAGATAAATGTTTTTTTGTTTTGTTTTTTGGCTTACTGTGAGTTTGTGTAGGAGTCGGTGTTGTGCTGGGAGACGGACGTTTGCTGGATTCCATCTCTAAGATTTGTTACCTAGTGCTGCGGTTTGTCGTCACTGCTGAATATTGGAAGAGACGCACTGAGGCAAGGCTTTGCGTTACAAGCCGTTCACACATTGGCAAAAAAAAAAAAAGGTGAATATTACATGAAATAGTAACTAGTAAGTAGGTACATACTGCACCTTTAAAATTTATGAACATTAAAAAAACAAATCTTGAAATCAAATTCTGTTCAATCTATGTAAAGAAGTGCGACTTTAATACAAGCAATGAGTCAATTTTCCATCTGAGAAGATTTTTGGTATTAAAATGTTTTTTTCTTTGTTTTTATATTTATTTCTACTGAATAAATTAATTTATTGAAATACAGATTGCATAAACATAAAAGGCATCATTCTATAACCCATTGTTTTATTAATTAATATTAAATGGTCTGACTATATTCTTGGCACTTTATTATTATTCTTTGAATTTGCCTGAAAAAATCTACGGAACTAACTCTTTATTTCAAAGTTTACAGAGAAAATAAAAAAATACAAAAATAAATAAAAAGTAAACTGATTTTCATTTATTTGTGTGAAATTGTGAATTTTAAAAATTGGACATAACCATATGGATCTGAATGTGACTCTTAACTTAATATCCTTAAAGGGATAGTTCACCCAAAAATGAAAATTCTCTCATTATTTACATCCCAGATGTGTATGACTTTCTTTCTTCTGCAGAACACAAAACGTCTCAGTTACGTATGTAATCTTGGTTCCCTGAGAGGAAGGGAACGAGACATTGCATCAGGTAGCTGATGCTATGGGGACTGTCCTTATATACGACCTAGTTGAAGCCTTTCTACAATAACGCCAATTCTAAAACTGGCTATGGTGTTTAAGCCCTTTTAGGCACGAAGCTGTCCGGTATAAAAGCGTGTATGCAAACACCATTACTCTGAATTTTCTGACTGAGGGACAAGAGCACATCACGCGCACCTCAAAGAACTCTGAGTCTGTAGTGCGGCCAGATTACACAATGCCTCCTTCCCTTTGTCTCAGGGAACCGAGGTTACATATGTAACCGAGACGTTCCCTTACGACACAGTACACTTGACATTGCGTCAGGAAGCTATGGAATATTTTTATTTAACCATTCAGTTAATCCATTTTTGATAACTGAATTAATATGTATGCAATATGCAAAGATCTAAAAATGACAATGTGTAATCAATGTACTAAGAATATCTGCATTATGAAAGTTATTCAATATGTTAGAAATGTAATCATTCATTTATTTAATTATCATTTACATTAGTTTAATAATCAAAGTGCAAATCAATGGAAAAATTCAGCTTGGCTTCTCTAGGGAGAATTACAGCCTTTCTGTTAAACTCTGTATGACTCTGAAGGAGATGTGTGTGTGAATACTAAAAGGATGATTTAATATTTTAATAAGAGCAGAGTTGGTGTCCAAAAAAGGCAGATGATATATGTGTGTTAATTAGTGCTAGAAATTAAATGAAACACATGTATGTGGGCAGACATACAACTCTCCATTTTATAAGAATATGTGTAACCAATGACTGTAATAATGGAAATCATTTAATATACTAATCAAATTAATGCAGAAAGCAATGATATTTAGTCAATATAAAATATGTAACCATATGAAGTGATTACAGTGTGTTTTATATATATAAAATAAAATAGTCATGCTTTTGCCATCATTGAAGCAAGTTGGGGTCAAATGTGACCAGCTAGAAGGGAGACTGAAAAGATGAAACTAAGGAGGCATAAGATAATTTTTTTGGATGAAGAAGCCATCACTCAAAGAGATAAGAAGAACAGAAACTGTATAAAAAAATGCATGATTCAGAAGTGTAATTTTAGATGCTCCATGGAACACCTCGGCTTTGTTACTCTGTAATAAATGTCTATTTTTCGAATCAGAACTTTGCACCTCCGAGAAATCTTTGACTCGACTGTGCTTCAATGGCTGTTTTGGGGAATCTGCCACGACAAAGCTGACGCTATGCGGAACAGATTCCCATCACGCTGCACTACACAACATAACCTTCCCAGAGAGGAAACATGACACTGCACAACAATATTCTTTTCCCAACAAACAGCAGTGGGTAAGAGAGGAACAGCATTGTGTGTCAGGAGCGCGTTTGCCTCGCGGGGGCTGAGGCGGCACTGAGACCTGAGACAGAGCAACAGCGAGCCGGTTGTGATGAAGTACTGCTCCATTTTGGCATAAAATGTCTCATAGCCTGTGAGTGTTGCTGAGTCATGACATACCACTCTGAAAATCTATCCACTGAATCGCCAAAAGGGCTGGCTGGAGACACCAGAGCATCAAATAGAGCGGCTTTTTCCACAGCATGCATTTCCGTGAGGGTCAGCCAGATGTGATGATCCAAAACCACCAGGTTACTCACTGACTTGCTAAAGGGCTGTAAAGTGACATTCGTGGCTTGCAGCGTTGAGTCCATAGTGGTGCGGAGCTCTCTGGATCGTAGCCTTGCTTGTCCATTTGTTTGAGGAGCTTAGCTTGGAAAACTTAGAGCACCGCCATCACATGGACTGCTTGGCCTGCCGCTGAGTATGCTTTTTCAGCCAGTGCGGACGTCAGTCGACACTGCTTGGAAGGATGAACAGGGCATCATTTCCACACCCTGCTACTCGCCAGGCAGAGATGTGCTGCAAACGCCTCTTCCACAGGGGTTAGTCGGGCATAACCTTTGTCTTCCCCATGGTCCACTTTAGTGAGAAGAGTGGAATTGCTGTGCGAGCAAGCTGAATAGGGCGCGCGCCAGAATTTTGTCAGTTCGTTATGAACTTCCGGGAAGAACGGGGCAGATCTGCAGAACACGGTCGCTTGACGCCGTCCGGACTGCAAAAACAATTCATCAAGGTGAGATTTTTTAGGTTCCTCTGGAGGAGACCACTCAAGATCAAGACGTGAAGCATCTCCTTGTCAGTGACACGTGCACGCTCCTCACCCTCGTTGGGAAGGGGTGGCAACATCCTCCACTGACCACTCGCCAGATGTAGCGAGAGACATAACATCATCCCCAGCGCCAGAACCACCGAACATGACGAGGCCATGCGTTCCTGCAGAGGGCCGAAGCTCGTCATGCACATACTGTATCAGCAAAGACACAGTATTAGAGTAGTAGGAGACTGAGGGGATCGTGGCGCATGTGCCAGCACGAGGTCCACCTCAAATTCATCCTGCTCGATCTCGCGGCCCTGTATATATACATACACACAATATCACAAAGATTATAAGGATATAAATCTCTTGCTGGAACACTGCAGGGAATCAGGATGCTGAAGCGGCCCGTTCACCAGTGAAGCTTCAAGGCGGAGTAAATGTTCGCCGGAACACTGCAGGGGAGTGAAGAGTCTTCTCGTTGCCATGAAGATCCAGCCCGCTGACTCGTGTATGTCGCTGGCAAAGTAGTAGAAGGCTTTTAGACGAGAGATGAATCGCTGTCTTGAAGGAAGAAAATTCTGAGGAATGATGTTTGCACACCCGCTTTTATACCGGACAGCTTCGTGCCTAAAAGGGCGAGGCTAAAACACCATAGCCAATTTTAGAATTGTTGTTATTGTAGAAAGGTTTCAAATATATTGATCTGTTTCTCACCCACACCTATCATATCATGTCTGAACACATGGATTTAACCACTGGTGTCATATGGATTACTTTTATGCTCCCTTTATTTGGATTTTGGAGCCAAAAAATTTTGGCAACCATTCACTTTCATTGCATGGACCTACAGAGCTGAAATATTTCTCTAAAAATCTTGATTTGTGTTTTGCAGAAGAAAGTCATACACATCTGGGATGGGAAGTAAATTTTCATTTATGGGTGAATAATGCCTTTAAGTTTAAAGCATACATTTCTTTAGATTGAGTAGGTTTGGGCTGGTATGGATATACTGTATACAGCATTAATTCTTGAAAAGTATTGAAAAGCATTAAATTTGATTTTAAATTGCGCATTAACGGGGTAGTTCACCCAAAAATGTAAATGATATCATAATTTACTCACCCTAATGTCATCCCAGATGTGTATGACTTTCCTTTTTCTTGCTTTTTTCTGTGGGTGAGAAAAAGATCAATATTCAAGTCCTTTTTTCACTATAAATCTCCACCTTTGACCAGTCCTTACCAGTAAGTAGCTGAATGTGAAAGTGAAAGTCACTTGCATCCCAGAATGTGGAAGAGAAAGTTGAAGTGTAGACTTCTAGTAAAAAAGGACTTAAATATTGTTCTGTTTCTCACCCACACCTATCATATAGCTTCTGAAGACATGGATTTAAACACTGGAATCGTATGGATTACTTTTATGCTACCTTTATGTGCATTTTGGACCTTCTGAGTTCTGGTCACCATTCACTTGCATTGTGAGCACTAACAGAGCTGAAATATTCTTCTAAAAATCTTTGTTTGTGTTCTGCAGAGAAAAGAAAGTCATACACATCTGGGATGGCATGAGGATGAGTAAATTTTAATTTCTGGGTCAATAATGCCTTAGTTTAAAGCATACTTTTCTATAGATTGTGTAGGTTGGGCTGGTATGGATATACTGTATACATCATTAATTCTTGAAAAGTATTGAAAAGCCTTAAATTTGATTTTAAATTGCGCATTAAAGGGGTAGTTCACCCAAAAATGAAAATTCTATCATGATTTGAGTGAGAAAAAGATCAATATTCAAGTCCTTTTTTTATTATAAATCTCCACCTTTGACCAGTCCCTACCATTAAGTGTCTGAATGTGAAAGTTGTCATGTACAGTACTGTGCAAAATTTTAAGGCACTTAAGATGTTTCACAAAAACATTTGTCTTAAGATGGTTATTTATATCTTCAGCTTTATAGTGTCAATAGGAAAAATACATTTTAGACTCCCAAACATTACTTTTGCAAATAGAAAATAATAAAATAGAAGAACAGGGCACTCTGCAAGAGATGGCATTGGCCCCACAGAGCCCCCCACTGAACACTGAATCAGTCTGGGATTACATGAAGAGACAGAAGCAATTGAGACAGCCGAAATAGATAGAAGAACTGTGGTGAATTGTCCAAGAAGCTTGGCACATCCTATCTGCCAACAACCAAGAAAAACTGTGTCCAGGTGTACCTAGGAGAATTGGGGCTGTTTTAAAGGCAAAGGTGGCCACACCAAATATTGATTTAGCTTTTTTATGTTTACTGGACTTTGTATGATGTTAACTGATAAATGTAAGCTATTTATGGCATTATTTTTTAAGACATCCTCACTATGCAACATTTTTCACAAGTGCCTAAAACTTTTGCACAGTACTGTATGTGCAGGAAGAATTTAATATAAACATAACTACTTCGATTCCACATCACAACTGAGACAAAAGAACATACAGAAAATATGTCCTCACGCTTCCAACAGCGTTTCCATTCTCACTCTCTTTGTATTTTCTTCTGCCTTTTATTTTGTATAACAGTGCCACCTTTTGGCTTTAGATGGATATAACAGAACAGGATATGAAACATCCTTATTTTAACAAGATATCATTTGAAAACAATATTAATATTGATGTAAATACACTATATCCTCCTCTCCTGAAACTTTCTCTCTCTCTTTTTTTATTTATAAGTCCAAGCAGACATGGGGTCTCCTAGGTCTCATGAATACTTCCTGCTTAAAGCAAGTATCCTCCTGGTTTAATTCTTGCATTTGTTCCTGTTCCTGATGCACATCAGCATTACCAGTCACACATCCTGATATCACCCCATGAGACCTGTTTTTTTATTTTTTATTTATTTATTTATTTATTTATTTATTTATTTATTTATTTTGCAGAATCAAGCACAACAGATGAGGAAAGTACACCATTCCGTTTAGAAGAACACAGTTCATCAATTCAATTTTTTGACTCAATCAGTTGATTCACATGTCTCTTGTACAGTTTTCCACACACTTTTATCAAATATGTCACAGGACCCAAAATCTTTACAACACTCCCAGGTATCCATTTACCACCTTCCCCTCCCCTGTGGTTTTTACCAACACTTGTTGTTTTGGCAGAAATTTTCTTACATGACCTGATTTCTCAATTTGCTTTGCTAGCTGAAGTTCTTGCTTTTGTTGCATGTTCACAGAGAAGTTAGGCTTTACCAGGGATAACCTGGATTTCATTTCATGTTTCAAGTATAGAATAGTTCTGCAGGAGTTTTTCCTGTGGTAGACTGGGGAGTGCTTTGATAACTGAAAAGGAAGTTATGAATCCAGTGCTGTAATTTAGGTTTTGCACCAACCTTTCTGCAGCCCCATTTGATGCTGGATGATAGGTGGAGCTTTGGATGTGCTTCACCCCATTCTTTCATAAGAATTTTTGTGACACAAATTGTGGACCATTATCAGACACCACTTCATCCGGAAAATATCCCCTTACTACTTCTACAGTCTTTTCAGCAGTGGTGCTAGACATCAAAGCCACTTCAGGCCAGTGTGAGTAATTGTCTGTGAGCACCAGGAAATTGTGTTTTCCTTTTTGAGCAATATCCAAGTGTATCCTTTGCCATGGCCTTTTAGTCCAGTTCCAATGATGCACTGGTGCTGTGGCAGGCTGATTTCTCTCGACTTGGCAAACAGCGCCTCTAAAAAAAGACTAAAGCCTCTATGTCCGAAACCAGTTTTGGCCACCAGAAATGACTACGAGCCAAGGCCTTCATTTACACCATTCCCTGGTGATGTAGTTCTTTTACAAACGTAGTTCACATTTGTGGTCTTAGCACCTCAGGTATCACCACTCTGAACCCCCAGAGAATACACTCCGCTTCTACCGTGAGTTCTGTACTTCTCAAGAAGTATGGCTTTAAATCATCTTCCTTTACATGTTTTGGCCACCCATTCAAAGTAAAATATTTCACTTTCTGTAACATCGGGTCCTGTTTGGTCTGTTTTAAGATTTCTTGTGCTGATATGGGCACCATATCCAGAAAAGATACTCTGAAGTTTAACTTGCTTTCAGCAGCATTCACTGTCAATGGTAAGCATGACAATGCATCCACATTGCTGTGTTGCAGAGAGGGTTCGTATTTTATATCATATTGATATGCCGCTAAAATTAGCAACCATCTCTGCAATCTCGCATCGGCCAGGGTAGGATGCCCGTCTTTGGCCCCAGTATTTTGACCGAAGGTTTATGATCAGTAAACAGCACAAATTTTCTTCCATAGAAGTATTCATTGAATTCTGTCACTCCGAAAATGCTCATGGCTTCTTTTTCAATCTGTGAATAATTCACCTCAGTCTTGGTTAACGTGCGGGAAGCGAACGAATTTGGTTTCTCAGTACCATCTGGAAATGTATGCGATATGACAGTGACTACCCCGTAAGGGGATGCATCACAAGCCAATATGACTGGCAATTTCGGGTCATAGTGGGTTAACACCAGTGCAGAAGTCAACTGTGTTCTTTTACGCTCAAGCACGTCCTGACATTGTTCCGTCCACTTCCACTCAGCATCCTTGTGCAGTAATGCCATAAGTGGTTTAATCTCGCTTGACAAATTTGGCATGAATTTGGCATAGTAGTTGGGTATGGCTAGGAAGGATCTCAACTCTATTACGTTCTTAGGAACAGGGGCTCTGTCAATAGCTTCTGTTTTCTCAGGCACAAGGTGCAACTCCTCTGCATCAATAACATGCCCGAGATATGTCACACTGTCCTGGAAAAAAGAACATTTCTCCTTGTTAAGCCTAAGCCCATATTCTTCTAGTCTTTGGAACATTAGTTTCAGATTTCTCAAATGTTAATTTGTGTCTCGTCCGGTTATCAAAATGTCATCTAAATAACACACAACCCCATTTAAACCTTGCAACACTGTATCCATGGTGCGCTGAAAAATGGACGGTGCGCTGGCAACCCCGTAGGGCAACTGACTGAATACATACAATCCGTGCGGTGTATTAACAGTGAGGAAGGGCTTACTTCCCTCATCCAATTCCAACTGGATGTACACTTGCATCAAATCCAGTTTAGTGAAATGTTTTCCACCCGCTAACATGGAGAACAAATCCTGAATTGTGGGTAATGGGTACTGGTCTATGTCGAGCCAGAGGTTGATTGTTACCTTGTAATCTCTGCATATACGAATGGAACCATCGTTTTTCAGAATGCAAATCAACAGCGCGGCCCACTCGCTGTGGGCTATGGGAGAAATAACTTCCTGCTGCTCAAGCTCTGTCAATTTTTTTCCGACCGCGTCTTGAAGTGCCTTGCTTTGGAACATTTTGCCATTGCCCTGGGTTCCACTCTCAATTTAGCAGTTACCCCTTTTGCACAGCCTAAGTGTGAACTGAACACAGACTTGTGTTCCGCACAGATTTTCTCAACGGGATCGCCTATTTACTTTACTCAGGACCAGTCCAACTCCAGCACTCGAATCCAGTCTTGAGCCATGAGGGCGGGTGCTTTACTGGCAGAAACTACCAATGAAAGTTGTAAATCTTGTTTCCCGTTTTGCACTGTGACATTCATTTTACTCAACACTTTGAATGGGTGTACATTCTCAAACCACAGGGGTGCAATGGGACCCTTTTAAATTTTGAACGGTACAAACTCTCTGAGATAACCGAGACTGCTGCCCCCATATTGACTTCCATGCATATTTTCACTCCATTACATCTGATCATTACCCTATAAGGTTTCACATACCCACTCAAGTCCGTAGTCACTGTGTGTAACTTCAAATCAGCCGTTTCTCAGCCTGGACAAAAGGCAATGACACTTTTGTCATGTATGTGCAGGTAGAACACAACATAAACATAATCCACATCTTTATTTTCTGAACACAGCTGAATCACAACTGAAACAATAGAACATACAGAAAATATGTCCTCACACTTCCAACGGCATTTCCATTCTCACTCTCTTTGTATTTGCTTCTACCTTTTATTTTGTACCACAGTGCCACCTTTTGGCTGTAGATAGATATAACAGAACAGGATATGAAACATCCTTATTTTAACAAGATATCACTTGAAAACAATATTAACATTGATGTAAATACACTACAAAAGTGAAAGTCACTTGCATCCCAGAATGTGGAAGAGAAAGCTGAAGTGTATATTTCCAGTAAAAAAGGACATAAATATTGATCTGTTTCTCATCCACACCTATCATGTAAATTCTGAAGACATGGATTTAAACACTGGAGTCATATGGATTACTTTTATGCTGCCTTTATGTGCATTTTGGACCTTCTGAGTTCTGGTTACCATTCACTTTTTTGTGAGCACTAACAGAGCTGAAGTATTCTTCTAAAAATCTTCGTTTGTGTTCTGCAGAGAATAGAAAGTCATACACATCTGGGATGGCACACACACACACTCTCTCTGTTTGTCATGAAAGCTCTTCGGCGTTCGTCGGGTTAGTCAGTCTCACAAGGAGTCTGGAGAAGTACTCAAGACCGCATACTTAATTTCACAGGCAAAAAAAGAAAAAGACTGGATTCGTCATCGACCATATTCTGCAAAACGAGAACCTGTGACTCATTCTATGGACTTCAGCAATGACATCTGTCTTTCACAAGAGGAAGAAACCTACCAATTCATGACTTCATGTCTTTGAATCTCACCAACATATTAAGGAATTCAATGGCCATATAGGCACTATCAACTGCGTCAAATGCATCGCGACATTGCTTGAGTTCATCGCGTGCTGTTCATTATTTTATTAGTAGCGACGAACCCGTTTGCCCTCAGAAGTATGACGCATAAACAATGTTTAATACTGGCTCGGATGGGAGATCTTTTCGATCTTTTTCCAAGAACTTGGAGGATTTTGACTCTGTACGGAGTGTACTCCTTTACAGGTTGGTACAGTTAGTTTAGTTAGACTGTTCATCTCTGATAATATACTATGCATTGTTTGTTTTTTTCTCAGCGACACAGTTGCAGTGATTCATGCTGAGCAGCTTTTGCTCTCGCGCTTGCATGCAGTGGCACGTGCCAAAGGGGATTTAAAACCGCGTGCACCTTGTGCGTCCGAAACGTTGACCCACATACTTGCGGGTTGCAGCTATAAAACACAACAAATATAGTTTGTTTAGAATGTATGTAACCGGATTTAATAAACATTGAAACAGAGTTTGTGAACACTTTCTGTCAGTATGTATTTTTCTTTTTTTTTTTTTTTTTAGAAGTAATAGGCAGTCACGATAGAAGCCTTATTGCCCACGGGGGTTTTACCAGTAAACTTTAAATAATACAATTTAGTATTCCACTGTTGTTTGGAAGCAGCACGAGTAATTTTACTGTTATGCAGGCGATGTGTTGTCATTTCTCTTAACACGCTGTTCAACGAAAGCTTCCAAGTTGCTATAGCGACGATCCCATTTGCCCAATCACGGATTGAGAAATAGGTCACGTGGACTTCGAAAAAGACCCGTATGCGGCCAACACTGCAAGACGATATCGCAGTTTAAAAGAAGAAACCAGCGTCACACGGGCGCGAACATAGTTTATTGAGTGGAAAATGTGCTAATGGCTTCCAGAAATTTGACAGAGGGAGTTGAGGTACATTTCGAGCCCGGTGCAAGCGAAACTACCGAGGATAAAGGAGGAAACCGGAAAAGCGAAACTGATTCTACTGGATCAAGTTACTGTTACTCAGACTCAGATTACTCGGAGTAAGAAACGTCAACACACTTTATAACAATGCATACTAATAACTGCAGTGCTAATTAGACATATTCACACACTTCCTTGTGAAACTGGTATGACTTTGTATCTGGCTGCAAAATTGTTGGCTATATTATTCAATATAGAAAATTGAATATTGTTCTTCATATTGTGGTTCAGTTTAGTTTAGTGGTCTATACGTATCCAACTTTTAAAAAAAGAGAGGAAAAGGAACTATAGACCTCATCCCTTCTCTGCCCTCTCTCATTTATAGAAGAATTTCTGTTTCCAATTTAGAAAGTCAGCCATCATAAATAATTACATGCTATTCACCATCTTTAGTGAATTTCTGGACTTGGTTGCCAAGAGCAAACCACCAAAGTAGTGTAGCTGAATTTAGAAAGGGAGAAGAAAACAATCTCTGGCTGAAATTTCGGGTTGCGTTTTTTTGAGAATGAACGAGAGTATTCTGTTTCAAAGGTTTGGGATGTGTGGTTTTCCCCTGGATCATTCTGACTCATTGGTAATGTGGTGTTTAGTTTCGTTTGTGCTTGAAGACAATTTTATACCATGTCTTGCTTCCTCATCATTTGGAGCTGGAATGTAGTTTGTGGCAAGAACTGAAAGAGCAATACTTTCTTGCTTTTTAGTAAACAGCGAGTTTCTTACAGTTTTTTAAGGAAAAATATTAACATTTTACATTTTTTTTTCATTAAGCAGATGCTTTTATCCAGAGCGACTTACTAATGAGGAATACAACAGAAGAAATTCATCCTAAGCAGGCAGTAAAAAGAGAAATGCTGCAATACAAACTTGCAAATTTCTCAGAGAAGCACAAGTAGAGAGGAAGGTGAGAGACAGTGGTTAACAAAAGTTTTTAATTATTGATTTATTTATTTATTGAGAAGCAGAGACTTATTGCATCAGTAGGGTTGGGTCAAGTGCTCACGAAAGATATACGCCTTTAGATGTTTCTTGAAGGTGGCTAGAGAATCAGCTGCATCGATGGAAATCAACAGGTCATTTCACCAGTGAGGAACAGTTGAAGTGAAGGTCCGGGAGAGTGATTATGTGCCTCTGTGAGATGGCAAACTTCTGGAGGGCACATAAACTTAAAGTAGTAAGTGTAGAAAGGGGGGTGTGGAGCCAGTGGTTGTTCTGTTAGCGAGCATCAATGCCTTGAACTTGATGCGAGCAACCATTGGAAACCAGTGCAGTTTGACGAAGAGAGGTGTGACATGCAATCTCTTGGGCTTGTTGAAGACTAATCGTGCCGCTGCGTTCTGGATCAGTTAAAGAGGTTTGACTGCCAGAAGAGCATTGCAGTAGTCCAGTCTAGATAAAACAAGAGCCTGGACAAAGATTTGTGTAGCATGCTCAGATAGGAAAGTTATACAGCACGAATCTGCGTGATCGAGGTGTTCTTGCGATGTAGTCTGTGAAGTTCACCTTATTATCAAACACAACACAGAGATTTCTGGCTGTTCTCTAATGCTCTCTTTGTTTGTTGGTGCAGTGACTTGGAGCCAGAGTGGTTGGATGATGTCCAGAAGAATGGTGAACTCTTCTATCTTGAGCTGAGTGAGGGCGAGGAAGAAGCTCTGTTGGCTCAGGTCTCCGCCAGTCAGTCCGCTGCCACCAATCATGTACATTTCAGTGAAAAGGAGGCAGAGATTATCACTGACGATGGTAAAAAGCAAACAGTCTCCAGCAATAAATCCGAAGCAAAACTCAAGAAGTTCGCCAAGATACTGAGGCGAAAGCGGCAACCGTCTCAAAGAAAAACCTCCAATGGAAAAGAGGGAGGGGCTTCCCAGCGGCTTACGTCCATCTTGAAGAATCAAGCTGGGCAGCGGTCCGGGGTGGTGGTACAACAGCAGCATCTGAAGGACGTGTGTGTGTATCTGAACCCCAAACGGCTCTGCACTGCCTCATTTCCATCTCCAGAGAGAGGGGGGCTGCTAGAGGCCTTGCTGGGTGTGGTGCACCGGCCAGGAGGAAATTCAGGGAAAAGGGGGGAAAAACTTATTATCCATGGCCTGGTTCCACACAGTCCTGCCAGCAAGTGTGCCGAAATTCTTATTGGTAAGTTGAGCTAGACAATGAGTGGAGTGTTTTTACTCTTGTATTACAAAAGTATTTTTCTAAGCAATCAGAATTGTGATTTTCACCTGGCGGACGATACAATAGACTAGGCCATCCAGAAAACCTTAGCAACTAACAACAAGGGTAGGGTATCGTCAGCTACCTTACAATATGATATACATTGCAATACAATAAAATATTTTTAGAAGAATATCTCAGCTCTGTAGGTCCATTCAATGCAAGTCAATAGGATCCAAAACTTTGAAGCTCAAAAAGCATATAAAGGCAGCATAAAAGTGATCCACAAGACTCCAGTGGTTAAATCCATATCTTCAGAAGTGATATGATAGGTGTGGGTGAGAAACAGATCAATATTTAAGTCATTTTTACTATTAACACTGGAATGTTGGAATGGACCAACAGAGCTGAGATATTCTTCTGAAAATCTTCATTTGTGTTCAGCAGAAGAAAGAAAGTCATACACATCTGAAATGGTAAGAGGTTGAGTAAATGATAAGAACATTTTCATTTTGGGGTGAACTATCCCTTTAAAAATGTTTATAGAATACCCCTGACTACTTATTAACCTTAATAACCACACAGTATTAAGGTTGTTTATTTGTATTTTTATGTTAACATTTTACTTTCAATGAAAGTGCTAGTTAAGATGAATATGGAAAAATGTTTGGCCCCCTCTGTGTTTCATCTGTATAAGCTGGCCTCAACAAGAAAGTTGCTGAAGAGCCCAGTTTTTTTGCTGAAGAGCTGAAGTTTAAGGTTTTGAGCCCACTGACTTGAACAAACACACACATCGTGTATCCTTCAAAAATGTTAGTTTGTGTTCCGCAGATTAAATAAAGTCATACGAGTTTGAGACAGCATAAGGGTGAGTAAATGAAGAGATAATTGACAGTTTTAGGAGAACTAGCCTATTCCTTTAAAATGATGAAACTCGAGAGGAAGACGCAACATCAATTTCAGTCTCATGTGAGGTTCCCTTTGCTTTTGTCCAGTACAATGCTCATTTAGACTACCTGCTTCTTAGATCAGTAGGAAGTTATATAAATACACACATATATAAAAAATATTGATACAAGGATTAAGTGTGGATGCAATATTGCAAGAAAAAGAATTAGTATTACATGATTGTATTGCCCTTCTAATGACAATTTAGAATGCCTTAGCAACTGCATAGTATAGCACTGGCAACCACCCACAACACCCTAGCATTGTGGCAGTGAGTTTTGCATGGGCATGCACTGCTAAAAATCTAGTCACTGTAACTGAACTGATCCGTAAAGTTGAGGGTTCAGTGCACATTTTTTCTCACACAAATGGCTGTTAAACAGACTCTGGTTTTATATTCACATTTGGTAATAAAATCATGGAATGGGAAACAATAAAATGACTTATTTTTTTTCTTCCCCCGCTGTATATTCTGTGAATTTTTTTCTGTTGATTTACTTAAATTAAATGAAAGGAAAACCCACAGATGCTCTCCTTTCTCCAAGACGGACCAAAGAAATTCCAAATGAATTACACTACTCTGAAAATCTTTCCCCAGCAGCTTTTTACGATTGTTTCTCAAACGCTCGTCCATACTAAAGCAATTAGACTGCTTAAATATCTGAAATAGCTGCGGGAAATCTTTGCATGCTGCAAAGATAAGATTGTCCAGATCTACCAAATGCAGGTGGACATGATCTTTGATGAGAATGTGTTTTTTATTCAATATCTTATTGTAGAGAAACAAGTTGCATAGCTATTTGCTTGGTTAATGCATTGGAAAAGCATACGTTTTCTGTGAAGTAGCAGTTGTTGATTGCCAACACTGTTAGTGATCTTTGAAGAGAGTTGATCTTTTTTTATGTCTTCTGTAGGTGATGTCCTGGTTGCTGTGGATGATGTAGATGTTACCTCAGAAAACATTGAGAGAGTTCTCTCCTGTATACCCGGCCCCACACAGGTAGGTGTGTGTTTGTGTGTCCTTTTGCCTTTTTTTTTATAGTCCCATCAAAGGACTGGTTGTTCTTTTATGAGTGTAAGAGTTTCAAAGTTCTTATTCTTAAATGGTAATTAAAGTTACAGTATTCAAACACTCATTATGAAGATAACAAATGCTTTTCTCAGCTCTTCCAACTCTTTGGAGTTTGGGGTTAAAACAGACAAAAATGAAAATTCTGTTATAATTTTTGGGTGAACTAACCCTTTAAGATGAAGTGTTTTGTTTTGGGCTGTCGATTTAGCATGTTAATTTAACGGCTGCAATGGTGCATGTATCTGCGCCGAACCAAATGGATACAGGGCCTTCGGTACGTTATACGCAGTCACACGAATGATTACATATCCTAGCATGTCTGAAACCAATTTTAAAACAACATATAACGAACAACACAAACCGCGTGGAACTAAAATGAAAAAATATTAGCAACACGGGACCGCACGGAACCAAAATTTAACAGAACAGAGCACCACACGGTACACAAGAAACTACGGATCAGATAAATGCATGTGAAGTTTATACTAGCTAGCTCGCTATTTTTCCCAACTGTGATGGAACTAAATAATATATAAATATGTCGGACTTAAATAAGCCAGAGATTGAAGACCCACCGCCGTCTCTAAAATCTGTTGTTTGGGAGCATTATGGTTTCGCTGTAATTTAAAGTAATACTGGGCAACAAGTAGTGAACAGGACGAAGGTTGTTTTTCGGCTCTGTTTTACCAAAGTCGAAGTCTCAGGAAGCACATCTAACATGATGAATCATTTGCAGCGACATCATCCACATGTGTCTCTTGAGCTTACGGGAGCAAAGCATAAACAGCCTGTGCAAGTTAGTCTCGCCATGGCGTTCAAGCAGCCTCTTGCAGCAAGCTCAGACAGAGCTAAAGCGATAACGAACGCCATAGTATTTATTGCTGCAGATAAATACTCGTCAAGAACACAGGATTTAATCATCTGCTTAAAGTTCCTAAAAGAACGCATTTCAGCAATTCTGTAATGCCCGCTCTATATAAACAAGCGCACGCTGTAATTGTCCAGCAGGGGACATTATCATTGCTAACAGATCCGTCCTCTCCTCTGATAATGTGGATATTCTGATTTTCCTGAAAAAAAAAAAAGAACTTGAAAATTGAGTGATAAGTAAGTGGTGAGCTGAAAGGCAAAAGACATAGAAATCTGCACTGCTGATGTCTTGATTTTGTTAGTTATTATAATTGCACTTTTTTAAATGTTTTTATACAGTGTGCATATACAGGTGCATCTCAATAAATTAGAATGTCGTGGAAAAGTTCATTTATTTCAGTAATTCAACTCAAATTGTGAAACTCATGTATTAAATAAATTCATTGCACACAGACTGAAGTAGTTTAAGTCTTTGGTTCTTTTAATTGTGATGATTTTGGCTCACATTTAACAAAAACCCACCAATTCACTATCTCAACAAATTAGAATATGGTGACATGCCAATGAGCTAATCAACTCAAAACACCTGCAAAGGTTTCCTGAGCCTTCAAAATGGTCTCTCAGTTTGGTTCACTAGGCTACACAATCATGGGGAAGACTGCTGATCTGACAGTTGTCCAGAAGACAATCATTGACACCCTTCACAAGGAGGGTAAGCCACAAACATTCATTGCCAAAGAAGCTGGCTGTTCACAGAGTGCTGTATCCAAGCATGTTAACAGAAAGTTGAGTGGAAGGAAAAAGTGTGGAGGAAAAAGATGCACAACCAACCGAGAGAACCGCAGCCTTATGAGGATTGTCAAACAAAATCGATTCAAGAATTTGGGTGAACTTCACAAGGAATGGACTGAGGCTGGGGTCAAGGCATCAAGAGCCACCACACACAGACATGTCAAGGAATTTGGCTACAGTTGTTGTATTCCTCTTGTTAAGCCACTCCTGAACCACAGACAACGTCAGAGGCATCTTACCTGGGCTAAAGTCCTCTTTTCAGATGAGAGCAAGTTTTGTATTTCATTTGGAAACCAAGGTCCTAGAGTCTGGAGGAAGGGTGGAGAAGCTCATAGCCCAAGTTGCTTGAAGTCCAGTGTTAAGTTTCCACAGTCTGTGATGATTTGGGGTGCAATGTCATCTGCTGGTGTTGGATCATTGTGTTTTTTTGAAAACCAAAGTCACTGCACCCGTTTACCAAGAATTTTTGGAGCACTTCATGCTTCCTTCTGCTGACCAGCTTTTTAAAGATGCTGATTTCATTTTCCAGCAGGATTTGGCACCTGCCCACACTGCCAAAAGCACCAAAAGTTGGTTAAATGACCATGGTGTTGGTGTGCTTGACTGGCCAGCAAACTCACCAGACCTGAACCCCATAGAGAATCTATGGGGTATTGTCAAGAGGAAAATGAGAAACAAGAGACCAAAAAATGCAGATGAGCTGAAGGCCACTGTCAAAGAAACCTGGGCTTCCATACCACCTCAGCAGTGCCACAAACTGATCACCTCCATGCCACGCTGAATTGAGGCAGTAATTAAAGCAAAAGGAGCCCCTACCAAGTATTGAGTACATATACAGTAAATGAACATACTTTCCAGAAGGCCAACAATTCACTAAAAATGTTTTTTTTATTGGTCTTATGATGTATTCTAATTTGTTGAGATAGTGAATTGGTGGGTTTTTGTTAAATGTGAGCCAAAATCATCACAATTAAAAGAACCAAAGACTTAAACTACTTCAGTCTGTGTGCATTGAATTTATTTAATACACAAGTTTCACAATTTGAGTTGAATTACTGAAATAAATGAACTTTTCCATGACATTCTAATTTATTGAGATGCACCTGTAAGAGGCTCTTAGGTTTTGTATTGTAAATTCGTTGATTAAGTATACAAACTGCAGTTATGTATAACTGAGCCTTCATGTTAAGTATTGTTGCCCATCAGCCACTGTGTTTTCAAAATAAATAATTTAAAGAAACACTCTTTGTTTTCCCTGCTATACCGAAACTGAACCGTGACCCCAAAACCGAGGTACGTACCGAATATTTAATTTTGTGTACCATTGCAGCTGTAGCGATTAATTATTAAATTAGTCAACGTTTCTCAACAAATCTCACAAGCAGAGCTGACACAGCATGAGAGCCAGTGTTGTGCCGATATCTGACTGCCTGCCAGATTCTGACTCTCCGCTACCTGATTGGCCCTTATCCCTAAAGCCCACCCCTAACCCTAACCTCATTGGTCCCTACCCCTAAAGCCCATCCCTACACCTACCCCTAAACATGAGGATTCTTGAGAGTCAAAATTCAGCACTACACTGGGAACAATCGTGCTCAGATTCAGACCGCAGCAAACGTGCCCAGTGTGAAAACCACCCAAGTTTATCTTGCCACAGCATCAAAGAAACTTTAGCATTTTTGACACTAAAAACCAGTGAGATGTCCGTCTGACTCATATGTACGTATATAGAAAATAAAAAATTGTGCAGATGGAACGCAAAAATGCGTCTTGTGAGAACAGGACAGATTGACAAACTTACAAAACAACGACTTCTAAAGCCACTTTTTGTATTGTCTAATAAATGCTTCACTCGTCTGTCACAGTAATGCAATATGAATATGTGATTTCTTATATTTATGATACAAATGTTTATATTGAATTCTTTCTTTTGGGGCTTTTTTTTTTTTTTAGCAAATATTGATATGCGATTAATTGCAATTAATTTGATTGTATAATCGGCTTATCATGTTATTCATTTGATTTAAAAATGTAATCGATTGACAGCCCTAGTTTTGTTTAATCCTATCTATTTTGATCAAAAATGGGAACCTGTGAGAATGCCACAAGCGGACAATTGAAAACAACATAGCTTGCCAATTTGCAGCAAGCAATTTGTTCAGTCGGATGTCATGAAAATCACATTACCATGGCAACATATTTTCAAAATGAAATTACGCTCTTTATTACACGTTTTGCTGCAGTTTCCTGGTGAAATATCCTGCAGGGGGTGCCAAAAGTGAGTGAAATGGTGTTGTAATCAGACAAGGTTTAAATGTGAATGTTAGATAGAGGTTTTAATGAGTAACACGGACCTCCCTAACCTAAAACTTTAACCTAAACCTAACCAATAGTGTCCTCATTGCAAATAAAAGGTGAACAAAACAGACATCCTTTCCCTAAACCAATACCTAAACCTAACCGATAGTGTCCTAAAACAGAATGACAAATGAAAACCGAATTTTCTGAAGCAACCACATCATTTCGTGTCGCTTCTATGACACTTTTGTCTCACATGTCAGCTTGCATGCTTGACTGGTCTCGAACAGCAAGACTTCAGAGTTCACATCCTATCACTCTTATCAGGTGAGCTACCGCAGACACTAATAATGTTGGAATAAGTGTGTAAATGTAGGTGGGTCTGTTATACAAGTACCTGGATAACTGATAATCCGATGAAGATTTGTTGAGAGGACTTATCTAGACTCACAATTTCTCCCGGGCAGACGATACAACATGCAAAAAAAATCCCCTAGATGTTTTTTCTATAAGTGTATCTAGACGCTGCTTATTTCTGTGAATCCTTTTCATTTGATCGCTTCTCAAGCTGGTTGCGTTCACTCAACTGCCTGAAATGGAGGGAATGCTGAAATTACAGAGTACTGGCGCCCCAGCAGAGATGGCGGTCATAGCAGTGCTTGTTTTTGGAGGCCACAGGAAAAGTGCCATTACTTTGTGGAGTAGAAAAAGGGAGAAAGTGATTAAAGGACGAGAACCAATAGCCAATTACTCCATAGAACTAAAAAGGGAAGCCAAAGCTATTATCATATTAGGGTATAGGAACACACTTGTGAGGTTGTGTGAACCTTGCCAATGTTCTAAAATAAGCTGTTTGTAGGCCAGTGATCTATGTAATTATAAGGCAAACGTTGTCTGATTTTTAACTGTTAAGACCAGTCTTTTGAGTAGCTGTACCACAAAAACAGAACATTTCCGCTTATTTCTCTTGGACATTGACATCAACATTTGAGAACCATGAAAATAAAAAAGAAGAACTATGACCATATCTCAATCAGGATGAGTGAATTACAATGGCTGCAGTGTGCAGTGGCATCCAAAAGGCTTAGACCACTTTGAAAATATTTTGCATTTGTTTGCAAATTGAATACCATTTCATTCTGTACAAATTATTTTATCAGCATAATAATTGAAGAGAAAAGTTTTTGAATTGAAAAAATTACATGAATTTCTTAGTATTTGCTATGGCGCCCTTTTGCTTTAATGACAGCATGCACTTGAGCTGGCCAGGTTTTTGAACAATCTGATAATCCATGTTATATACAAGAGTTTCTTTGGAGCGGGAAATGGAAAACCTGGAGTGGAGCTGTAGCCGAGTGATCACAAAAAACTCTCTGTCACTCCATTTCATGCACATACACAGCTAATCCAGATCAGAAAATCCAGATCAGATTTACATCATTCTTTGTGTAAAATTTGTGGAAAAAAACAAAACCTTTTTTCAAGTTTGAATGGAAGAAAAAAAAACTCAGTGTGGTGTCAGACTTTTGGATCCCACTGTATGTAAGTAACATATGTATATGTGTTTTAAATATGAGGTTGGGAGTCTTGCCACATCCCTTAATAACATGCTTCCAACCTTTTCCCGCATACTGTGGCATCCGGCCTAGCATGCAGCACCACAGTGCTGCAGCCCAGCTGCATGTGGTCAGTGGAGCATACTGCTGCGGCTCATGTGTGCTCTGTTCTGCATAATAAACAGGCAAGTGGGAAAGAAGACACTGCTTTCTGTGGGCTGTTAAAGGAATATTCCAGGTTCAAAGCAAGTTAAGCTCAGTCGACAGCATTTGTGGTCCTTTTCTTTAGAAAAAGCAAAAATCGAGGGGCCTGGGTAGCTCAGTGAGTAAAGACGCTGACTAACACCCCTGGAGTCGCAAGTTCGAATCCAGGGCGTGCTGAGTGACTCCAGCCAGGTCTCCTAAGCGACCAAATTGGCCCAGTTGCTAGGGAGGGTAGAGTCACATGGGGTAACCTCCTCGTGGTCGCTATAATGTGGTTCTCGCTCTCGGTGGGGCACGTGGTGAGTTGTGCGTGGATACCGAGGAGAATAGTGTGAAGCCTCCTCATGCACTGTGTCTCTGCGGTAATGCGTTCAACAAGCCACTTGATAAGATGTGCGGATTGATGGTCTCAGACGCAGAGGCAACTGAGATTCGTCCTCCGCCACCCGGATTGAGGCGAGTCACTACGCCACCATGAGGACTTAGAGCGCATTGGGAATTGGTCATTCCAAATTGCGGAGAAAAAGGGGAGAAAAGAAAAAAGCAAAAATCGTGGTTACAGTGAGGCACTTACTGTACAATGGAAGTGAATGGGGACAATTTTTGGAGGGTTTAAAGGGAGAAATGTGACGTTTAAAACACATGAATTCTTCTGTTAAAACTCATGGATTTTTTGAGCTAGAAAGTTTTTTACATTTTAATTTTTAGTCATTTTAGGGTTTTAGGGTCTGTTGACATTTGTAAGTTGTAAAATTGGCTATAACTTTACATAGAAAAGGTTAGTAAGTGATTTTATCACACTAAAATCACATTAACAAATATATTGTTTATGTCTAGTGGCTATACTTTTGAAACAGTGATTATTTTAACATTAAAAACTGGCCCACATTCACTTCCATTGTAAGTGCCTCACTGTAACCTTGATTTTTGCTTATTTAAAGAAAAGTAGGGGCAGGTCAAAATAAATTTTTGTGGTAATCAGTATTATGCCACAAATGCTGTCGATTGAGCTTAACTTGTATTAAACCCGAAATATTCCTGTGTTCCTGGGCTAACTTTGCTGCTATTTGTTCATAAGAGGTAAAGGTGCATAGGCACCTATAGTATCTATTAGTTTTCTTCATATTATTTGGTCGTTTCTTCTTCCATTTCTGTCTGGGAGTCTTTGGCAGCTCAAGGAACCAGAGGGTAAAAAGTTATGGGAGGGTCTGGATATTCCTGATGGTAATTTTGGGGTTGCAAAGTCAAAGACACCTATGTAATTCATGCTTACATGGAAAAACAAGTGTAAAACAGTGCAGTTGGACAATTTGTGTGAATGGCCTGTTAGTTCAGTCATTGTCAAGCAATCAGTTCAGATCTAGTCTCAGCCTCAGATGGACCGGCAACAGTCTGTGCACTAAATGTCTGATGCATATTGCAAAAAAAACTGGAAAACGTTTTCTCAAGTTAGTTAGTCTTAATCTGATTGGCTGATTTGATGGAACTTCCGTGAGTAAAAGAACACAGCACTTTTTTTATAATGAACTTTTTTGTCTCCAGTCTGCCTGGAGACCAAAATGTTTTGAGATTTGTCCACTTTCAACACTGTTGATCACATTGGGCTCATAGTGTAAACGCTTATCCATACGAATACAGCAGCAAAGCGGCACCTACTCACGTGTTGATAAACCGATGCGGTAAAACAAGAGTTTAAACTTTGACGGTTACTTGGGGCTTTAAAAGGAAATAGCCATCCTTTTGAAAAATTTTGAAAAAACGAATACATTTACATGCACAAGAACTTACCTCTTCCAGCAGCAACCTTAGTTTTTTTCCAGGAGGTCTCCCATTCAGGCACTAGCCAGGTTCAGCGCTGCTTAGCTTCAGTAGGTAACCCAGCGAGAGCCACAGGGTGATATGCTGCTGCCATATCACATATTGTTCTAAGACTGTACACATTTTCCGCTATTTTTTCATGTGTTTTCTGTGTAATCACTCAAGTCTCAGACCTTTTGCCATTTTAGTCAAAGGTCTGGCTACGCAAGACTAGCTTAAATATTACGCAGGATGATGCAAGTTACTACATATTTTCAACAGACTGTGAGATAAAAGAAGCACATTTTTTTCATTTACAAGTATTTGATGGACATTCAAAATTGTTTGGTGGTGTACTGTGTTTGAGAAACAGAGCAGAAAAGCAATCTTAGTTTTGAAGAGTGTCTGGGATTATGTGTATCTGACTGACTTCGTTTACAGTGTGCTTCATACAGCCACAAATTTCCTTTGTTGCTGAGCAGCATTCAGCACACTATTCCAACTTTGCATATCCAGACCACACAGTGAATCTTCCCATTTCAACTATTCTCCAAACCCCTTTACAAGATATTTTCTCAAGAATTAGCACAATTATTTCAGATTATTTCTCTTTCTTTCTCAGGTGAGACTAACTTTGGAGACCGTTGGTCCATTTGGGAGCTGTGTAGACTCTGCGGTACCCAGACCGAAAGCGTCTCCCCCGGTCAGTCAGCTGGTCAGACTGCTGTGGGGGGAGGACACAGTTGAGCTCCAGATGACTATAGCACATATACCACACACAGTGATGTACCTCTCGCTCAAACTGGACTCTGAGTCGCCACAGGAGGAGGTCAGTCTGTTTGTTTGCAGAAGACCTACATTTTCACTTTCTCTCAGTACATCAGTATTTCTTTGAATGATCTGCTTAAAGGAATGTTCCAGGGTCAATACAAGTTCAATAAACAGCATTTGTGGCATAATGTTGATTACCGCAAAAATCTCGTTCCTCCTTTTCTTTTTTCCCCTTTTTCTCCGCAATTTGGAATGACCAATTCCCAATGCGCTCTAAGTCCTCATGGTGGCGTAGTGACTCGCCTCAATCCGGGTGGCGGAGGACGAATCTCAGTTGCCTCTGCGTCTGAGACCGTCAATCCGCACATTTTATCACGTGGCTTGTTGAACGCATTACCGCAGAGACACAGTGCATGTGGAGGCTTCACACTATTCTCCTCAGTATCCACGCACAACTCACCACGTGCCCCACCGAGAGCGAGAACCACATTATAGCGACCACGTGGAGGTTACCCCATGTGACTCTACCCTCCCTAGCAACTGGGCCAATTTGATCGCTTAGGAGACCAGGCTGGAGTCACTCAGCATGCCCTGGATTCGAACTCGTGTCTCCAGGGGTGGTAGTCAGCGTCTTTACTCGCTGAGCTACCCAGGCCCCCCGTTCCTCCATTTCTTTTTTTTTTTTTTTTTTAAAGAAAAGCAAAAATCTGGGTTCCAGTGAGGCACTTAAGATAGAAGTGAATGGGGGCCCATTTTTGAACGTTACAAAAATGGGTTTCAAAAGTATAGCCACACAAGTCATAAGGGATATATTTGTAAACATGATCTTATTGTGATAAAATCACTTACAAACCTTTTCTCTGTAAAGTTATAGCCAATTTTACAACTTTGTTGCCATGACGATGCAATGTCAACAAACCCTAAAATTTCTGTAAAAATGACGATTTAAACAACTTTACAGCTCAAACAATACACAAGTTTTAATAGAATTAATGGAAGTGCTTTTATAAAATTATAAGCTTCAAATTTCTGTTTAAACCCTCCAAAAATTGGCCACATTCACTTCCATTGTAAGAGTCTCACTGTAACCTCGATTTTTGCTTTTTTTTAAAGAAAAGGAGGGACGAGTCGAAATACATTTTTGTGGTAATCAACATTATGCCACAAATGTTGTCGATTGAGCTTAACTTGTATTGAACCCAGAATATACCTTTAAAGAGGCCCTATTGTGCTTTTTGGGATTTCACCTTTCCTTTAGTTTGTAACATAGCTCTTTGTGCATGTAAAAGATCTGCAAAGTTACAAAGCACAAAGTCCACGCAAAAGGGAGTTATTCTCTCCCACAGACAAAACTGCTCAAGAACTACAAGAAACAGGCTGTTTGTAGTCCAGCCATTTCTTCCATAAAGTATCTTCGTCACTATGTAATACATTTGCATAATGCCCACCTAAGGGCTACTTTGGCCCGCGCCCAAACAAACGTTGTTATAGCCAAGGCCAGGATGAGTTGGGTTAGTGTTGTCACCATGTCGAGAAGATGCTGTCTTCTTCACTGCGAAAGCAAAATCTCTTTGTTTGGACTTCCAAAGGCAGATGAATTGAAGTATCAGTGGTTATTATAAATTTATTTTTACCACTATTCCTCAGCAGTACAACCACAACCAATGCCTGATTTTTCAAGACGGTTACTCCTGAAAGATGATGCAGTTCCCACTTTGTTGGGACAATCTGGCACTTCAGGATCATAACCTGTAAGTATGCTTGATTATTTGTGGATTTATGTGCTACCGAGAGTTCAAATGTGGAGTTTTGTGTTGTAGCTATGGTGTACACCCAGTGCACAGCTGTAGGCCTCTGTTCACCTGCTAGCTAATGTTATTGTGTTGAAATAGATTTTCTAATCAGCTGCGGGCCCACTTTTACCTACAATTGTGTAGAATTATGCAGATTGTTTGTCGTTCTTACTATCATGAATAGTGATCAAGTGTGGAGATGGATTTATTTTTACAAACGGTCATTTTACGTCCGCAATCCACAGTAGTGCTCGGCTAACTTGCAATGTAATATTATTGTTTTGGTAAAGGTTTACTGTTCAGCTGTGGGCCGGCTTTTACCTAAAACTGTGTAACAAAATGGTCGATCTCAAGAGTCATATATAATTATATAATTACAAGCTGTATTGTTACGGCTGCTATCGGTAGTCTACGGCTAACTTGTTCACTAACACTCCAATACACCCAGTAATGTCCAACCGGGAGAAGCCTCTGTTCTCCGTTCATAGCTTGGGCGAAAAAAGTTCGACTCACCCATTCCATCGAAAGATGACAACGTGTCTTTTACTTGAAGCTTTGTTAGGTTCACAATAATCAACAGTGTACTTGTAAGAAAGCTACAAAATTAAAACTTAACCACTGTGAAACTTCCTGCTCAAGTCGTGCTTGCGAAGGTGGTTTGGGTCAATCAGCTTGTACTTCCAAACTTTTATTATTTAATTCATTGGCCTCGTGCTAGAGCTGGCACGGCAAAAACCGATGCCACTGTTACCATAGTTACAATAGTGTTTACAGAGCTGCTCACGAAGCCTCGGGAGCTGAAACTCGGTTATTGTAAGGGGCGTTACATTTCCGACACGCTCTACGCGGTTGAACAATCACAACAGACTAGGCCAGCTGACCAATCAGAGCAGACTGGACTTTTCGGAAAGGGGGGCTTTAAAGAGACGAGGTAAATCAGAGCATTTCGTCCAGAGTATGAAGAGCGGGGAAAAGAAATATACGGTATGAGAAAAATAATGTGATTTTTGAACATTGAAGCATGTAAACCTACTCTAGTAGACCCCCAAAATAAAATTATGAACCTGTAAATTAACATAATATGTGCTCTTTAATATACAAAGGCACATATTGTATCTGTTGGTTTTCAAAATTTGGCACATTAATTGAGCAGGATCTCAACATTCCTTGTGCCAATTTTGGGGTCAGTATCTCACCCTCTAGCACCACCAACAGCTCAATTTCATGTACGTTTTGGCCATGAACTTTTGAACCAAATGGTCTAAAAATGTATTTCATCTGATTCCCTGGCTGATGAATGCTCAAGGTGGGTTTTGATGTCCATCCAACTAGATTTTTTTTTTTACCATTTTTTATTTTGTCGAAAACATACTTTTTCAAACTCACTCCTTCAACAGCTTTCATTGAAACTTCTCCATTTTTATAAATGTCATTAAAAGCTTTTTTTGATACGAAACGGTTCACGTGTACTGCATCAACGAATTTGACGGTGAGGACGGCAAAAAGAAGTGAGGCTGTATCTTCGAAATGCTTTGACATTGACTTTCTATTTGTCTTTTTCACAATGTTCTTAGACCTAAAGTCATGCTTCTGTGCTCCATGTATGTCTGGGGACCTGCAGAATACTGTGATTAACAAGTGTTCATAGTCTTTTGGTCATTTTCAAGTTGAAATAAATAAGAAATAAAATTTTTCCTGTAGAAAATGAAGCCTATTTTGTCACGGTCCTGTCACTCTGTCAGTCTGGGTTTTGGTCTGACAGGACCGTGGCATCATCGTCCCATGTCTGTCTTGTGTTTCGTTGTCTGTCTTTGTGTGAGCTTGTGTATTCTCTGCCGTGCGCTCTTTGGTCTGTCTTGTTTCGTGTCGGGAGCACGGTGTCTGGATCCTGACTTCCTGTCTGGTTCAGTTTTGGTCTGTGTTGGGATCCAGACACTCGTGTTCCATGTCTGTCTGTTACTGACGTGGGTGCATCACGCTTATGTCATCTTGGCAGCATGCACTCGCATCAATAGTTTGTCTGTCTCTCATGAACATGGGTGCGTGTTGCGCTCGTGTTGCATTGCTCGCCCGGGTCGCGAGCTGTCTTCGTGTTGTGCTGAGGTTCGGTCACTTCGGTCTAAGGTGTCGGGTGTGTGTGTGGCCAAACTCTCGCACAGGTGTCCTGTCTTGTTTTTGTCATCTGTTGCGTGCATCGCATGGCGTTTGCCTAGCGATGTACTATCAGCTTTCGTTTAGTGTGAGAATGCAGGGCATCGCTTTGTTTGGCATTGCTACACATTCTCTCGTCTTGTTTGTCGGTTGGCATGGGCGTATTTTGCCTCATTGTCTTTGCGATGTGCTCTCATGCCATTTCAGTGTTTTGTTGTCTTGTGAGAGCACGTGGCAATGTTTTGTTTCTGTATCACCGCGTGTCTCTCTGTCTTACGTCATACCCTGCCTCCTTGTTTGCTCATTATTAGTTTATTAGTCACACATGCCCTGTCTTGTTAATCTGTTGATTTCTCTCCTTATTTTAGTCTCCTTGTGTTTGCTGTCCAGGTCCAGTTCATCTCGTTTCCAGTCTTGTTTGCTTGTTTCCCAGTTGGTCTTGTGTGTCTGTTGTGATCCAGTTGTTCGGTCTTGTTTGTTTTTCATCCCATCCCTGTCCAGTCCAGTTGGTCTTGGTTCCCCATTTCCCTCAGCCCCAGCCCTGGATTATTCATTTTCCCCTATGGGGTAGTTTATGTTTGTTTCCCCCTTATGGGAGTTTTAGTTTGTTTTTGCTCCTTTTTGTTGTATTTAATAAATCCCTGTTTTTGAACTCTGCGATTGGGTCCTGTCTCTCTGCATTCTGTGACATATTTTTAGAATCATTACAGGATTTTACATTGTGACATTATTTTCATGACAGTCATGCACATTTCAGCCCACGATTTTCATTACTGCAATGCGGGAATTTTTTTTATTTATGATACTCCCTGATTACCACAACATGAAAAAAAGTAATATTCTCTCATTACCACAACATGAATTTTTTATAAATATTTATATTGTAAAGTATTTATACATCACATTAGTTTTCCCTGATACTGATACAAAAATCACCATTAACACCAAACAAATCTACTTCCTGTAATTGCTGTTTATCCACTAACCTTCAAAAATAGTTTCTCCCTAAATAAATCAGTGCTGAGATGCCAGAAATGATCAGAACAGGTTCTGTTGTTTTTTTTTGACAGCCAGCGTCTAGCACTTTTAGCACTATCAATATGATGTAAGGAAACAAGAGAAGAGATATAGAGTGGTTTGCCTGGCTGAATAATTTACATCAAGACACTGCATTCCAAATGAAAGGGCTTTGGAACATTTAAAATGGTTGAATTGCTGAATTTATAAAGAGAAGAAAGAAGTGCATTAAAAGCCATGATCCACAAAAATGCAGCAATGCAGGGTGAATGCCCCGAAAACCTGTCAAGAAAACGCCAGGGTCATACAGTTTTTAATTCTTCAACAGGAAGTACAAAGTTGTATTTTGAGTAAAGACACTGAAACCTTTTTTCAGGTCCAAACCTATTTGTAGGACCATATTTTAATGTCAATTAACCACATTTTCCCTCTTAAATTATTATTACTGTAATACAGTAATTGTTGTAATATATAACAGTAAGACAGTTATTGTAAATTACAGGGTTTTTTTTACTGTAAATTGTATAACAGTTTTTCTTTTTTCAGTTAAATTCAGCTGAAAAGCATAGCCTATACTATATACTACCATGATGTATACATACTTAACAATTAAAATAATGTACTATGTACTATATATAGCAATAATGAATAAAGATTTTTTTTCACTGTCAAATAATATATAATAAATTATAATGGTCTAAAAACTTAATTTCTTTCTTTTGGGTTTTGTATGATCCTCTCAGTATCTGCTTTCCTTGCACAGGTTTCAGTAACATATCACCAAGTTACTGTTAGGCTGCAGTTTTGAACACATAATACAGCCCTCCAGGCGCTGAGTTTTTAGTAGTTTGCAGCATTTAATCAATACTGAGAGTTTTGCTCTTTGTAGAAGCATTTGCCCTCTGGCTCACTTAAAATCCTCTTTCTGTCTCCAGTGAATGATTCTAATGTGAGTTCTAATGTGAGTCTGATCGTTCAGAATGTGTGTTATTCTCTGAGCTCCAAACCACAGGCCACAGTAATGAGTGCTAAAACCACCTTGTTTCTCCAATGACATTATCGGCCGCCTCTAAATGTGGACTTTATTTTTAGAGAGTAGGGAGAATTGCACTAAAGAGATATTGAGAGTGGGGAGAAAGACACACAGTTTTGGTTTTTATTGTTCTCTGAGGTCTGTGAGGTCCTCAACATAACTTACCATGAAAACCTCTTTTCTCACACAGATGCACACAGTCTGCAAGCGTTGCCTGGTTGATGCATTCCAACTTGGCATATCAAAGTGACAAATGAAATGCCCCTTGCCTTTACCCCAACCTTTTGTCTCATACTGCTGCAGTTTACAGATGCAGAGAATGTGGGAATGCAGTTTTTAGCTTATTTAATAACATTATTGGCAAAGAATAAACAGACTGATTTAATCTCATCTTTTGTTCTTTAAACTTCTGAGTGGATTGTTCTTGCTGTCATGCTAGTAGTCTTATTCTCTTCTTATTGTGGCAGGATAAACGAGGCACAGACAATTATTCTTAAGTGCACAGTCCCACACAGGGGGTGTTTTATTGTGACTACAGATAAAAGAGGAAATTAATGGTGCGAGGTGTCTTCGGTGCAAGGGGTGGGGTGAGCGTGCTGGGGTGTCTGTGTTCGTGAGTCCTGTGTTTAGTGAAGCTTCCGCGGAATGCGTGCGGTGATCGGCGCTCACTCGTTGCTGGAATCTGGAATTGAGAGAGAGAGAGAAGAGGATTAGTTTCATGCCTTGGAGTTAAAGCTCCCCATCTTCCTCTTCCTCTGACGTTTAAATCCCCTCCAGCTGATTGTTCGCAGGTGACGACAATCAGTGTCTGCATTCCACGGTTGATTGGCAGATGAGCTCCAATACCAGGACGACACTGAAACACACGGGATACTCGCCACATTCCCCCCCCCCCCCCATTCTCTTACACAAACCTGACCATCCTTTGAATATCCTGGACAGGCCGTCTGCATTGTCGTTGGCTGCCCCCGCTCGGTGTTGCACCTTGAATTGGAAGTCCTGGAGGGCGAGGAACCAGCGGGTTACCCTGGCAGTAGAGTGCTTCGTTCTTGCCATCCATTGCAACGGGGCGTGGTCAGTCAGCAGAGTGAAGCTCCGGCCCAGTAGATAGTATTGTAGCTCCAGGACGGCCCACTTTATGGCCAACGCTTCCTTATCCACTGCAGCGTACCGGTTTCGGCAGGGGTCAGCTTCCGGCTGATGTACACTATGGGGTGTTCTTCTCCCTGTTGGACTTGGGACAAGACGGCCCCAAACCCCGTATCCGAGGCGTGTGTTTGTAGGAGGAAGGGGCAGGTGAAATCTGGGGCGTGTAGGACCGGAGCTGAGGCCAAGGCGTTCTTCAACTTCTGGAAGTCTTCCTCTGAGGGGCGGCTCCATTGCACCTTCTCAGGCTGCCCCTTCTTGGTCAGGTCTGTGAGGGGACAGGCTATAGTGGTGAGGTATGAAGCATCGATAATATCCCGCCAACCCGAGGAATGCACATACCTGGATTTTGGTGGTTGGTTGGCCAAAGGAGCGTACTGCCTCCACTTTCTGTTCCTGGGGCATGATGAGACCCCTTCAGATCTGATATCCCAGGTAGCATGCCTCCGATGCTCCTAGGTGGCACTTCTTTGGATTGGCGGTGAGTCCAGCTTTCCTCAGTTCGGTCAGCACCCTCCGCAGACGGTCTAGTTGGTCCTCCCACCACTCGGAGTGGATTACAACATCATCCAGGTAAGCCACCGCATATGTGTATCTCGTGTGGATGTCCATCATCCGTTGGAAGGTGGCAGGTGCCCCATGTAGACCAATGGGTAGCACCTGATACTGCCAGTGGCCACTAGGTGTGCTGAACGCTATCTTTTCCCTGGACGATGGGGCTAGGGGTACCTGCCAGTATCCTTTGGTCAGATCCAGGGTGGATATATATCACGCTCGGCCCAGCCACTCGATGAGCTCGTCCACTCAGGGCATGGGGTATCCGTCAAAGGTGGAGACTTCAATCAACTTCTGGAAGTCGTTGCAGAAGCGGAGGGTGCCATCGCCCTTCGGAACCATCAAAATCGTGCTGGACCGGGGGCTTCTGGACTCTTCGATGACCCTGAGTTGTAGCATCCATTGCACTTCCTCTTCTATAGCCTGTCGGCAAGCCTCTGGGACCCGGTAGGGACGCTGCTGCACGATGGTCCCAGGAGGTGTGCGAATTTCATGATGGATCATGTTGGTCCACCTGGGGCAACTGGAAAACACGTCACTGAACTGTCCGACCAGGGCTTCCAATTCCTTCCTTTGATTCGTGGAGAGTTGGTTTCCCAGATCTACCACTGGGTCCTCTGTTTGGGTGTATCCAATGACCCATCTCTCGGGATCGGTCCAGCGTTTGAGGAGGCTAATATGGTAGATCTGCTCCGCTGCTGGATGCGATACATTACCGGCCCTGTCCAGTTGGCCAGGAACTTAGACGTGGCACAAGGGATCAGCACCAGGACCCGGTCTCCGGGGTGAAATTCACAAGCTTGGGCAGGGCGGTCATATTTGCGCTGCTGAGCCCGTTGGGTCTCTGCCAGATGTTCGCACTCCAGGGGCATCACTTTTTCGATCCTCTCTCTCATCTCACGTACATGCTCAATTACTGTTCGGTGTGGCAAGGGCTGTTGCTCCCAAGCCTCCCGGGCGATTTCTAGCAGGCCCTGGGGCTGGCGACTGAACAGTAACTCGAAGGGTGTGAATCCAGTGGATGCCTGAGGCACTTCCCTGATGCCAAACAACACGTAGGCTATCATGAGGTTCCAATCGCGCCCATCCTCGGTTACCACCCACTTCAGCATCTGTTTTAGGGTCTGGTTGAAACACTCCACTAATCCGTCCATCTGGGGGTGGTAAACCAAGGTGCGGAGTTGTTTCACCTGCAGCAGCTTGCACACGTCAGCCATGAGCCGGGACATAAATGGAGTGCCCTGGTTGGTGAGGATCTCTTTTGGGATGCTGACTCGGCTGAACAGCAGGAACAGCTCTCGAACGATGTTCTTGGAGGTGGCTTTCCTCAGTGGCACTGCTTCGGGGTACCGAGTCGCATAATCCACTGTGACCAGGATGTGTTCATGTCCCCAGGCAGACTTTGGCAGTGGTCCCACCAGGTCCATCCCGATGCGTTCGCAGGGCACCTCGATGATGGGCAGGGGTATGAGGGGGCTGAGGGTAGGTCGTCGTGGAGCCGTCCTTTGGCAGACCACGCAGCTCTGGCAATAGCGCCTCACTTCCGCGTCCAGTCTGGGCCAGTGGAACCGGTCCCTAATTCGTTGGGTGTTGTTCTCAATCCCTAAGTGCCCGGCCACGGGATGCGAGTGAGCCAACTCAAGCACGGTCTCCGTCTTCGTACGTGGCACCACCAAGAGGCGTTTCTCCTCGCCCCGCCTGTGAGCGACACAGTAAAGCAGACCATTTTCCACAATGAAGTGAGGAGAGGGGTGGGGGTGGGAAGTCGTACCTTGCCGTTGACTACTCCTCCCCGTTGTTCCTTGCCGAACGTGCCCCCCTCCGTTATCTGTTGGAAGAGGTCAGAATATACATAAACTCACCATCTCGCTCGCTGTTAGTGGCCAGCAACACCGGGCGTCTCCGTGGTCTTGGACGGGATCCCCTGTGGCGTTGCCCCCGGCGGCTGGCAGGTTGGACAGATTGGGCCAACAGCTGTTTGAACCCCGGCCAGTCTCGTCCTAAGATTAGGGGCACCGGCAGATCTTTGACAATCCCAGCTTCCACTGGCCAGCTTCCTGGTTCGGCCTTGATGGTAACTGACCATGTTGGAACGTAGCGCTTATCGCCATGCACACAGGTGATGGGGATTGAGGCTTTGCTGTGTGGTCGGGGGGAAAGTATCTGGGGCTGGGCCAGGCTTACTGTGCTCTGGAATCCAGGAGGGCTTTCACACAGCGGCCCTCGACCCTCACCTCCCTTTCCGGGGCTTCCCGGGGCACTGCTTGGTGAACGATGCAACCTGCCAGCCAGGCTCCGGGGGGTTTGGGTCCTTGGGTATGGGTTCCTCCCGAGCGGACAGTGTCGCTGGTCTGCTTACTGGCCGCGAGGTGCCCTCCAGTGGTCGCCTTTCCTGGTGCGTTTTCCGGAAAAAGGTGCCAGCTCTCTCTCCGCCAAGGGCTTGCGTCGCCTCCACCAGTCCCACAGCCTCCACCAGGGCGGTGAGAGTCTTGGGGTTCCACATTCCTACAGCCCGCTGTTGCATGCGGGGGAGGGACCGGAGGAACTTGTCCACCACCACTCGTTCCGCTATCTGTACTGGTGTCGGTTTCCCGGACAACAGCCGTAGACGTGCTAGACGGGATAGCTGCGAAACTTGTACGCGGGCGGGAATCATGCACCCATTCATGGAAGTGCTGCACTGCACATACTGGTGAAAGCCCCACCTGTGCCAAGATCTCATTCTTTAGCTCTTTATAGTTGTCAATGGAGGCTGGGCTGAGTGCGTAATAGGCGCGCTGCTCTTCCCCTGTTAGGAAGGGCGCAAGCATTCTCGCCCACTCACTCCTATCCCACCCCTCCCTTTCTGTCAACTCGAATGTATGCAGATACGCCTCCACGTCACCATGCTCCGTTAGCTTGGTGATCAGCTGACTAGCTCGGGCACGGGGTTCGGGGATCGGTACGTGAGCAGCGGCTTCCAATCGCAGCTGCATGAGCTCCTGTTTCGCCCACTCGACGCGCTGAAAGCTGTTCCGTGATTTGTTGCTGGCGGAGGGAGATGTTCGCAAGCTGACGCATGAACTCTTCTATTGTTTCCAGAGAGAGAGCTGGACCTGTGGAAAAATCAGATGGAGAATTGGGGTAAGTTTCATTGTTTCATTTTCTTCATTTCAGCCAGTATTCTCCACCACTGTGGCAGGATGAACGAGGCACAGACAATTATTCTTAAGTGCACAGTCCCACAAAGGGGGTGTTTTATTGTGACAATAGATAAAAGAGGAACTTAATGGTGCGAGGTGTCTTCGGTGCAAGGGGCGGGGTGAGCGTGCCGGGGTGTCTGTGTTCGTGAGTTCTGTGTTTATTGAAGCTTCCACGGAATGCATGCTGTGATCGGCGCTCACTCGTTGTTGGAGTCTGGAATTGAGAGAGAGGTGCAATGGAGCCGCCCCACAGAGGAAGCCTTCTAGAAGTTGAAGAATGCCCTGGCCTCAGCTCCGGTCCTACACGCCCCAGATTTCAGCTGCCCCTTCCTCCTACCAACAGATGCCTCGGATACAGGGTTTGGGGCTGTCTTGTCCCAAGTCCAATAGGGAGGATTAGTTTTATACTTTGGAGTTAAAGCTCCCCGTCTTCCTCTTCCTCTGGCGTTTAAATCCCCTCCAGCTGATAGTTCACAGGTGATGCCGATCAGTGTCTGCATTCCACGGTTGATTGGCAAATGAGCTCCAATTCCAGGGCGACACTGAAACGCACGGGATACTCGCCACATTATTTAAAAAGTTAAATAATTATTCATATTAATAACTTATTTAATATTAATTAAAGGGCCAATTTTACATGGTAAATAAGTGTGATTAATTTTATAAAAAAATAACACTTAATCTATTAAGAAATGTTCCTACCGACTGAGCAATTCAAGTTTGATGTACCACCTCCATGTTTTTTGAGTTTTCGTCAGCATGTGGCAATAGGTGTAACTCAAGCAGTACAAGCAATGTGCAGCTTAACAGAATGCAGGGGCTCAAGATTCTGTTTTTAAAGTTTTTAACTGCATTTAACTTGACACAGCATTCTAAAAACTTGGCCAAACAATAATATATGTCTTTGAGTTATCTAAGACCCTATTATTATATTATAATAAATGAATATTATAATATTGATTATATATTAAATTATTTTGATTATTATATATTGAATTACCTGTATTTGGGGGGCCTTTTTAAGATTAATTCAATTCAATTAATTCAAATTGGCATATCATGTAATTAATTAAATTTTTAATCGATTGACAGCTCTAATATTAATATCATAAAATATATAATTTTTATATAAATATTAACAAATTAAATTAAAGCAATGGCATGTAGCCTTCTCAATTAAGTAAATATTGCTTTCAGTAATTTAGCTTTTCTGAAGTTTTCCAAGTAATGATTCAAGTAAACAGTATAAAATAAAGAACATAGAAAAAAATGACAAGCAGATAAAAACAATAGAACAAACATAAGCAAGGTGAAGTTTGTGCCTTGAGCTTGTGAGAGCAGATCCCTCCTCAAGGAATATCAATGTGGACAGAAGGGAACACATACTTGCATGAGCTAGGGCATCCCAACCCAGTGGAGCTTGAGTCATGGAATACCAAAATGTACCAAATCCTCTGGGCTGTCTGAGGATGAAGTCTTAATTTCCCTGGTCTGACTCCCTGATGCAGGAGCAAGTCTTCCCCAAAGATCAGGTAACCAGGGACATGTATCACATGTATTGATAGGAGATGAGATTTGCTTCAGAGGAGAATTCAACATGCCAGAGCAAACATCAGGTGCAAACGATCTCCCCCATGGCGATTTATGCAAGGGGGAGTTTGCTTGCACGGTAGTTCCTCCGATTGTGCTTAGAGCAGCCAATCATCAAGGTAGTTAAACACTCGGACGTCACTCAGCCTCAGTGGAGTGAGTGCAGCATCGACACATTTGGTAATTGTGCAGGGAGCCAGGGACAAGCTGAAGAGTAGGACTTTGAACTGGTATGCTCTTATCTTTATTTGGGGGCCTTTTTTATAACCTGAAGAATGGCCTGTGGCGAGAGGCTATTTAAACATGACAGTATGCATTTTTCAGGTCTATTGACACAAACCAGTTGAATGGACAAACAAAATCTGTATCTGAGTAAACTTGAACGGAGACTTCCTGAGTGCCTCAAGTCCAGTATGGTCCGCAGCTCACTGTCCTACTTGGCAACTAGAAGATACGGCTGTAGAAACCTTTGTAAGCATCGCATGCAGGCACGCTCTGTGGCGCATCTTTTGTGAGGAGACACTGTACCTCTGAACGTAAAACCAGCATGTCTTGATCCATCACTGTGGAGGACAAAATGCAATTGAAGTGAGGCGGCCACCTTGCGAACTGAAGTACGCAAGATAATAATTTCAGGGACACATAAGAGTGTGTCCGGGCATTCTTTGGAGCTAGAGTAAACTGTTCTGTAGGCTCTAGTGCCTGCTTCAAGGTCCTCAGACCATCAGGAATGCTTGCCTCACCCAAAAGTAGGTTTTCCAATGGGACAAGAGACAGGAAGCATAATTCTGCATTTTGACCATGGCCGTTGTGGTCTCACCTCTATCTGGGGGAGAGCTAGAGATTCAGGGGTGCTTTGCCTCATGAGCCATTGCCCAGAGGAAGATTGCGAGTGAACCAGCTGTGCTACAATGCCACCTTGCCTTGGCAAGATGTACTCGTAGGTAACCAATTCCTTCTTGCATGACTGGAATCTCTTGGTCAAAGCACTCATTACATCACCAAAGAGTCCCCGCTGTGACACCGGAGCATTGAGCAGACCTTGACAAGCCTTGTCCTTGTCGCATATCTCTTACAAGTTCAGCCAGAGATGATGCTCAACACACACCAGGCTTCCCATAGACCTACTAATAGCCTGGGCAGTAGTCTTGGTAGCTTGGTGCGCCAGATCTGTGGCGTGACACAGCTTTTTGAAGGATTCACTGTCCTGGCTGCTTTTGTCCATGTCCTTCAACAGGTCTGCCTGGCAGGCCTGTAAGACCGCCTTGGTGTGCAGGGCCAAACCAGTCTTGTGAGCTGGCGACAAATCATCTTCAAAATCTCTGCTTTCTGCATTCCATCCTTGCTTACCTTGCCCATGCGTTCCCTAGGGAGCCTCAGAGGTCGGATATCGAGAGGAGAGGGGACCCACAGCAGCTTTCCAAAAGAAAGCGAGCTGAGAGCAAAACGTATTGAGGTTCATGTGCTCACAATAAACAATCTGTCTCAGTGAGCGCCCCTAGTATAACTATTGATTAACGATTGTGCTGGCTATTACCAGTACTCTGGTAATATTGAACTGGGGTCACAACTCATATTAAACCAAAGTGTATTTCTTTATAGCAGGAAATTTTGTACCAGTATCCAGTGTCTGAGGCTTCAACCCAGCTGAAAGCTGTGAGAGGGATTTTTCTAACACTCTGTGACATGTTGGAGAATGTCACTGGAGGACAGATAGTGAGGTAAGTGCAACAGCTGACTGAATCTAGAACATAAAAATGCTATTGGATCATGAAGGCAATACAAGTGAGATTATACAGTTGGTTGTTTACAAGTCTGATATATTCCCCCAAAAATGTAAAATTAAACTAAATTTCCTGTCACTGTGTTACTACAGAATGAACATGATACATTTGAGTAAGGGTGATATGTGGTATGGTGGTATTTTAAAAAGCCTTGTAATTGATGTTGATGTGGCAAAGTGTCTCCTCTGTTTACCTCTTCAGTGCTGTTTATAATGTCGGGGTTCTCTAGCAGTTTGAGAGGTTCAACTTCTTCCACAGCACTTTAAAATATATGAGTCTTTGTAGAATTAAAATGGGGTGCATGAGATTTGTGGTCTCCTCCCTCCTCCGAGATATGCTGCATCTGGAAATGTAGGCAGCTGACTTGCTGCCTTCCAGCCTAATCAGTTAATGGTTTAAGCAACAACGTTTTTAAATAAGTGGAACTCTTAAAGGAATAGTTCGCCCAAAGTTTAAAATTCTCTCATCATTTACTCAACCTCAACTTTCTTCTGCTGAACACAATCGAAGAATTTAGAAGAATATTTCAGCTCTGTATGTTCATATAGTGTAAGCGAATGGTGGCCAGTCCTTTAAAGCTCAAAAAGGCAGATAAAGGCAACATTAAAGTAATCCATAAGACTCCAGTGGGTTAATCAATTTCATCTGTAGCAATCCCATTCGTTTTTTGTGAGAACAGACCAAAATATAACTCCTTTTTCACTATAAATGTTGACAGCGGTCTCCTTGGTGATCATGATTTCAAGCTTGAATACACTTCCTATTGCGCCATTTTGTGCTCTGCACATGCGTCAAGCATTAGGAAGTGTAATTGAGCTTGAAATCATGATCGTGCCTAAAAACTGCAATGGCAAGATGTACAGTGATAAAGGAGTTAAATTTTGGTCTGTTCTCACCCAAAACTGACTGGTTCATTTCATAAGACATTGGAATGGAAAAATCCAAATTGTTTCTGTGTTTTATTTATTTTACATTGAATTACGTTGTCTTTTTATTTGGCGTGACATTTATTTTGGTAGAGTGAGAGCGTGAGATGGAGTCTGAAAGCTTGTGAGCTGGCAACCCTGCGCTAGTTGGCGATAAGAAGTGTAATCAAGCTTGAAATCATGATCGACTGCTGATGTCAAGATTTAAAGTGAAAAAGGATTTTTTTTCACCAAATTAATTGGATTGCTTCAGAAGACATGGAATACACCACTGGAGTCTTATAGATTAGAGAATTATAATTTTGGGGTAAACTGTTCCTTTAAATCATGTGTCTTGTTTAGGAGAGTTATGCTGTTACTATTTTAAGCGATCAAACTTACGGATGATGCCTGGTGGATGAAAAATTAGGCAAAAACTTGCATTGAGGGAGGGAGCTGAACTGTATCTTGGAACCAGAATATTGTATAGACTTTGTGGCAGGCTCTTTTGACTTGGGCAGTTAAGCAACCACCCAAAGCACCCTGGCAATAGAGCACAACAGTATCTACCCACTTTTTCTGCTGCCTGGGTTCTAGAAGTATTTTTTCTACTTATTTTTTGCAAAGGCTTTTAATAAAATCCTTAAGAGTTCTTAGCTCTGAACCAAACCAACCAGCTCTGAGGTGAATTACAACATTGCAAACTTTAATTTGAAGGATAAACTTATTTAAAATCGGACAAAAAGACAAAGGGACAAGCCTGTGTATTCACTGTCTTTCATGAGGGCATGAATTACAATCCCATGAAGCAATGCAAATGATGTAATCAAATTAAATACAATTTAAAAATATAAACCTGATTTTAAGTTGTTGATTGTAAATATAGAAACAATATATTTAAATTTTATTTAAAAATATTAAGATATTTCCAAATATAAGTAGATTGAGAGTGTCAGAAGACAGTCTCGATTGCATCATTCACAGTACATCATGCGAGCGTGTGGTCGCCGCAGCACTTGTTTGGCCCACTTGGTTGGCCGAGATTCTCTGATCAGTTCTCTTCAGGATCATGGGTATTGTAGTTCGTTATCAGAAGTTCTGCAGTTAAATGTGATTTCTAAAAAATGAAGTTGAAATAACATGGACTGGTGGATTCAGCCGTACCATATGCCATCGATTAACAACCTAGGAGTTTCTGGCAAATTGTCATAAAAGATTTATAAGTCATGTTAAAAATTTAACTGTTTATTGAAAAAATTTATTATATTTTTCTTCCAGATCCAAACTGTTGCGCTCTGTTCCATTTCGACATTCATTCAGAACACCCTAGCAACCTCAAAGCAACGCACTAAATACTACTCAGAACACCTTAGCAATCATACAGCAATGTCTTGGCAACCATCACCAACACGTGGCAAGCACTGTTCACGTTTTCTTCACAAAATGTAAAAATGTAATTTCCTTCCCTTTACAGTTCCTCACTGTTGCTGCAGAATCAGTTGGTTCATGTGGGCTACTGGAAGGAGGGAAGCAATCTGCTGGTCATCGGCGTACCTGCCAGCAGGTAATCCTTATCTTTATAAGAATCATGTCTGCAAACTAGTTGCTGCAATAAATGTCATTATAATCAGCTTAACTCCTAACACTGAACTTTGTTAACACTAAATCTTTATAGGCATCTGATGATGGCTAACTAATTACAGTTTAATAATAATAATTATCATTTGCAAACAAGTGACTTTAATCTATATCAAAATTGTAATAGTTGTAATATTTTTTTACTTTTGTTTTAACTGCTGACATCTAACATAATAATTGAAAACATTCTACCTGTTGACAGTTCACAGTAATATTTTTCAATTATAATTAATAGTCTTTATTGATCCATAACCCCACAGTACATTCATGTTCTTAGATTTTTTTTTTTTGTTTGTTTGTTTTTTTACACCACAATGAAGAATAATCAGACATACTGTATTTTTAAAGATATTTTTATTAATTAAAATTTCATAGCTTGAATTTTATTTGAGTGTAGTTTATTTAATTACTATTGTTTAATATTTTCATACATTTAAATTTAGTTTAATTTTTGTACTCTCACTTGATATGAAGTTGTATTAATGGTATAGAAGAAGTTTTAATTTACATAAGGATGGTCCCACCTTATGATGGCATCAATGTTTTAATCACATGACCAGCCGAACGTGCTCCTTTTATCAGACATTTTCGGTTGCAGAATTGGCACCTGTAACTGAAAACATTTGCATGATGCTGCATCCTCTTCTCATCAGTAAATTTTTGCAGTTTAAATATATAACTAAGGCTGTTGATTTAATATGTTAATTCAATGCAGTCATTTTTTTATAGAATTAAAAAGCTATAGAAATTTACGCAATTAATCGTGCCTCATGTAAGAATTTATTACAACAAATTTCAGTCAGCAGGGGGCAGTAAGCGCAACTCCGACTGTACAGGTAATGCACAGCTGTACAGACAACAAACTGACAGCTGCTCAAAGACGCATCAGAATACAGAGGTCACGAGACACGTTTTTCAAAGTTACAAACTATGTTTAACTTGGCACAGCATCCTAAAATTTAAACAGTTATGGCTAGAGATGCTGAAAACCAGTGAATTGTTATGTAACCACAGGGAGACGCTCCAAAAGCATGCGTTCTGTGAAAACAGTCCGAGTCTGTGATAGGCTTATGTTCAGTATGGAAATAAATCAAACAATATATTGACTTCTAAAGCCTATTTTTGTATTGTCTAATCAATGTTTTACTCATCTGCCACAGTAATGTAACTTGAATTATCTAAATTATTATATATATAGTATTTATAATCATTTTTATTATTGTATATTATCTTGTGAATCTTGTGATTATTATATTATTCATGAATTATCTTTATTTGGGGGCCTTTTTCAGCAAATATTGATATGTGCAATTAATTTAATTCAATAAAAAAAAAAATTATAGGCTAACTGTCATAATTGTCACATTTCTGAATAATCTCTACTGGTCCTGCAGGGTTCCACTGCTCTACCTGCAAACAATAATTGAAGGAGTCGTCCGAACACTCAAGGTCATGTACAGCTCACTTAACAGGTAAGTCATAGTCTCCGCCTCAGACGTTACACACATGGACCACCCCCAAGGCCATTTATACCTCTAATGCATATTGCACACAAATATTGCAAGATGACAAAAGGTGTTTTCAGAGTTATATCTGTTGAGAAATCTTTACTTATGTCATCTGTATGCACAGAAATTTTCTGACCACAAAGTCAACACACATTTTCCACTTATTTCTTCAGCGTAGTCTGAAATTTCTCGGCCTCATCTGCGGCACCATTATGTGAATGAGCTACTACTTTGTTTCATGCTGGTCTATTTTATGGTATCATCAATTTCAGATTGGCGCACCCCTAAATGACACATAAAAAGCTAACTGTGGTTGATCGCTTTACATGTTGTCAGATGGTCTCTTTCTGTCTAAGTGGCTGGTTCCTGGCCAGAAAAAACTGTAAAGTGGAACAGACTTTATGCTGATATCCAAAAATCAGACTCTTTGAGAATTGTTGGGTCAATACATTGCTGTACTGCTGTATGTCATTGAATCAGATGTGTCAACACAATATTCTGTCAGGTCCACTCACATTCAGAGTCGCTAACCTTTTAAATGGGTCATATCATACATGTTTTCCATCCATCCATCCAAATTTAGCATTATTGTGGCAGATGAGTAAAGCATTGATTACACAATACAAAAAGTGGCTTTAGAAGTCAATATATTGTTTGTTTTATTCCCATATCATTAAACATAACCCTAGAGTCGACAGCAATCCAATGTGCAGTTGAATTTGTCAATATGTCCCGGTCTCACAGGGCATTTTCTTGCATTCCATCTATGATATTTTTAATTATATTGTTGGCTTATGTACATATGAGTCAGACGGACGCTTTTGGAGCATCTTATTGGTTTTCAGCATCATAAACGCTGCTTTTTTTTGGATGCTGTGTCAAGTTAAAAGTAGTTGAAACTTTAAAAACCACATCTCTAGATCCCTGCATTCTGTTGAGCTTCATCCAGCTGTCAAGAACACATTCTGTGTGACCGGCTCTCATTCTGTCTGTGTTGCTTGTGAGGTTTGTTGAGGCGTGCTGACTGCTGACGTGGCTCGTTAAAGCAAAAGTTACATTTATTTCAAGCTTGAATGCTCTGGTAGGTAAATATATACTTTTATTACAGAATTTGCGTACAGGTCAGGAGGCATAATTAATTGTGTTCATTTTTTGATGTGTTATTTTTAATATAATTAATTACAGTAAATAATTGCATTATATTGACAGCTATAATTATCATTAGTTCTTCTGCATTAAAATCAGTTAGGAGTAATAGTATCTTCCTCCTTAGAAGTTTCTGAACACTCAAGTGCAGGTCATTGGTGTGCAAACGTGGTCATAAAAACGGTCATACAGTATGTATGTTCATATGAATTTACGTATTTATCTGATGTTGGAAAGTTGTTGAAATTTGGAACAAGCCATTTATGCAGTTTGGTTTCAATAAATGTGGTTTCAAAAATAGATCAAGAATTTTCAGACTTCTTTTAAACTTTAATAGGCCAGAGACTATTTAGCAGATGGGCCACTTCTATTAAAATGAATAGGAGAAATTGGAACGCCCAACCAAGGAGCTCTAAGCGCCCAACCGTCAACAGATGTAGAAAAGAAGTCCCACCTTACAGGTAAAAGAGACGATCGCTTTTAGATATAGGCATCGTTTGTCAATCAACTGGAGAACACACATGCGTATTAGCTATACGAGCCTGGAAAATTGCGTTTTTTAGCATAATATGATGTAAAGAAGCACAATTTATGATACCAGTTTTCAGATTTTACTGATGATTTGGAATATTTCATTTAAACGTAAGCTCGGCAAGCAGTTTTTGAGATTACGGCGTTCCCCCATTCAAGTATATAGGAGCTGCACTGTCATGACTGGAAATAACCTCCCGGGAGTATTCCAAAGATGGCTGCCAGTGGACTGACTTGCTAGAAAGACTTTGATTAGACTCCTTATGATATGACCCCTTTAAATACGTATTTTTTTTTGTTTTTTTTATGTTTTTTTTTTATTGTTATTGTTTTAACACAGTTGAAATCATTCTCTCTTTCTTTTCAGTGCGTTCTGTGAAGTGGAAAACGCTCCTCGTCTAGATCATTTCTTCTGCCTGTTATTTCAGCAGCTTATCCAGCCCGCCTGTTTGATTGATAGCTCTGGACCACCCACCCCAGACATCTCAGGGACCCTCTTCTTAGATGGCTTACCAGCTGTACGCTGGCTCACTTTACCACCTGATATAAAGGTTTGACTACCAAATGACAGTAGTTGATGCATGAGCTCCAAAATTTTTGAATTTTGTCCCACATAACGTTTTACACAAATAGAGTAGCACTGACACTATTAGCTCATCTTTATTGCATGTTATGGTATGTGTTCGACCCAGATTCTTGAAAATAAAATTAATAGATGACAGATTTTCTGTGTTTTGACTATATCTCCAGGTTGAGGTGGACACTGTCTTATCAGACTTTGAGTCTTCAGATTTTGGTGATATGGTGAGTCAAGTCATGTGTTTCAGATAACTGGTCAGAATCAGAGATATGCAGAGTGAATACTAAAGAAAAGCTTAGTGTTTGTCACTTAGAAATAAGAACTAAAACTTTTTTGGAGTCACGTGACACCATGCAAGGATCGGACGTGTGAACGGCGAGCTCTGCGCACATTGCTAGTTTTAACACTTTTAATGACATAAACCGGTGAGATTCGATTCACTCTGTTCCATAACTGTTCTAGGAGGACAATATGTCAAAGAATTCAAAATCCCTCTGGCTCTGGAGACATTAAAGACACTTATGTGCTCAAGCTGAAACCCCAGAGCAGGCCGCGAGCCTGGGAGTCGATTTAGTCGGAGAGGTGCAGGAAATGCGGCGAGAGATGCTGAACATGTCGGCAATGCTGACAGAGGTCATTGCTGACTTGGAGGATCTTGCTGTGATACGTCGAACAATCACTGCCATGGAGGCGAAGTTCACTGAGGTGGTTACAAGAGTGGGGGATGTCGAGAATCAGATCGATTATCTGGAGTCATCTGAGAGGGAATTATCTGCTGGACATGGTGTCTGGAGGACATGGAGAACCGTAGCCGGCGGAAAAACGTCCGTATCATCGGAATTCCTGAGGCCAAAGAGGGACAGGATATGGTGAAATTCCTGGATGGGCTCTTTCCGAATCTGCTCGACATAGCAGGCAGTAAGCTGGAAATCGAGCGAGCTCACAGGGTTCCTGTTTGGCGATCCACAGAGGGAGACAGGCCCTGATCAATTCTGGCCAAATTTCTGAGATCATCCGATAAAGATCTTGTGTTACGCGAGTCGAGGAGTAAAGGAAGACTTTCATGGAAAAACCACAACATTTTCTTGTTCCCAGATTTTGCAAATTTGACGAGAGAAATGTGATCGATTCAAGGAATGCAAGAAACTTTTACATCAACGGAAGGTCGCTTTTCCACTGATATTCCCGGCCAAATTGAGAATAGATGCTAAGGATCGCCATAAAACATTCACATGCCCACAGCAAGCGATGTCCTTCATAAAGTCAATGGAGTGAGTCAGTCATCTTGTGGTACTCACATTGCAGCCGAGTGGACTAGCTCACTGAACATTCGCTTGACTGTTTGAAGAATCTGTGCGCTCTTTTTGTGCTGGTTCCGCCTAGCGGCTGGAGTTTATTTTGTAGAATAACACACCTTCAGGACAGTTTTATGGATGAATCTACGTGCTCTTTGTGTTTATTCTGCCTACTGGCTGGAGTTTTTTTTTATAGATTATCTTTTGCCATGTAATTCTGTCTCACTCAATTTGTATAGAAACACCGGACTTGAGTAATCAGATGGCAAAGTTGTCACGGGGGTTCTCGTAGGCGTGCATGGACTGTTTGAGTTTGGAGGGATGGACGCCAGTTGGCTCAGTCGTGCGCGGGGTTAATGCGCACATTTTTGTTTTTTGTGTTTGTTTGGTTCTGGGGGATTTTCGGGTTTTGATGGATGCACTAATGTTGGAATGTGGTCTTTATAATCTTGTTTTTGACACTCTTATCTATTTTTTTTTATATGTCAAAATGTGAAATGTTAATATGAGCGGATTGTCTCTCTCCACATGGAATGTGAATGGGTTGGGGCACCCCATAAAAAGAAGGAAGGTTATTTCTCTTCTTAAGCATAAGAAATATGATATACTGTTTCTTCAAGAAACGCATCTTTCCCCATAGGAAGCTGATAAATTGGGAAGATATGGGGTGGACATGTTTTCTTTAGTGCTCATTACACTGATAAGTAAACATCTACAATTCAAATGTCTCAAACAGAAAAAGGCTTTGCCGCTGAGTTTTTAGGTCCAGAACTGATACAGAACTAGCTCCACTTTTGCTAGAAGTTTATACGGAATCATTAAAGAATGGAAAGCTTCCGCCAACCATGACACAAGCCCGGATCAGTCTGATTCTTAAAAAGGACAAAGATCCAAGAGAGTGTAAGAGTTACTGTCCAATTTCTCTGATCCAGCTAGACGTTAAAATATTGTCAAAAAATTTGGCTAACCGATTAAGTAAAGTTATGACATCTCTTATACATATAGATCAGGTGGGGTTTATTCTGGGCCGTAACTCTTCTGATCACATTAGGCGTTTCATTAAAGTCATGTGGGCAGTGGTGAACGATCAGACTCCGATTGCTGCCATCTCAGTTGACGCCAAAAAGGCGTTTGATATGGTAGAATGGGATTATCTTTATAAGATTTTGGAAATGTACAGGTTTGGGAATACTTTTATTGGGTGGATTAAGTTACTTTATAGACACTGAGTAGCAGCAGGGTTTCCCTCTTTCCCCCTTATTGTTCTGTCTTGCCCTGGAACCATTAGCAGCCGCAATAAGAAAGGAAGATGATTTTCTTCGGCTTTGGCTCTGACAGCGTACTGCCCAGTAACAGCTTTTCAGCCAGTTGCCTTCCAGTGGCCCAAACAGGGCATTAAGTATTTGAGTATTTTATTCCCAGCAAATTTGTTTGATTTAGAGTTAATTTTGACCCTTTAATAAAAAGGTTTTCCAGCGATGTGGGCAGGTGGGCTTCACTACATTTATCTATGACTGGGAAGGTTAATGTTATTAAAATGAATTTTATTCCAAAATTCAACAACCTGCTACAGTCTCTCCCTATAGATGTCCCTCTCTCTTATTTCAAGCAATTTGATAGCATAGTGAAGTCCTTCATTTGGAATGGTAAACGTCCCAGATTCGCTCTTCGTTCTTGCCCCTATTTCGCCATTGCGAAGCCTTTCTATCAAACTAACTGGAGAAGTTAAGTTACACCTCATTATCTCGCATTTACATTTGGTATGGACAAAAGTATCCAAAGGGTTTAATTCGGACATTTATTTAAATGTAGCCTCGAGCATATGGCTGAACCCAAAATTATGTATTAATAATCCCCTTTCTGCTGGACAGAGTGGATTGTGAGGGAGGTTAATACGCTCGGTGACCTATATGAGAGTGGAGTGTTGAGATCCTTTGAAAATATGGTTCAACATTTTGGGATTCCCAGGTCTCAGTTCTTTAGGTATTTACAGCTGTGCCACCTGCTCTGTACTATTTTTGGGAGTAGCATACACCCCCCTAAAGCGGCATATACTCTGGGAGTGGTCATTACTGCTTTTGGAAAAGGTAATAAGGCATCAGTGTATTACTCCCTGCTAATTCAGAGTCTGTGGGATGGAGCTTCAGCTTCTCTCAAGAGATTATGGGAGAAAGATTTAAACTTGGTATTGGAGGAGGGAGTGTGGGCTAGGATTCTAAAAAAACATCAATGCAATTTAAGATTTTGCATCGATTCTATTAGACCCCCTCTAGATTGTATGGGCTTGGTCTTAAAGACACACCCACCTGCTGGCGATGCCAATCAGAAAATGGGGACACAACCCATATTTTTTGGTGGTGTGTTAAGATCCAAGAATTTTGGTTGAGGGTTCATAGTTTTATGTGTGACGTATTAGGCACTCAAATTTCATTTTGCCCCAGACTCTGTATTTAAGGCAATGGGGCGGTCATTAATATAGGGGATAAATTCATAAAGAATTGGGTCCTGGCCAGTGTTATGATCGGCAGATGGGTTATTCTTATGGGATGGAAGTCGGCTGGAGTGCCCTCATTTCGTGAGTGGTGCACAGAGATGGGCAGGGTAGCAGCATTTGAGGGGATGTCGTATAGAAGGCTGGGCAATCTGGGGTTATTTGATAGAAAATGGGGCAGATATTTGGCCTTTTTGGAAGCCTCACGGGGAGGGGCAGTGGAGAGGGATCTCTAGTTTTAAATGTGTGTGTGCTGTTTTATTGTTTTTTTGAAAGTATACTTTTTATGTTTTTTTGTGTTTTGTGTTTTTTTTTTTTTCTAAATATTTATGACCATTGGGGTGGGGGGTGGGGGGGGGGTTAATGTTCTGGGGGAAGGGTTTAATTTTATATAATTTGATTCCGTATTTTTTGTTATGTTTATTTAATTTGTTGAATGGAATCAATAAAAAATGTTAATAATATAAAAAAAGAACTAAAACTTTTTCTTAGTATAAATATACAGTACCAAGATGTGTGGCCTGTCGCACCATTACACATCAATCACCAATATCAGTGCATTGATCTTTCTCTCTCTGTTCTCTTATTGGCCAGTCTGAAGACTTCTATGGCATGAGGCGTCTTTATGTCATTTTGGGCTCCTGTCTGTTCTATAAGGTAAGTCTGAAGCAACATGCTATCATACCTTTTTTACAAGTAATCCACAATTTGCCCAATGTAATGTGTACACATACTGCTGCTGACTTGAAGTAATTGAAGTGTAAACGTGCTTGTCAAAAGTGTCTCTTTCTTTGAAATTGGCTTTGACTGAAGGGTGACATGCTGCTTCTTTTCATAGCTCTAAACTAAGCTATCAGATGAAGAGACTGTTTAATAATTAATGGAGATTTAAAGGGGATGGATTAGTTTCCTTAATTCACCATCTGCTGCTCGTGGAAGAGCCCATGCACACAGATACACTGTTTCATTTCACTACAGAGAAATCAATAGAAACTATTGTGAGAAAACACAAAACTTTTTGTGAAAGAACGAAAAACTGTTGCAAGGGAACACAAAACTGTTGTGAGGAAATGCAAAACTTATTGTGAAGGAACGGGAAAATGATTGTGAGGGAACAAAAATCTTATTGCGAGAGAACGCAAATCTTATTGTGAGGGAATGCAACACTTATTTTGAGGAACACAAAACTTATTGAGGAGCACAAAACGTATTGTGAGGGAATGTAAAACTTATTTTTAGGGAACGCGAAACTTATTGCGAGGGAACGCAAAACTTATTGTGAGGAACGCAAAACTTATTGTGAGGAACGCAAAACGTATTATGAGGGAAAAAAATGTATTGCAAGGGAACGCAAAACTTATAACGAGGGAACGCAAAACTTATAACGAGGGAACGCAAAACTTATTGCGAGGAAATGTAAAACTTATTGTGAGGGAATGCAAAACTTATTGCGAGGGAATGCAGACCTTGTTGTGAGGGATCACAAAACTACTGTGAGGGAATGCAAAACTGTTGCAGAAAATAAATCCCCTTATATCCTCTAAGGGGCTTTGTAGAAAATGAAAGACACTGTACAAGCAAATGGGATACTTTTGCATCCTTTCTCGAAGCTTAAAAACTTCCCCATTCATTGTAATTGCATGGAAAAAATGACCAAGACAGTTTTTCAGAATTTCTCATTTTGTATTCCAAGAACTGGGGTTTGGAACGACATGAGAGTGAGCAAATGATGACAGTGATGAGACTGATGAACTGATTTTCATTTCTTATCCTTTCATTTTCAGTAATTCAACAGTCTGGAATCAATTATCTCTTACATATCATTATCATTTATGCCAGTCTTACCTGCCTGTTCGTGTCATGCAGAGATATCTGATAGCAAATCACCTCCCTAAAGAAGACCTGCTGGATGTGTGTCTGTATTGTCAGCACTATTGTCTGCTTCCACTGGTGTCAGAGCAGCGTGTGGGACAGCTGGTGGTGTGGAGGGAAGTGTTCCCCCAGCGGAGAGCCCAGCCCAGCCCTCTCATGACACCATCCACATCACATCTCGGCTACTGTAAACCACATGTACGGCACTTCCTGCTCATAGTGGGCCTGGTGAGAATATGCAGTCTTATCATACATTTAAGATAGCTCATGTTGTCATTAATTTATAGCTGTGAGTGTTTGTTCCAAGGCTTCTTTCAATGACAGGTGTTTGGATATTATGTTATTACCGCAACACAGTTCATCCCAATATTATTTTCTTTTTCTGTGAAACACAATAAAATGTTAGGCAGAACTTCTGTATTTGTATTTGTTTTTCCAGAGACACTTTATGCAGTGTGTATTGCTGGAGACTGGTGCCTGTACCTCACCTGATTTGGGGTCTCCTGGTCCAGACTGTGTCTATGTGGACCAGGTCAAAGCCACCCTGCTTCAACTGGAGAGCCTTGATGCTGGCATTGAGGAGCGGCTCTCGGCTCCACCCACTCCATGCCTATCCTGCGCTGATTGGTTCCTTCCTGCTGGTGGTCGCGATCGTCTAGATGCTGTTGGCAGCTCGCCCATCTTCAACCGGCTGACGGCAGCCATCAAACCCCCATCCCCGACCGTGATCAGTCGAAGCCTGTTTGGGGAAATGGGGTCATCGGGTCTAAGAGGACGAAAACCAAGTCCACAGAGGAGTCAGTCTGATAGTGGCAGCGAGGGTCAAGGTGAGGGGGTGGAGTCCTTTACTCCTGGTTTGAGTCCTCATGCCACACCAGACACAGTGCGGAGAACGCCCCTTAGTGGCACACGCAGGGACTCCCTCGGATCAGGCGGGTCAGACGGCAGCTTGGGCAGTGCAGGATTTTTCAAGGTGCTTGTCTAAAATTAATTACAGGTCATATCTGGGTGTTTCTTCAACTTCTGGCACTTTTTGCACTGTGCATTTCCAGGTAGTAAAGTCTGTTAAAAAAAATGTCACACTCTTACTAGTTTGTCTACTAACAATGTCCAACAGTTTATGTACATCAGCATTTTTTCTGAAAGTCATGGAAGTTCCCACCACAGTGTCATTTCCACCACATCTCAAATTCTGTATTGTATTCACTAGAATTCTGTCGGGAAATGACTGTGATGGAAATGACATTTTATGTATCCTATATCAAATTCTATTCAATTAAAATTTTTATACTTTTTACATAATTTGGCAAAATTGCAGCTTGATTTGAAATGATGGCCTATAAAAAAAAGAGTCTGTAAACAAGGGATATTGACCTTAAATTTTCAAACATCACTTGTCTCATTTCATCTGAAGCATGCTCTTCCCTTAGAATTTTGTTGTCTTGATTAACAAATAATAAACAAGTAACTAACTTGTGAAATAAATAAGTAAATTGTTAGAGGCAAAATCGTTTGGTACTGTGGAAATGTTGGTGGGGCTACTGTAGCCCGTAATTAAAAAAAAAAAAAAAAACGATTATCACACCATATATTTTTAAATGGTCAATGGTCTTTATTCCACTCATTATTTAGATTATCATAGTTTTAAACATGTAATAATTTTTATTTTAATCATTTATTTTTATGGGTCTGGGACAAAGCTAAAAGAGTGAAATCTATACATAAAAGCCATTTGAAAATTACCAGAAATAAATGAAGACCTGGTAAAAAGTTTCCAAGTCAGTTTTAACATGAGCGTTATAAAAAATAAAAAATTGTTTTAATAAAAATCAACTCCTGCGACATGAAAGTTGCCCGAAGTTAAAGAAACCTCCATATATTGCTTTTTCTAGTATTCTGTTTTTACATTCAATGTCATGAAAATTGTCAAGAACTTTTCAGGTTTATATTTGACTCTAAAATATATATATATATATATATTAGGCTATATTTCACATAAACTGAAGCATATTTTAGGGTTTTGCATTGTGATATTATTTTTATGACAATTAAGGACATTTAAACCCTCCTCTCTAATTGTCAGTAGCCTACTGTAATGCAAAAACAATCTAATTCTCATATAATAATGATATACATATATTATTTAAATTGTTATGTACATTTGTTTTTTTATTGGTTTTGTTGATATTATTATAACACACAAAAACAACCAGCAAATTCGCACACTTACCCACCCATTCTACCCTATAATCTCTTCCTTGCTGATTATTATGAAATGTATCATTAAAAATAAGGAAAAATGCGTATATTAGAGATAAAGAATAAAAAAGTATTGCCAAATGAATGCACAAATGCAGTCATGCAGATCACAATGCAGACTGCATTCGAACTCATATTTCCCGCATAAGCACCACAGCTCAACATGTGTGGAGCGCATCTGCGAACTGTTAGGCCATGGTTCCGACAAAACTTTACATTTCAGGCCAGAACATGGCTCAGTCTTTGTATAAGGTGTTGACATACATAATAAATCGTTCTGTAGATTCCCACTGCAACTTTCAGAACAAGGGAAGTTACATCTTACAAACATTATTTAAAAGTTTTTATATGGCCAACAAAAAGACATCAATAACTATATCACAACTACAAAATGTATTGGTTCTCAGCAATGCTGCACATGAATTATTGATATGTCATCTATTATTAAACATATGCTTTGAGCGCCATCCAGAACGACATCTTATATAGCAATATCAGGAACTACTGTTATAAATCAAGTCCAGATATCAGTCATGCGAGTGTAGCTGACTGGACATATGTTTAAGTAATGGATGTCCTGGACAAACCTTTCTGGCTCATGCATTTTCAATAGAAAGAGACAACCTTAACCAAATGCATTGAAATTATAGCTTCCATCACATTTATTGTGTCAGTCCACTCGACTCATGGTCAAAGCCGTAGACAGTAGCTGCTTTTATTAGATTAAGCCTGCATGAAAATCCCGGTGCAACAGAAAGAGACCATTAATAAAACCAAGTCGATAAGTTCAACCCAAGATATATTACTGGAAAAACAGGTCAGTGCTACCCTTTTTTTTTTTTTTTTTTGTTCTGCACTGTTCTTTCTTTAGTTTTGTTATTGATTGACGACTTTTATTTGAGACTTTTTATTTGAGTTTCCTGGACATAGTGTAGGAATTTTCTAGAGCGAAATGCACTTCAAAAACTTTATACTGACTCTCTCTTCCTTTTTGAAATTAGTTGGTGGTGTTTGCTTAGGCTTGCATCACTATTACTATTGCTCAGGACTAGGGATTTGAACAAACCCCTAACCATAAGTATTCAACTTTAGTGTGTGATTCATCTTTTGCTAAACACTGTTTGTGCTATGGACATATACGGTAGCTCAAACCATTTGGATTGTGGATAGGGCTGGGTGATATATCGAATATTCACGATATTATCGCAATGATTTTGACACAGTATTGCAGAGGAGATGGCAACTTTTCAACATATTTGGAAGGAGCAACATTGCAAACTGACAAATACATACTACACTTTAGTGCTCCACCAAAATAAAAGCTTCAAGTGAAGGTGAAGTAAATAAGACAGCTTTCATCTTTCCCCCAAAATAAAAGCTCCATGTGAAGGTTAAGTAAATAAAGCAGCGCTTTCATCTTTCTGTCAAAATAAAAGCTCCATGTGAAGGTTAAGTAAATAAAACAGCGCTTTCATCTTTCTGTCAAAATAAAAGCTCCAAGTGAAGGTGAAGTAAATAAAACAGTGCTTTCATCTTTCTGCCAAAATAAAAGCTCCAAGTGAAAGTGAAGTAATGAAACAGCTCTTTCATCTTTCTGCCAAAATAAAAGCTCCAAGTGAAAGTGAAGTAATGAAACAGCACTTTCATCTTTCTGCCAAAATAAAAGCTCCAATGAAGGTGAAGCAAGTAAAACAGCGCTTTCGTCTTTCCACCAAAATAAAAGCTCCAAGTGAAGGTGAAGTAAATAAAACAGCACTTTCATCTTTCTGCCAAAATAAAAGCTCCAAGTGAAGGTGAAGTAAATAAAACAGCGCTTTCATCTTTCCGTCAAAATAAAAGCTCCAAATGAAGGCGAAGTAAATAAAACAGCACTTTCATCTTTCTGCCAAAATAAAAGCTCCAAATGAAGGTGAAGTAAATAAAACAGCACTTTCATATTTCCGTCAAAATAAAAGCTCCAATGAAGGTGAAGCAAATAAAACATTACTTTCATCTTTCCATCAAAATAAAAGTTCCAAATGAAGGTGAAGTAAATAAAACAGCGCTTTTATCTTTCCACCAAAATAAAAGCTCCAAGTGAAAGTGAAGTAAATGAAACAGCACTTTCATCTTTCTGCCAAAATAAAAGCTCCAAGTGAAGGTGAAGTAAATAAGAGAGTGCTTACATCTTTCCACCAAAATTAAAGTTCCAGTGAAGGTGAAGCAAATAAAAGCTCCATGTGAAGGTTAAGTAAATAAAACAGCGCTTTCATCTTTCTGCCAAAATAAAAGCTCCAATGAAGGTGAAGCAAGTAAAACAGCGCTTTCGTCTTTCCACCAAAATAAAAGCTCCAAGTGAAGGTGAAGTAAATAAAACAGCACTTTCATCTTTCTGCCAAAATAAAAGCTCCAAGTGAAGGTGAAGTAAATAAAACAGCGCTTTCATCTTTCCGTCAAAATAAAAGCTCCAAATGAAGGCGAAGTAAATAAAACAGCACTTTCATCTTTCTGCCAAAATAAAAGCTCCAAATGAAGGTGAAGTAAATAAAACAGCACTTTCATATTTCCGTCAAAATAAAAGCTCCAATGAAGGTGAAGCAAATAAAACATTACTTTCATCTTTCCATCAAAATAAAAGTTCCAAATGAAGGTGAAGTAAATAAAACAGCGCTTTTATCTTTCCACCAAAATAAAAGCTCCAAGTGAAAGTGAAGTAAATGAAACAGCACTTTCATCTTTCTGCCAAAATAAAAGCTCCAAGTGAAGGTGAAGTAAATAAGAGAGTGCTTACATCTTTCCACCAAAATTAAAGTTCCAGTGAAGGTGAAGCAAATAAAAGCTCCATGTGAAGGTTAAGTAAATAAAACAGCGCTTTCATCTTTCTGCCAAAATAAAAGCTCCAAGTGAAGGTGAAGTAAATAAAACAGCGCTTTCATCTTTCCCACAAAATAAAAGCTCCAATGAAGGTGAAGCAAATAAAACAGCACTTTCATCTTTCTGCCAAAATAAAAGCTCCAAGTGAAAGTGAAGTAAATGAAACAGCACTTTCATCTTTGCATCAAAATAAAAGCTCCAAGAGAAGGTGAAGCAAATAAAAAGGCACTTTCATCTTTCCATCAAAATAAAAGCTCCAAATGAAGGCGTAGTAAATAAAACAGCACTTTCATCTTTCTGTCAAAATAAAAGCTCCAAGTGAAAGTGAAGTAAATGAAACCGCACTTTCATCTTTCTGTCAAAATAAAAGCTCCAATGAAGGTGAAGCAAATAAAACAGCACTTTCATCTTTCCATCAAAATAAAAGCTCCAAATGAAGGCGAAGTAAATAAAACAGCACTTTCATCTTTCTGTCAAAATAAAAGCTCCAAGTGAAAGTGAAGTAAATGAAACAGCACTTTCATCTTTCTGCCAAAATAAAAGCTCCAATGAAGGTGAAGCAAATAAAACATCACGTTCATCTTTCCATCAAAATAAAAGTTCCAAATGAAGGTGAAGCAAACAAAACATCACTTTCATCTTTCCATCAAAATAAAAGTTCCAAATGAAGGTGAAGTAAATAAGAGAGTGCTTTCATCTTTCCATCAAAATAAAAGCTCCAAGTGAAAGTGAAGTAAATGAAACAGCACTTTCATCTTTCTGCCAAAATAAAAGCTCCAATGAAGGTGAAGCAAATAAAACATCACGTTCATCTTTCCATCAAAATAAAAGTTCCAAATGAAGGTGAAGCAAACAAAACATCACTTTCATCTTTCCATCAAAATAAAAGTTCCAAATGAAGGTGAAGTAAATAAGAGAGTGCTTTCATCTTTCCACCAAAATAAAAGCTCCAGGTGAACCTAATTTAACAAAATTGTATTGTTATTATACAAAACAAATATAATCCTCATAATAATCCATATAATAATAATAATTTAGTATTATATTAAATTATATTAAAATGTAACCTTTTTATTTTGTACATTAAAATTTTGAATCTGCTTGTCTACAGTGGCTGTTTGGTTGCAATGATTGTTCCTCTGATTAATGCCATTTCAGAGCAAATACATAATTATCAAGATGTATATTGAATTTTGGCAATAAGCTGAAAAATAAAGATATATACAATATATATATATTTTGTAGCCATATGGCCCAGTCCTAATTGAAGAGGAGAGGTGTGCTTTTACTTTTGTTTGTGACTGGACTGTGTAAGTGAAAAAAATCCCCAAGACTTACATTGACCCAGGGACCAGAGGATCACAGAGACTTTATGGTTTTAACTTGGGCCAGTAAGCAACCACCCGGAACACTCTAGCAAAGACCATACAACCACATAGTAATGCCCTGGCAACAATCCACAGCATCTGATTATAGAGCACAACAGTCAGGTTATGGAAGTAAAAAAATAAAAAATAAAAAATTCATAGGCAAATTAATTTTTTAACAATAACTTGCAGTATAAACCTTTCAATACTTACCATGAGCTCCAAGGTTGTTAATCGATGGTATAGGCTTCTTTTAAAAGTCATCAGTCCTTGTTATTCCAACACTTATTTATTTTTTATCGTGTTTAATAGCAGAATTCATGGTGAAGAACTACACTACATGATTCTGAAAATAAAACAAATTCAAATACATTTTTGCTTCAAATCAAAGTTTGTAATGTTTACCTCGGAGCTGGTTAGTTTGGTTCAGGGCTTAAAACTCTTTTATGAAGGATTTTATGAAATCCCTGTGGAAGAGATTATTGGGAAAAAAACTTCCGGAATCAAGACGGCTGAAAAAGTGGGCGGGCACTGTTGCGCTATTGTGGCAACAAGTTTTGCCCGAGCAAGCACCACTCAAATTTTCCTTAGGAAATGTAAAACTGTAGTTGTGAAATTAGTCATTCTCTGTTAAATATTTAGTTTAGCCCAAAACAAGATTTAATCCAATCATTACGTGTTTCTTTCCTATTGTTCCATGTTTCTTTTGTCAGATTCCGAGGTTAAAATACCCTAACCCGTTCTACCTGGGCTCCTTGAAGAAGAGTCTGACAGACCGGGAAACTGAGGAGATGCACAATGTTCTCAAGTGAGTTTAACACCATTTCATCATTACCCATCTTAAACAACAGTATTAATTGATTGACGGGTCCCTTTTCAGTTCAACTTATTCAATTAGAAGGACGTTGCAAATTTGTTCTGGTTCAATTTGGGGGTGCCGTGTTGTATATGTCTACTCTGGCAGTTGAAGCCCGAACCTGGCCTGTAAACATGACCCTTTGACATGACAGCACTGTTAAATTTTAAAACCAAACCAAATTTGCCATAAATTTTATAGATAATTAACATCTACAAATAATTGAACAAATCAATAATTAAATATACAAATTTTTACGTAATTTTCCAAATGAAAATGTCACATTTAAATGTATTAATTATAGGTTCCATTACTGAATGATGCTTAAGGGACAAATCATGAATTCCCAAAAAGCTGTATTGTACAGTATAATAATCATATAATAATATAGATTTTTCACAAACATGATTCACCAGAAAAGGGAGCTTGGACTAATAGCTCATTGGCTGACACTGGAACACAGGCTGAGCACTGCTCAGAGTATCACAGTTTTTATGTATGCGTATGTTTTCAGACTAACTGCAGGTGCGGAGAACACACTGTTTCATTACGTGTTAATGGAGACAGTGCAGGGCATCTTCATTGCACCCACACACAGAGAAGTGAATCAACTCAGTGGCTCCATCCACCCACAGCTCATCCAGAACTTCTACCACTGTTGTCTGTCCATACAACATGCCTTCCAGCAGAGCCTCCCCACACGGGTAACCACAGCTTATCTACTGCTGCTATTGCACTTTTACATTAGCCATGTTTCCATCCAAGTTACAAATGTAATTTATGCACAAAATTGGATTTTCGCAAAAATAATTTGCAAATAAAGCAGCGTTTCAATCCCCTGTGTTTAAGAAAACAAAATTGTTACTTTTGGGGAAATTGACGTTAAATAAATATGGAAGTTGAAGCCACAGTGGCCCTTGTAATAAAGGGATAGTTCACCCAAAAATGAAAATTGTCTCATAATTACTCCTCCTCATGCCATCCCAGATGTGCATGACTTTCTTTCTTGCGCAGATCACAAATGATGATTTTAAGAAGACTATTTCTGCTCTGTTGGTCCTCACAATGCAAGTGAATGGTGACCAGAACTCAGAAGGTTTAAAAAGCACAAAAAGGCAGCATAAAAGTAATCCATAAAACTCCAGTGGTTTAATCCATGTCTTCAGAAGCGATATGATAGGTGTGGGTGAGAAACAGATCAATATTTAAGTCCTTTTTTACTAGAAATCTGCACTTTCACATTCAGCCACCTACTGGCTGGAGCTGGTCATAGGTGGAGATTTATAGTTTATTCAGAGATTTACTGTAGATGTTAACAGTATTATGTAAAACAGTATCTCACATTTTGAAATTAAAATTTGGCTCTGAATATATTTCCTCTCAAAATGTGCATTCAGTTTGTCAGCTCCTCTTTTAAGGAAAGAAAAATAAATATTGATGTTAAAGATGTTTTATTAATTTAATGTCAATAGAGCTTTAAGAAATAATTCCGCAATATTTGCCAATGTGTCAAAGTAGCATATATTCTTATATTGTAGCTTTTATAATTCTATTATATACAGTCTATATTCATTATTTGCATCTATGTGATTAACTGTCCAATGGCAATGTTTAACTCCATTGGCATATGGATAAAGAAAAGCAACTGGCAACTGCATATTTGCCAATTTTTGTAATGCACATTTAAAGTTGCATTTAAAAGAATTAATTATTTTGTTACATTTAACAACATTTTTAAAAACTATTATTTTAAACTATTATTTATGCTTTTTATTTGTATTAATAAATTATTTATTTATTCTTTTAAGTGGCACTCCAAAATGGGACTTATTTTCTGTCAATTAATAAATCAATCAATAAATGCAATAATATTTCATAATATTTCAATAACTATTTCATTTTCACAAAGTGTCTGCAAAGTATGTGATAAAATTAAATAAAAAATGTAAATGCAATTGATGATTTGCCATTCCATTTTCACTGCAATCTTGAGGTGCTGCCAATTTTAAAAGGAAAAGGCAAATGTAAAAAAAAGTGCAAATACATTTTTCCCAAAGCATTTTCTTAATGTTGTTGCAATAATAGTGAAATAATAAAAAATAAAAAAATGCAAAGCTCAGTTTTAATTTGATTAAAGTCTCTAGTTTGAGAAATAGATGCCTCGTATGTCCTCAGCTGACAGCTTTAATTATTTTATTTTTTTTTTTTTTTTGGATTTTTTTTCCCCTTTTTCACCCAATTTGGAATGCCCAATTCCCAGTGCGCTTTTAAGTCCTTGTGGTCGCGTAGTGATTCGCCTCAATCTGATTGGCAGAGGATGAATCCCAGCTGCCTCTGCGTCTGAGTCCATCAACTTGCGCATCTTATCACGTGGCTTGTTGAGCGCGTTCCCACGGAGACTTAGCGCGTGTGGAGGATTCACGCCATCCACCACGGCAACCACACTCAACTCACCACGCGCCCCACTGAGAACGAACCACATTATACCGACCACGAGGAGGTTACCCCATGTGACTCTACCCTCCCTAGCAACCGGCCAATTTGGTTGCTTAGGAGACCTGGCTGGAGTCACTCAGCACGCCCTGGGACTCGAACTAGCGAACTAGCGAACTCCAGGGGTGGTAGCTAGCGTATTTTACCACTCAGCTACCCAGGCCCCCCAGCTGACAGCTTCATTGATTTCTACCCGCTCAACACCAGTTTCATGTACAATAGTAAAGAGAAGACTCAGGGGTGCAGGCCTTATGGGAAGACTTACAAAGAAAAAGCCACTTTTGAAACAGAAAAACAAAAAGAAAAGGTTAGAGTGGGCAAAGAAACACAGACATTGGACAACAGATAACTGGAAAAGAGTGTTATGTATCTTAACCCCATTGAACTTTTGCGGGATCACCTAGACTGTAAGGTGCATGAGAAGTGCCCGACAAGACAGCCACATCTATGGCAAGTGCTACAGGAAGTGTGGGGTTAAATGTCACCTGAGTATCTGGACAAATTGACAGCTAGAATGCCAAGGATCTGCAAAGTTGTCATTGCTGCACGTGGAGAATTTTTTGATGAGAATTCTTTGAAGTAGTTTAAGACGTTCTGAACAGTTTTTTCAAATTGTAATAGTAATTTTTCACGTTATTAATGTCCTGACTATACATTGTGATCAGTTAAATACCACTTTGGTGAATAAAAGTACCAATTTCTTTCCATAAGAGCAAAATCTTTACATTATTCCAAACTTTTGGCTGCCAGTGTATATAAAAAAGTTGAAAGCCCCATCTAGATTTCATTTATGAATAAATTAGTCAGTAAGATTTTGACAGATTTCGGACAACTTTGACTGCCCTTAATTTTATTTCATAGAATCATTTCCCTGTTATAGATAATAGTTATATTAGCATAGTGTCTTCATCTCCCAGTTCATGTACGTGTACATGTTTGCTTCAGGATCGGAGAGGGATGGATCGGCCGCAGAGCACTCGGGGTTTGGGTCCAGTCAAAGAACACGGTGTTCTGTTCCAGTGTAAACCAGAAAACTGGACGGATCAGAAGAAACCAGCGCCCACCATGACATACTGGGTTATAGGGTACATAATCTAGTTTCACAAAGAGCATCATCTTAGAGCCTGAAACATACTCTACATAAGAATGTGAACACAAATGCTTCTAGCTACACATGCTCGATTTCATGTGTATTCTCTGCGTTGCTAAGAGGAACACTACAGCATGTATTAGTGTAAACTAATTGTCTTCTACAATTGGTTTTCTCTTTCAGATCAACTACTAGTGGAGCAACAATTTGAAGATAATCTCGCTAAGCAAGTTAGTTGGCATTTTATAGCTCGCTAGCTGAAAAATAACACATCAAGTCTAGCACCCCCTTGAGTTTTGAGACCATTGCAGCGATGCAAGAACACGTTCCTTACGTTCAACAGGATTTCGTGCTTGCAGTGCATTGGCCAAGCATTTGCATCAATGTTTGTGTACCTAAGTAGAGTATGTTTCTAAACTAACTCGGTCAAACCTCAGTGTTTTGTAGCTGTAGTTACAGTTGTAAGCACAGTTCCTGGAATAGCTCATAAAAAAGTTAAATCAAGAACTTAATGTTTTCCCCCTTGAATCAAATGTGCAGTAAATTAAATTGAAAGCAGCTTTACAGCTTAATATGACACCAAATCCATACGGAGCATACATTTGCTTTGTTTGCTGTCTTGCGAGATGTCATACACAACATGACAACATCAAAGCGTATTCTTCACATCAGATTTGTCACCTCTTTTGGTGTTTGTGTTACAGACGAATGCTTCTAGAACCCGTCCCCCAAGAGTTCTACGTGTGCTTCCATGATTCCGTTGCAGAGGTTCCCGTGGAGATGGCATTCCGGCTGTCTTTTGGCTTGGCTATTTAATAATATAACTGAGAGACTTCTGCAGGTTATCGTCCTTAACACTACATTCACAGGGATGGTCTATGGGATTTTATTGAAGGGCTTCTCATTTTTATGAGTTATCTGCAGAAATTTTCCACCGGAGAATCCGACATCAAGGATACTCAAGCAGCACCCTACTGTCAAAAAGGCTACCAGTCCATGCTTAAGCTAAAATGCTTTCCGTGTAGTAATCATTTGTGGTTTATGTGATTAAACTTACCTTTTGCTGGATTTTTTCCAGAATGGAAGTTGAATACAGGCACAGTTTAAAGCAGATTGGCTATTGGCAAGTCAGCCAATGCACCGAATTTGGTGTTAAGTACAATATGTGGTCCACACACTGTCAGTAGCGATAAACTAATTGGATAAATTGATCAACCAGCTCTGAGGGAGTTTTTACCACCAGTAAAATACTTCTGAAATCGGAAGGAACTCAACTATCTATGCTGGATATCTTAAACAGGCATGATAAGCCCATGTTCTCTTAAAGGGATAGTTCACCCAATAATGAAAATTCTCTCATCATTTACTCACCCTAATGCCATCCCAGATGTGTATGACTGTCTTTCTTCTGCAGAAGTCAAATTAAGAAATTTAGAAGAATATTTCAGCTCTGTAGGTCAATACAATGCAAGTGAATGGTGACCAGAACTTTGAATCCCCAAAAATCACAAAGTCAGCATAAAATTAATTCATATGACTTAAGTGGTTTAATCCATATCTTCAGAAGCGATATGATAGGTGTGGGTGAGAGATCAATATTTGAGTCCTTTTTTCCTAATAAATAGCCACTTTCACTTCCACATTCTTCTTTCTTTTTTTTTTTTTTTTTTGGCGATTGCATTCTTCGTGCACATCGCCACCTACTGGTTGGGGCTGGTCAAAGGTTGAGATTTATGGTAAAAAAAAAATTTTTAAATATTGATCCGTTTCTCACCCACACCTATTATATCACTTCTGAATCATAGATTCTTCCTACTGGAATCGTATGAATTCTTTTTATACTGATTTTATGTGATTTGTGGAGATTCAAAGTTTTTCTGGTCACCGTTCACTTGCATTATTTGGACCTAATGAGCTGAGATATTCTTCTAAACATTTTAGCAAATGAAAGAATGTCATACACATCTGGGATGGCATGAGGGTGAGGAATTGATGAGAGTTTTCATTTTTGGGTGAACTGTCCCTTTAAGAAAAATGTGTGATCATAAAAAATAAATAAATGTATATGACCTTTCCTTGCTGGATCAAGCGGAATTACATTTTCTTGGCAGTAGCTATGCAGAATTTATGACCACAGCCTTATGAAAAGTTATGCTTCAGAACATTGTAATATGAAAAGATTTTTTTACTTTTTTCTAAAGTGTGGAACTTCATGTTTTTCCACATTAATATTCATAAAAATAAGAATATGCCTATTAAATAAATGTGCATAATTTATCAAATAAATGCAAGACAATGTATTTCAGGTGTTCTTTATTACATCAGTCTTTTTACAAAAATAAAGCTGCTCTTACATGGCCAGATGAAAAGTTCTTCAGACAAATTGGTCCACATTCCATTGATTCAATGAGAAAAACCATGTAAGAGTGGTTTTACAAAGAATTTATGGAAATTTGTTCTGCAAATCATTCACAAAACCATTTTTACATGAACTGTCATGTAAATTAATGTAAGGATGGTTTGAAAACACTGGGCCACATTCATGAATCACAAATAAAACAAATTTCTTTGTAAATCTTTCATAAATCCATTGTGCCAAATTGGGTCATTGAGTAGTTTTATGAAAACCATTCTCGTGTAATTTGACGAACTGAATGCAACCATTCACATAAGACTGGTGTGAACGATTCGTTCTGCTTGTGTTTTATTCATTTCTGTTTTTGTAAAACCATTTTTATGCAAATTGTCACATTGAATTGAATGTTTTGTGAATGGGGCCAAATGGGCCTTAGTATGCAAGAATAAATACAACTTTAGCTTGATTCTACACTGATTAGCCAACAAAGCTCCTTACCTTTTAGTCACCATAATTGTCTCAACATGGAATGCCATGCTCACATAATTTTCAATTGACTAAAGACTCACAAACACTACACACACACACACACACACAGTGGCGGTTCTGGCTTACTTGGTGCCCTAGGTGAGATCCGACGTGTCGCCCCCCATAACAAAACAAAATTATGGATTTTACGATGTTAACAACTTTTTTTTTTTACAGAACTATGCTTTAACACAAAATATATAAAAGGGTTAGTTCACCCAAAAATTAAAATTCTATCATCACTGAATCACCCTCATGACATCCCAGATGTGTATGACTTTCTTTCTTCTGCTGAACACAGATTAAAACATTTTTATAAGAATATCTCAGCTTTGTAGGTCCATACAATGCAAGTAAATGTTTGTTAGAATTTTGAAGCTACAAAAATCACATAAAGGCAGCATAAAAGTAATCCAGTGGATAAATCCATGTCTTCAGAAGCGACATAATAGGTGTGGGTGAGAAACAGATCAATATTTAAACAATGGGAATTATGTTGTGACTAAACAAAATCCAAAATAAATCAAAACTGTGTTATATTTTAGCATCTTCAAAGTAGTCACCCTTTGACTAGAATTTGCAGACATGTACTCTTGACATTTTCTCAACCAACTTCTTGAGGTATCACCCTGGGATGCTTTTTAAACAGTATTGAAGGAGTTCCCATCTATGTTGGGCACTTATTGGCTGCTTTTCTTTATTATTTGGTCCATCAATTTCAAAAACGTTTTTTTTTAAATTACATTTTAGTTTTGTAATGAAATAAATTAATATGGTGGCACAATTATATTTTTGTCTACAAAACTAATTTCAAACATTTAAGCATACGCCTTCAGATCAAAAGATTTTTAAGATCATGAGAAACATTTCAGTCAAGTGTTTCAAAGATTTTGACCAGTCTGTGTGTGTGTGTGTGTATATATATATATATATATATATACACACACACACAACAGTTAGTTCCGGTCCTCGAATCTGATTGGACGAGAGACGTTCCATGAGCACTGATGGTCTCACACCATCAGCACTCGGACGTTTCACTGTGTGTATCACTCCGTTTGTAGGTGTGCCATTCTAAACTAACGTGTAAGAGCATATGTGTTAAGAGCTACTGTATGTGTCTCTTTTACATGTATTTTGTATTTGTAATTACATTACATATGTTAGCCAGCAGATGGTGGCAAAAGATAATTTTTGTGTGTAATATGAGCCAGTTAGGTGACATGAAGTGAATCCGCTACAGCCAGTGTTTACATACAACAGCACTCCGTGATCGCTCATATTACTACTACACTACTAAAGCTAGAAAATAGCTTTAAATGGCTTTAAACGAACAACTTCAGCATTACGGCTCATCATAGCTGAGAGACACAACAGACTGATTAATTACAGAACTCAAGGCGCTTACCTCTTACTGGACTTTCCACATTTGAGAGGACGTGCTGTTTAAAATGGCGGAGGACATTGCGGTTTCCATAGTGAAAGACTAGTCCCTGACATTCACTGTTAATACTATGCTAAATGTTTGGTGTGTCAGCAGATCAATGAGTAATTATTTTTAACATTCTTAATAATTTCATTGAGCCTGCATCCAATTAGTCCTGACAAGCTCAACATTTTCCATGCAGATAAAACGAGCGTGTCACTGTCATAGAGATATGCCTGTCATTCAACAAGAACGCAGTTAATGCGCAAAAGAACACGTCCATATTTCATTTCTTCTAATTCATTGCATACAGTCCATTTACACTACTGACTTATTATGAATATGCTGCTGTTTATATTGCTGGTGCTTGACGGGGAATAGAATAGGACGCAGACGTTGCAACAGCCAGAGAAAAACCTCACAAGTAAATTGCACTTGACCCAGCCCATTTGCGCTTTTAACATTTTGAATCGAAACAATGGATTCCTATGAAGCCATTCACACCTGCAGCGAACATCTGGGGTATCAGCTTGAGCACGTAAGTGTCTTTTAATGTCTCCAGAGCACAAGGATTTTGAATTCTTTGACATATTGTCCTCCTAGAACAGTTATGGAACAGAGTGTATCAAATCTCACCGGTTTATATCATTAAAAGTGTTCAAACTAGCAAAGTGCTTAGAGATCGCTGTTCACACGTCCGATCTTCGCATGGCATCACATGACTTCTCTATGAATTGATTTTTAAAGCTATCGGCTGATTAATCGGTTATCAGCCTTTTCCACCACCATAGTTATTGGCATCTGCAAAATCCACTATCGCTCAACCTCTAATTCAAACTACTTGCATGCATACCTAAAGAACATACTGTTTTACCATTTTGGATGTGTGTCCTTTGTCATATACAGTGCATATTCTGACAGTATGTGATTTTGGATGCAGGGATAATGACCATAGTACTACTATTCAGGGCTACTTGCAAGGCTTGAACCTACAATATTTTGCATGTCCCGGGCTTAATAAATACGGCAGTGGATTTACTGTAGGAGAATGGAGATTTCACCTGCAAATGGTGAGCCAGGTGTGGGAGAGAAATGGGCAAGCTGCCGTACCTCTTCTAGGGTTGCAACTATCGATTATTTTGATTATTTGTTTGATTAATCGGATAAAAAGCCACATTTTACTTCCTCTATTTTATTAAAATGTATTTATTAAAAAACATTAATGCTTGTACGCTATACATTCCCTTTCCAAGCACCCCCACTTTGGTGAGGAACAGGGTAATGACACACCCAAAATAAAAGGTTTACTGCTCATGAGTCCCTCTGACTACACACATAATCAAAGTATCTTTAGAAAGCTAACACTTGAGATTTTACTATGAAATCTTCAGAATTACTCAATCTGTTACTAACACAGAGATAAAGAAGTGCAAACACACAAAAAAAAGAAAATCATATTTCACATTTTATGAAATAAATACACAATGCTGTGGTATAGGCACCTAAAAACACAACAGGCTAAAGCCCTAAGTCTTACCAAGCTATGTTTCAGGTTTGAAGCAGAAGAATTTTAGCTTTCTGTAAGCCTTTATCTAAGTGTTTGTCTGGGTCCTTTCTGAAAAGGCCATTTGGAGACTCTAAAATGTCCCTAAAGTGACACTTGGTTACCAGCTTATATCATGAGGTATATCAAATTGTTAGATCAGTCTCTGCTTTAGAATATCACAGTTTTTTTTTTTTACATATTTTTAATGGTTTACAGTAAGACTTAAAATCTTATAAATGTGTAATAAATGCTTTTTAGTCATTGTTGGAGTCTGAGTGTCTGCATGCTCCAAAATTAGTGTCTCTCTAAATGCCTTCTGAGAAATCCTTTCAGTTGCTGATGCAAGATGAATGCACTGACCACAGCAATGTCCACAAAGTGGTCAAAAAAAAGTCTGGTACCACTTTTTGGTTTTGTGCAGGACATTGTAGTAGCCAATCAGGGCATCAGAGAGATCCACTCCCCCCATGTGCCTGGATGGAAAGCAAAAGTGGAATTTTAGAGAAGCCAACATACATAATATGTGTACATGATAATATAATACTATAAAAAAAATTTCTTTATAATATAATAAAGAGTACAAACATATTGTAGTCCTTGATAACAGCTGGAACAGAGACATCCACTAGAGGCCAACGGCCATCTCTCCCTTTGACCCTTCTCTGCACATAATTACCGGTAAAGGCCTTGTGAAAAGTGGAGGCCATCAGCACTTCCCTTGTGTCTTTCCACTCCACAAGCAAAAGATCGTTGTTCCTTATTCAGCGAATAGTGCCGTGTGTTGCGTTAATGGGCATCTTGTTCACTGTTGTATTGGGAAAGCCTTTTCGGTTTGGTCTGATGGTGCCACAAGCATAGGTCTTTTTCCCAAGGAGGTCTCTGAAGAGTTTTGGACTGGAGTAGAAGTTATCAACAAATAGCTTGTAACCAGTTCCCAACACCTTCTCATTTATAAGGGTAATGACCGCATCATAGCTCAGTCTATTACTTTTCTCTGCTGCTGTCTATTGCCTTTCTTGCCCTCATAGACAAAGAAGTCCCAGGTATAACCACAAAGGGAATCTGCCAATACAAACAGTTTGTATTGTTTGTATGTGCATTCCTCATCTGATGAATCATAACTGTTGAATTACACAAAAAGAATTAGAAGTATTCTTCTAATCACAGCAAACTGACATAAAAAAGGTTTGACATAAAAATAAAAAAAATGACATTCAAACTGACATTCTAAAATTTTGGGTTGAAAAAAACAAATTCTGTCTGTACTCATTCTAGAACATCTTGTTTTCTACATACAGTAATGTGCTCCATACACAGTTTTACTTTTATGTCCAACTTTCTTAGTGCTGTCACTATTGAGCAACACAAAGGGGATCAACTGTTTGACTCATACTACAATCTGGCATAAACTATTCCATTGTCTCCTCTGTGTACTCATTTAGAACTTGTAATTAAGAGTCTTGCTCTCTGCATATAGCTATGCGCTCCATATACATTTTGTTAAGTTTATATAAAAACTTCCAAAATCTCATCGCTATCAATGCACTCCAACAGGATTAGAAATGCATGTCCCAACTCAATTGTTTGTTTCTCTCACAGTGATCTGGCATAAATTATTCTATTGCTTCGCTCTGCACACATTTAGAATTGTATATTCAGCTCTACACAACACTAATGATATTTCTTATTACAATCTTTTTGTGTCGAACATTTTAGTAAGTCCCTCACTAACCAGATGCATAAAAACTGACTAACAATAAGTAAAAACAAAGTGCAACAATTTTTAGAAATTCACTGATCTAAATCGGTGTAGAGACCTTCCAAAAACATGTCTTCTGCTATAGAATCCATGCTGTTTGTAGTGCTATCATCGTCTGAATTGTCGCAGTACTTCTTCTAGCGCAGCAGCTGGAGTAAACAATCTCTGTTCTCTGCGTGGATGCATGACGTCACAGCGTTGTCAAGGAGACTGCCGGTGTCAGCAGCTATCATCTCGGTCAAAGCGAGCGCGTGCGTTTGAATCTTCCAATGAGAAGTGTTCTCACTTATGAAATGACACGATAATTTATGCGAACTATCAACACCGACATATTGCCGTATTCATAATTTCATTGGTTATATGCCCTCGTAAAACAAAACCCTTTAGAGTGCTATTGGTAGATTTTTTTAACCTAACCAATTTGCCTATGCATGAACAGATGTCATCAGAAACGGCTGTTCTACGCGATATTTTCTAAAACTATGAAGCCAGTTTTATTCAGAAAACTTAAGGGGTGCGATATTTCTGTTCCAAACACTCTACTAAAGGCATTTATACTGTTTGTTTTATTGAAGGGCACGTTAGACGAGCATAGTTTATCGAATAAAAGGATGATGTCATTGTGTTTACCGGATTTCATGATGTAAACAATGGAAGTTCTATGGATTTTTATACAAGTTTGTTGTTTTGGGCAAAGATTTACTATGGATATCGTGTAATGGACTATTGCGACTATTGTAGTAAAAAAAGACAGATGTCATCATTGTTTGATCAAACTCTACATTGCCATAACACAAACAATGTAAGGACAACCTGCTTTGTTGTTGTGTTGTCTACTGTTCACTCTTTACACAAAATAAGAAATCATCATCTGAAAGTCATTTAGATTGATCAATGCTTTCATTGGACTCAAGATGGCGCCGAGTATGGCTGCTGCGTTGCGAGCTCCGACAACAACATGGTAGTGTTTTGTTTGTTTTGTTCACAATTCTTATGTTTTTTGTCTTGGATGTTGTCTGCCTTATTGTCTACGACAGACAAACACTTTTGGACATTGGTTCAGCAATTTCACACCGTAAACCGGACTTCAAATTCCTCAATGCCGACCCGCTGTTTACAAACACGCAAGCGGAGCCCTTTGTCTGGGCAGTCCGGACGTGGAAACGCAAAAGGAAAAGGGGAAACAGAGCCGGTGTTCTCATCAGAGTAAGATGCCGCGCAAATCGACCCCTGCTACCCACTATTCTACTGGCAAATGTTCAGTCTCTGGATAACAAGCTCTGCGAGCTGAAAGCGCAGATCTCTTTCCAACGAGAGACGAGGGACTGCTGCATTATCTGCCTTACGGAAACTTGGATGTCTGCGGAGATTCCAGACTCAGCCATTGAACCCGTGGGGTTCTCCGTGCACCGAGTGGACAGAGCGAAAGACCTCTCAGGTAAAAGCAGAGGTGGTGTATGTTTTATGATCAAAAATTCTGGTGTGATCAGAGGAACGTTCATTCTATCAAGTCTTTCTGCTCTCCTGATCTGGAATTTCTCATACTTCTGTGTCGACCATTCTGGCTACCGAGGGAATTCACAGCGGTCGTTATCACAGCTGTGTACATCCCCCCACAAGCCGACACAGACCGGGAAATCAAGGAACTGTATGGGAGTATAAGTGAGCAGGAAACCGCGCACCCAGAGGCCGTGTTCATTGTGACCGGGGACTTTAATAAAGCCAGTTTCAATTGCATTCGCACCAAAATACCACCAGCACATTAATTTCAACACATGAGGGGACCGGGTTTTGGACCATTGCTACTCTCCCTTCTGGGATGGCTACAAATCCCTCCCCCGCCCACCATTTGGCAAATGGGACCACTCTTCAATTCTGCTTCTGCCCGCTTACAGGCAGAAACTGAAACAGGAAGCACCCACCCTCAGAACGATCCAGTGCTGGTCGGACCAGTCAGACTCTACGCTACAGGACTGTTTTGATCACACGGACTGGGAGATGTTCCGGTCCGCCTCTGATGACGACATCGATCTTTACGCTGATAGCGTAATGTGTTTCATCAAAAGTGCGTGGAGGACATTGTTCCGACCAGAAAAATACGGATCTATCTGAACCAGAAACCATGGATAAATAAAGATGTTCACGCGGCACTTAATGTGCGGACCTCCGCTTTCGATTCCGGGAACGCGGAGGAGCATAAACAAGCCAGTTATGCCCTCCGAAAAACTATCAGAACAGCAAAACGCCAGTACAGGAGCAAGATTGAAGGACAGTTTAACACCACCAACTCTAGAAGTATGTGGCAGGGAATTAACATCATCACAGACTTTAAAGGGAATAAAAACTCCGCCATGACCACCGCTGCCTCTCTCCCGGTTGAGCTAAATACTTTTTATGCTCGTTTTGAGAGAAATAACACCGCCCTCGTGGAGAGAGCTCTCGTGGCCAAAGCTACAGAGGTTAGTTCACTCTCCGTCTCTGTAGTGGATGTAACACGATCCTTCCGACAGGTGAATATCCGCAAAGCCGCAAGCCCAGATGGCATTCCGGGCCACGCCATCAGAGCGTGCACAAACCAGCTAGCTGGTGTTTTTACAGACATTTTCAACCTTTCCCTCTCTTTGTCTGTAGTCCCCACATGCTTTAAAACATCCACCATTGTGCCTGTTCCAAAGCAATCAAAAATAACTTGCTTAAATGACTGGCGTCCTGTTGCTCTGACCCCCATCATCAGCAAATGCTTTGAGAGACTAATCAGAGATTACATCTGCTCTGTGCTGCCTCTCTTTCTTGACCCATTGCAGTTTGCTTACCGCAACAACCGCTCCACTGATGATGCCATTGCATCTACAATACACACTGCTCTCTCCCACCTGGAAAAAAGAACACTTATGTGAGAATGCTGTTTGTAGACTACAGCTCAGCATTCAACACCATAGTGCCCTCCAAGCTAGATGAGAAACTCCGGGCTCTGGGCTTAAACAGCTCGCTGTGCAGCTGGATCCTGGACTTCCTGTCAAGCAGACGCCAGGTGGTTAGAATAGGCAGCAACATCTCCTCGTCACTGACCCTCAACACTGGAGCCCCACAGGGCTGTGTTCTCAACCCACTCCTGTATTCCCTGTACACACATGACTGTGTGGCAACACATAGCTCCAATGCCATCATTAAGTTTGCTGATGACACAACGGTGGTAGGTCTGATCACTGACAATGATGAAACAGAGAGGAGGTGCACACTCTGACACACTGGTGTCAGGAGCACAACCTCTCCCTCAACGTCAGTAAGACAAAGGAGCTTGTGGTGGACTTCGTAAGAAAAGACAGAGAACACAGTCCCATCACCATCAATGGAGCACCAGTGGAGAGAGTCAGCAGCTTCAAGTTCCTGGGTGTCCACATCACTGAGGAGCTCACATGGTCCATCCACACTGAAGTCGTTGTGAAGAAGGCTCATCAGCGCCTCTTCTTCCTGAGACGGCTGAGGAAGTTTGGAATGAACCGCCACATTCTCACACGGTTCTACACCTGCACTGTAGAGAGCATCCTGACTGGCTGCATCTCTGCCTGGTACGGCAATAGCACAGCCCACAGCCGCAAAGCACTGCAAAGGGTGGTGCGAACTGCCAGCCACATCATCGGAGGTGAGCTTCTCTCCCTCCAGGACATATATACCAGGCGGTGTGTGAAAAAAGCTCGGAGGATCATCAGAGACTCCAGCCACCTGAGCCATGGGCTGTTCTCACTGCTACCATCAGGCAGGCGGTATCACAACATCAGGACCCGCACCAGCCGACTCCATGACAGCTTCTTCCCCCAAGCAATCAGACTTTTGAACTCTTGATCTCCCACGATCAAATACATCAGCTCTGCACTTTATTACTCTTACTCTTATATCTCACACCGGACTGTCATAAATTTTATTATTATTATATTATATTCTCTCTTAACAACACACTATCAACCGACAGCCTGAATGTCAATACAGTACAATACAACCTACTGTACATTCTATATATACTATATATACTTTTTTTTTTATTATTGAATAATGTGTATCTATATAGTGTGTATTGTATACTGTACAGTGTATGTTATTATTTGTATATTGTGTTGTGTTTAATTATGTGTATATTAGACTCTAAATTGTGTTGTGTTAATTTGATGTCATTGTAAATTGGTATATGTCTCATCACTGTCACGACTGCTATGTTGATCGGAACTGCACCCAAGAATTTCACACACCATTGCACTTGTGTATATGGCTGTGTGACAATAAAAGTGATTTTATTTTATTTGAAGTTTACATCTGTAAGTTGAAGTTCAAGTGCTTTTATTATCGTTTCTCTCCTGTGTGGCAGGTGATAAAACGAAACATAGTGTCTTCTGAACGGCAAGCAGGCCTAACATATGACATACATGACCAGCAGAAACACGTACTAGTACAAATAACAACATAACACTCCACAGAAAAACAATCCAGACAATACACACAATTTACAATTCGCAGTGAGCTAGAACTATGCTAAAGAGTAAACTACATCTCTTTTTACTGTTGTGCAAGTTGCACATCTGCATATATTCAAGCGATGTAGGCTGTATATTGTGAGGTTGGATCAAGTTTTCTTGTGCAAAAGAAAAAGACAGGATTGTAGAGGCAACAGAATATGCATATTAATGTTTTAAATATCCTAGTGTATGGAAAAAGTACAGGCACGTGCATACAGTGGCAGATTGCAAGAAAGGCGCAAGTAACAGTGACAGTGCGAGTTGGACGCTGACGGATTGAGAGGGAGGCGCAGGTAATGGTGATGGATCACGAGGAAGACGCTTAAAACAATGACGGAGCCAGTGATAGCCGAGTGAGAGCTGCCATTGGCGGTGAAAGGTCGAGCGAGAGCTTCCGTTGGCGGTGGCAGTTGGAGTAAGAGCTGCCTTTGGCGGTGGCAGTTGGAGTGAGAGCTAGCGGTGGCAGGTTGAGAGCTGCCGTTGGCGGTGGCAGGTCGAGTGTGAGTTGACGTTGGTGGTGGCAGGTCGAGTGAGAGCTGCCATTGGCGGTGGCAGGTCGAGTGAGAGCTGCCTGTAGCGGTGACAGGTCTCGGAAAGATTTAACTCTTTCAAAGATGTTTCTCTTTGAAAATTAATATCGCATTAGGTGTGACTTTAAAATCAACCATGCTGAACTTGCTTGCACAGGAGATTAGGCTGTACAAAAAGCAAAGATTTGATTTTTTGTGTGCAAAGCTTTTGCAAGAAACTCTGTAAAATATGGAGGGCAAAATTACTCTTTACTAAAAATTAGGCTTTACTAAACAAAACAAGATGAAGATTTCAAGATAAGGTTTTAATCCAGGTGTGAATTAACCCGGTTGAAACTGTTGCACAAGACCTTTAAATTGTTCCACCCTTCATCCCATTTAAGATTAATTATGCTTGTTTTATAGACATTTTATTTGTATGTTTGTTTTGCATTTTTGTCAAAAAATCCTAAAGTATTGCAAATAGAGTAACATAATTTGCGATGAAACCAAAATTATTTAATGGACGCTTGAAATTGTAAACTAGAATAGTTCACCCAAAAATGAAAATTATTTTATCATTTACTCACCCTCATGCATCCCAGATGTGTATGACTTACTTTCTTCTGCTGAACACAAACAACAATTTTTAGAAGACTATTTCAGCTCTGTAGGTCCTTATAATACAAGTGGATGGTGACCAAAACTTTGAAGCTCCATAAAGTAAATAAAGGCTGCATAAAAGTAATCCATATGACTCCAGTGGTTAAATCATTGTCTTTTGAAGTGATCCAATCGGTTTTGGGTGAGAACAGACCAAAATAGAACTCATTTTTCACTGTTTATGTTGCCATTGCAGTCTTGAGGCACAATCATGATGTCAAGCTCGATTACAGTTCCTAGTGCTTGACGCATGTTCAGAGTGCAAGATGGCACTATAGGAAGTGTAATCGAGCTTGAAATCATGATCGCCAAGGAGACTGCTGTCAAGATTTATAATGAAAAAGGAGTTACATTTTGGTTGCTAGACCGCTTCAGAAGACATGGATTAAACCACTGGAGTTGTATGGATTACTTTTATGCTGCCTTTATATGCTTTTTGGTGCTTCAACATTTTGGACCAAATCGCACCAAAAAAGCGATTGCGTTGCTAAACCCAGGGCTAAAAGTGTCTTTAATTGGGTTAAAAAAGACTTTGACCCAGGGTAAGCTTAAGCGTAGTTTGGAAAGCCTATAGGAATCAGCTAATCAATATTTTACTTAATTAAGTTATATCCTTGTTTAATCTTTAATGCAAATTATGATAGAAAGTCCATTAGCATTCCTTTAGGACTATATTTCATGCCTCAGAAAAACTCACTTTTCTTTGTTTATAAAAGTACATTTAAATTTGTATCCCATCAGAAACATGAATTACGCTTGCTTTTTGACAGCGTTAGTGCAGCACGAAAATCATCGCCTATTCAGATATTGAGTACGTATAAAATCTCTTGAGTTTTATTATTATTTTGTTATTATTTTATAATTTGTCACTATTGAAATTGCCTCTCTGAGATATATCTTAAAGGGATAGTTCACCAAAAATAGCAATTCTGTCATCATGTACTTAACCCCCTATCTTTCCAAACCTGGCTCTTTTGTTTTCTTTTTTCCATAGAACACTAAAAGAGATATTTGGCAGAATGTCTCAGTCACCATTCACTTACATTGCATATTTTTTTCCATTCAACAGAAGTGAATGGTGACTGAGGCTGTCAGCCCCAAACATGTCTTACTAACTTACTAACATAACAGTATTTCTCCTTTTGTGGTCCACAAAATAATTAAAAGAACTGAAGCCAAAGAGATTTGGAACAACATGAGGATGAGCAAATGATGACAGAAATTTAAGGAATTTTGTTTGTTAACTATCCCTTTAATAAGAACTGACACAGATCTAATTATTAACCAGCGGAGCTGCAGCAGAGATCTCCTCCATCTCTAATCTCTCTGGCTGGAGGTGCTCCAAATCCCAACACATACCCCTTCCAGTCAGCCAGCATTAAAGTGAAGGGTGGAGAAGCTGTGGTGTTTGATGAGACTGTGATGAAGAGAGCGCTGCAGTACTCCGGCTCATTCGGGTAGAAAACACACTCTATAAACTACAGATCTGAGTTTATATTGTGAGCCACTTAGTTTGCTTTTTGGGGAGAAGTATGGAGAATGAAGATATACAGAATTCTATTTTTTTTTTCTGCAAATTCTGTATTTGAGCTGTAAAGTTGTTTAAATGTAATTTTTAGAGTCATTTTAAGGTTTGTTGACATTACATCGTCATGGCAACGAAGTTGTAAAATTGGCTGTAACTTTACACAGAATAGGTTAGTAAGCGATTTTATCACACTAAAATCACGTTTCTATGCATATTATTTATGACTTGTGGCTATACTTTTGAAACAGTGAGTATTTTAACGTTTATAAATTGGCCCCATTCACTTCCATTGTAAGTGCTTTACTGTTACCTTGGTTTTTGCTTTTTTTATAGAAAAAGGTGGGGTAAATAAAAATAAATTTGTGTGGTAATCAATATTATGCCACAAATGCTGTCGATTGAGCTTAACTTGCATTGAATTCGGAATATTCCCTTAAGTTGCACGTCAATGCTTAAGTGCAGCATATGCACTCAACATGTGTTTGACAGCCAGTTGTGTCTCATAATTTTAGCATAATAAATCATGTGCTATCATTAGTGCATTATCTCTTTGATATAGGAATAATAAAAACATTAAAATAACAACATTTATTTTATTCTATTATACTCTAATTGTCTTGAAAATGCTTAGAAATGTTTTGCACTATCTGGGCATTTTGTAGATTAATTTGTGATAGATATACGTGCCGGGTCACTAAAGACATAATGTTTGTCAAAAACAATTTTCGGGTCTAATTTTCAAAATTTTTGTGTACATCTCATTTGCTCTAAATTGGCCCAATTCATTAACATGGCAGAACAAATTTGTGTGTAAATTGCTCATAAATGTATTCTTAAGTAAGCTGTCCCATTGAATTCTATGGGACAGTATATGTAAGAATGGATTTATGTTCAATTTTCAAACTTGTTCTGCTTGTGTTTCATATATAAAGCCAATTGAATTGTATAATATATTCATATTAATATTATATCAGTCACACTGCTCTCTAGATATCAGTATAGGCTTTAGCACTTGGGGCGTTTATCTTTTCTTATGTTGGTGAATATGATTTTATGGACAGGACCCAGATAAGCCTAAGAATATGAAGTGCAACCTAATAAATTACCAATTTCTCATTTAATTTCCCTTGGAACAAGAAAGTGTGCTATGTTCCAAGTCTTCTGAAGATATTAAAAAGATTTGCTTGAGCAACAGACAGAAATTGAAATCATTTTTCACTAACAGTCATCCAGGTTTCGAGCAGCATGAGGGTGATTAGATGATGGGTGAACTGTCCCTTTTAAGTGTCTTGCTCAAGGGCACAATGGTGTTCTTCTTGCAGGGTTTAAACCTACAGCCTTTAAGTTGCCAGATCATAAGCCACTAGGCTTCACCAACCCAAAATCAACAGCACTATTGAATGGCATTAAATAAGAGTCATCATATCTAGCTAAATAAAGGTATTTGGAAACTTATGCTTTGTTCACATCCTCTGTGTGTGTCTGTGTGGTCTTAGAATTCCAGAGCTGGTGTCATGGATGAAGGATCTTCAGAAGAATCTCCACAATCCGCCTACAGTCAGCTACAGCTCAGAGAGAGGGCAGATGGAGGTGTGCGTCACCACGGACAGTCAAGAGGGGCTCTGCAAAGTACGCCATCTTAGCTCTGTAGGTCTATTCAATGTAAGTCAACAGGGTCCAAAACTTTTAAAGTCCAAAAAGCACATAAAGGCAGCTTAAAAGTAATCCACAAGACTCCAGTGGTTTAACCCATGTCTTCAGAAGTGATATGATAGGTGTGGGTGAGAAACAGTTCAATATTTAAGTCCTTTTTTGTACCATAAATCTCTACTTTCACATTCTTCTTCTTTTGTTTTTGGCAATTCGTGTTCTTTGTGCATATCGCCACCTACTGGGCAAGGAGAATTTATAGTAAAAAAGGACTTAAATATTGATCTGTTTCTCACCCACACTTATCATATTGCTACTGAAGATATGGATTTAACCACTGGAGTCATATGGATTACTTTTATGCTACCTTTATGTGCTTTTTTAAGCTTCACAATTTTGGTCAACATCCACTTGCATTATATGGACCTACAGAGCTGAGATATTCTTCTAAAAATCTTTGTGTTCTGCACAAGAAAGAAAGTCATACACATCTGGGATGACATGAGGGTAATGAGAAATGACAAGAGAATTTTCATTTTTTGGTGAACTATCCCTTTAATCAGACTGATATTGATAATGCGGGGTACACTGTTCATGGGCGATACCGATAGTCACCAAAAGAATCATGTATCTCTATTAAACGGGTTTTGTTTTTGCCAGCTGACCAGAAGAAGTGCTTGCAGTCACATACTGTAACATAACGTGTGGCATTCAGTCATTCTGTTCCATAGGTTTTACAAACTGACAATTACAGTATGCTTGATACTACTGCCATAATAGTAAGGTCCCCTCAGTAAGCTCATTTATGTGAATGCAATGAGAGGAAAACCCCTTATTTATCCGGCATTCTGTTCACCAGATATTTGAGATGCTTGTCAATCCTGGTGACAATGTCCTCCTTGATGCGCCTACATACTCAGGAACGCTGGCAGCAGTAAGGAAACAGATGAACCACATTTGCACATGTACAAATTCAAAATTAAAAATTTTAAACATGTTCCTTCAATTTAGCTGTTTTTATTGCTTAATTGAAGGAACAAGTTTAAAATGTTTAATTATTACCAACAGCTTCAACCGCTGGGCTGCAACATCATTAACGTGCCGAGTGATCAGTTTGGAATGATCCCAGAGGATCTCAGGAAGGTTCTGGCCCACTGGGACCTGGTAGATGCACAAAGGCTGGGTAGTACCGTACCAAGAGTTCTGTACACCATTCCCAACGGAGGCAATACGACAGGAGCATCCATGACTTTAGAGAGGAAACAGGAAGTGTATGAAGTAAGAAGTGTTTACACACTGTATGCATACGATGCATATGCCCAGACGTCTATTGGATGTGTGTTATTTTATCTGAACGGTGTCATTTAGAGCATTTGCTCAACTGTAATTCGTCTCTAAGGCCTGAAACAGTACATGCAAGTAAACTACCTGTCAAACATTTGGATACATTTGACAGAATTTATATTTCTCGTGCTTATGTTTTCTTTTGCAGCTTGCCAGGAAATATGATATACTTATCATAGAGGATGACCCCTATTGTTTCCTTCAGTTCCAAAAAGTAGGTTGCACTGATTTGTTTACAGAATCGGTTTGCATTGAGTGATTGATGAGCTGGTAATAGTGGTCATCTACCTGACCTGTCTGATAGCCTCTCTATTGCTCTAGTGATAAGATAAACCCATGCAAAGTCAATACTCAAAGCTCTGCTCTTCTCTTTTTGTATTTTTTTTTTTATTCTGCTCTTGTCTAGCCATGGGCCACGTTCCTCTCTATGGACGTTGATGGACGCGTCCGAACAGATTCGTTCTCTAAAATTCTGTCATCGGGGTGGGTGCTGTTGAAAGTATTTTTGTGGTTCAAACGTTAGTCACTAGATCAACTCAAACAGTAGTGCTTTTGTCATTTGACACAGCTGTCATTATCATGGTTGAGTGCTTTGTGGAAGCATTTTTACCTAAGGTGGTCTCAGTATTATTGACTCAAGGGAGTGGCGGTACGAAGAAATCAGTGTGTGACTTCCTTAGGGATTGAGGCTTGTGCAAGGGAAGTGTATGGAAATGCCAAGTGATATGCTGGCTTTCACTTATAAAAATGTACCAAGGTGTTACCATGGTTTTGTGGCACCATACTAATACCATTAGAGTTCGATTCATTTCAATGAAATTCAACTGACACTTTGATGCTTTTCTGTCATTATTTACAAAATTATGACATAATTCATATATTTGTTTTTTATTTGCTTAAAGCTGCACTACGGATCTTTGTGCTCTCTAGCGACATCTGTGGTTGAAACTTCAAATTTCAAGCAATTGGCGGAAGAACATTTTACGTGAGTTGTGTTTTGGCACTGCTCTTCTGCGCGAATGGATCTAATGATTTGAGCTTATGTGGACATTGCCTGTGTGTGATCATTGCTGGGAGACATTCAGAGCCGGAGTCATAATGTTCTATTTACATGCTGAAAAGATGTTATTCTATTAAACATTTAAAACCGAAATATTTCTTGCTTTGAAAAAGATAAACAACACTCGTATTTACATATTTTGAATTAATAAATGTTACATTTATAGCACTTTTCTGACAGAGAACAGTGGACTCTCCTCAATCACCACCAGTTACCAGTATATTTTAATATGATTATTCAAGAGTTTTATCTTCTGTTAATGTTTGTATTGTACTACACTTATCGATTTAAGAGGTGAAATTCATGACATGGCTGCTATGAGTTCAATGGAATACTTGATTATTTTAGATTATATTGCACAGCCTTAGTTGTTAATGCAAGTAAAACCGTAATATTAGAGTAGTACGTCTATGCACTGCATACAATAACACTGTGAACTAAAATCATAAAACGAGGATTCACTAATGATGTGGATGAAACATACTTTATTATACATGAAAGTAATATGCAGAAATATGCTATATAAAAATTACAATAATACATTTAATTAATAATTTCTTTAACAGTAAATTTGTAATAGATAAATGGTTACACATTAAAAAATGTATATGTACATTACTGTGCTATGAAATCGGTACATTTCAAACAACTTGAGATGATAATACATTTCTTGGGCAACTACCTTGTATTAACTTGTACCTATAGTGGCTTTTAAACAGATTTGTAAACAGACAGTCTGCTAGAAGGACATAAGTGATAACTTGTGCATTTCTGTGACTGGGGCAAAAGAAATGAGAAAGCAGCAGCACACACACTCTTAGGAAACCTGGAAACTACAGCAATGTTATATAATACTCTGAAGTCATAAATATTAGTAAACATGTTACAGTAACTTCACCAGACAATGTAGATACATCGTGATTGGTTAACACACGAGTATTGTTTGATTCATATGAGCATTACAATCAATATAAGCTTCAACAACCCTACTATAAAACACTGTATCCAAGCATTATAGCGAGTAAAGAACTTAGCCAAACAGTTAACAGAGAAACATCCATTCAGACTGCAGCGATGCTATCCTGAACTGTGTGACAGTGACTGACTGAACTGAACAACGTTGTTTCCCCAACTGTAAGCCATTGACAGCTGGTACTTCTTTTCTGTGTTTACGGACATGATGTAATGACGTAAGGATGAACGACATAAGCCTGTGATTTTGCGCCCAAATCCGACCTGATAGCTCAAAATATAACAAATTTTTGTAGGCTTACCCTAGTGAATCGGGGTAAGGTAAGGACATTGTTTTGAACACTGTTTTTTTATGTACTCAATCAATAATGGCATTTTGTTCATTTTTAACCAAAAAAAAATCTTCTGCAGTGCAGCTTTAATTACATCTGTAGGTTCAATTGTAGGTTTATTACTATCTATTGTTAAATTGGTGCATATAAACGAAAATCTAATTCTTCCTTGTGTTTATTTAGTAAAAACAGTGTAATGTGTGTTTCTCTGTTGGCAGGTTAAGGATAGGATTCGTCACTGGTCCGAAGCCGTTAGTGGACAGAGTGGTGCTGCATGTACAGGCCTCTACAATGCACACCAGCACCTTCACACAGGTCAGACATCTTTCAAATCTGTTCTTCATCCAGAAACATTCTCTATGCTAATGCATGTGCTTGGCCAGAATTCAGTACCGCAGCCAGTGTACTCAGCATCCTGTTCCCTCTTTTCAGGGAACCAGAGTTACAATCATAACCTTACCGTTCCCTTTCAAGTCACTCTCTCGATGCTGCGTCAGGTAGCTGGTGCTATGGGAAAATGTATACCATCACGCTGGGCTACTTATTCACATGCACAAACAATTCCTACTAGCTGATAGGGTAGTTAAAAAGCACATACAGAGCCTTCTCTTCGTATCATAATATGAAGGAACAAGAGCAACTGATAAGATGGATACGTGCGACAGTATCGACAGCGACAGCTAGCCAATCCGGGTAGCGAAACACCACAGATTATGTCAATTCAGTATGGCAGGGCTATACAGGGCATCACAAGACTGCCAGTGAATAAAAGTATAAAGTCACTAGCCAGATGAGTAGTGAAATTTAATATAGATTACCGCTGGTCACAGCCATGAAATGACCACATTGAAGTATACTGGTTAGTACATCAGTGGAATTTAAAGGCTAATCCTCCTTCACAGTAAGCACTTGGGAAGTGAGAGATGTGACATCCAGATTATAAAACCTAGCAAAAGTGCTAGGAGTAGCCCAGCCCACAGCTAGACAGATGTCCTCTAGAGAAACACCATTAGACCATGCCCAAGAAGAGGCCAGCCTCTAGTGGAGTGAGCTTTAACTTCAATAGGGCACTGCATGCCTTGCAATTCATATGCAAGTGCAATGACATCCACGATTCAATGGGAGAGCCTTTGTTTGGAAATGGCCAAACCTTTTAAGCAACCTGCAACACAGACAAAGGACTGATGTCTCACTTGACCCCTATGATCAAAATATGCACACAGTGCCCTTACAGGACATAGTGTGTGCAACTTCTCTGCCTCATCCGAAGCAAAAGGAGGAGCAGAGAAAGCTTGAAGGGTAATAAACTTAGCTCTGAAGGGAGTGGTTAAAATTTTGGGCACATATCCCTTCCTGAGTTTGAGAATGGCTTTTGACAAACCTGGTCCAAACTCTAAACAAGAGTCATCGACTGCAAACGTTTGAAGGCCCTCTACACACTTTACTGATGCCAAAGAGAGGAGCAGCGCAGTCTTTAATAAGTGTACGCGCAAGCTCACTGTAGCCAATGGCTCAAACGAGGGGCCCTTGAGTGCTTTTAAGGGGCTAGACGTCTCAGCCACTTCACGCCATGAAAAAATATTATAATCAAGGGATATCTGCATATTGAAAAAGCACCCAGGGGAACGTGTGCAGTCGCTAGCGCAGCGACATACACTTTAAGCATAGTGTGTAAGACGTGCATCTAAATGCTCTTTCAAAAACTGAAGTATAGACTGCATGGTGCAATTTACAGGGTCCGCACCTCGAGAGGAACACCAATCAGTGAAAACTTGCCATTTTAAGGTTAATACAATTCTTGTCAAAGGGCCTCTGGCCTGTAATATGGTGTCAAGCACTGGCTGCGACAACCCTTTCTTGTCAGACGGACACCATTCAGGGGCCAGACATGAAGTTTCAACAGTTCTGGCTGTTGGTGCCAAATTGTCCCCCCCACTTAAGAGGCATAAAGAGGTATTAGTTTCTGCTCAGTGGAATCCTCCAAGGGGGGCATCCAAGAGATCCATTAGTTCTGGAAACCAGGGCGCAGCACATTGTGAAGTAAGTAGACAGGAGGGAACACATAGTTGCATCCCGCTGGCCATTTGTGAGCTAGAGCATCAGAGCCCAACTGAGCATGAATCAGAGAGTACAACAGGTGACAGTTTGTGGTTTTCAGGAAGGCAAATAGATCTAACTCGGCTTCCCTGAGCTGATCCTATATCATCAGAACCCTCAGAGGATGAAGTCTCCTTTACCCCTGTTCAGGTGACCAGGGACGTGCGTCACACAATTGGACAGGAGATGCCTCTAGAGGAGGAGCTGGTGTGCCAAGTTCAACATTGGATGCAATATAATTTACCCTTGGCAGTTTATGTATGCCACAATCGCTGTGTTGTCTGATGTTAAACCAGGATGTTAAAGCCCTGGATGCCTGGCTGTAAAGCTCTCAAAGCTAGAAATACAGCAAGTAGTTCTAAACAATTTATGTACGAGGTCAGATGTGCGCCTGTCCAGGCGCCATAAGCCGGACATCTGTTGCACAGGGATCCCCAGCCTGTGTTGGAGGTATCCGTCATGACTACTTTGCATCTGGTCACTTGGCCGAGTGCTACGCCCATTTGGTAAAACGTCTGCGTTTTCCAAATGGTTAATGTGGCTAGACAGTGGTGTGATACCACAAGGCATAAGCGGCCATGTTGCCAATAGTCACAAGGTACCTTTGATTTGAGCCAGCACTGGAGGGGCCTCATTTGTAATAGCCCCAGCGGGGTAACCACTGCTGCAGAGGCCTTAAGACCCAGGGACCGTTAAAAGAGTTTAAACAGAAATGCCTACCCAAGCTTAAAGGTGTTTAAGCAACAGAAAATGGACTGTGCGCTCCTCTGTCTGGTGTGCTAGGATAGTCACCGAGTCAAGTTTCATTCCCAACCACATCCTCCAGCTCCTCCTGGGGGATCCCAAGGCACAGGCCAGCTGAGCAATATAATCCCTCCAGCATGTTCTGTGTCTGCACAGGGGAACCACCTCAACTAGCTCCTTTCAACGAGGAGGAGAAGCAGCTGTACACCAAACCCCTCCCGGATGTCTGAGTTTCACACCCTATCCTTTAGGGTGAGCCCAGCCACGCTGTGAAGAAATCTAATTTCAGCCGCTTATGTCTGCGGTCTTATTATTTTGTTCACTAGCCAAAGCTCATTACCATGGGTGAGGGATAGAACGTAGATTGACTGGCAAATTGAAGGCTTCACTTTTAGGTTCAGCTTCCTCTTCACCACCATAGTTCATCACAATGGTGGCATTAATAGTTATACCCTCACTCATGAACAAGACCTCAAGTTACTTAAACTCCTCTACTTGGGGAAGCAGCTCACTCCCTAGCCGGAGAGGACAATCCACCCTTTTCCAACAGAGAATCATGGCCTCAGATGAGAAGTGCTGACTCCCATCCCAGCCTCTCAACTGCAAACCGCCGCAGCGCTGGAGGTCACAGTGTGATGATGCCAACAGGACAACATTATCTGCAAATAGCAGAGATGTAATCCTGAGGCCCCCAAACTAGAAACACTTCGGCCCTCAGCAGCGCTTTGAAATCCTGTCCATGAATATCACAAACAAGATGGTGCGACAAGAGATAGCCTTGGCTGAGTCCAACACCCACTGGAAACAAGCATGATTTACTGCCAAAAATGCGGGCACAACTCTCGTGCCGGTTATACAGGGACCAGATGGCATGGAGCAGTGGAAGCGGTACTCCACACTCTCTTAGCACACCCTACCCCTAACAGCTTCCTTCACCTCTGGTGTCCACCAACGTGTTCTTGGGTTGCTGCCACAGCAGGAACCAAGCCACAGCTCTCAGCAGCTGCTTCAGTGATGGTGGCTTTAAACAGGTTCCACTCAGACTCCATGTCCCATGCTCCCTCAGGATGTGGGAAAACGTCCTCCAGAGGTGGTAGTTGAAGATCTTCTAGACAGGAGCCTCTGCTAAATGTTTTCAGTTCACCTTCACAATCCTTTTAGGTTTGCCAGGTCCGTCTGGCAGCCTCCCTCCACCATCTGATTCAGCTCATCACCAGGTTGCAATCAGTTGACAGCTAACCAAGTACACTTATGAAAAACCTTATGTTCAAACATGGTGTTTGTTATGGCCAATCCATGACTAGCACAGTAGTCCAATAACAAAACACTTTCAAGTCCCTCGTGCTGAGCCTGGGGCTTGTGACAATCCCTAAATTCACTCTACGCCTCTCTCCTGCTGCCCGCTGTGCATTGTACCAGTCCCCTACTTACCTCATTGAGTCCACAAGGAGGCTGCCCCATGTAATTTTTTTCAAGCTAAGTCCTAATGGGCTTCATAAGTCAAAGCCCAGCCACCAGAAGCTTGCTTACGGGCTCCTCTCCAAGGCCTGGCTCCAGGAGAGTGCCCCGGTTTCCCTGATGTGGATGAGGTATCTTTCTTACCAGGGGGTTTTTGGATCGTTCTTTGTGTGACCTCTCGCTTGGGACCAGTTTGCCTTGGGAGGCCTGACCAGGAGCTAATGCTCCAGACAACACAGCTCCCAGGGTTACTGCGGTGTTCAAACCCTACCACCAAGGTAAATTGGCAATCCATGGAGGGATAATAAACACTAAATATTTCTCAGATATCACTCAGAAATCACAGTGAAATATAGAGTTCTGCTTGTGGATATCTAGTTTACTTGCTACTGAGCACCTAAAAAAAACCTCTAAATATCTTTCTAAGCTTTGGCACCACTAACCTTGCAAACATTGGCAAATTAATTTGTACTTCCTCACAACCACTCATTGTAGCAACCTGGTACCTTGTAATCATGACTTTGATTCTAGATAGACTGCTAAAAATTTGTGCACCCTGGCTCCTAGAAGTTACGTATGAATTCAGGCAGTCTGATTGGAGCTTGTGATTTTGCTTGTGTTTTCCAGGTTGGTGCACAATTTGCTTTGGTTGATCTGTGAACATTCTATGGCATATGTACTTTGTATCAACGTACAGAAATGTTTATCTATATAAAATAATGTGCTGCCAATATAAGGTATCAGATGGAAATTTCAGCTCTGCTCTTTGTGTCTTCAGTTAATGGTCTCTCAGCTGCTGTATAGTTGGGGTCAAGATGGCTTCTTTAACCACATTGATGGGTAAGTAGAAAAAAAATATGATCTGATGTTAAACTAGGGCTACACGATTTTAATAAATCAGTTGTCAAATATTTTCTTTGATAATCAATGGAACTGTCTACATTAGAGAATAAATCTCCTATTTAAAATGAGTCTACACCTAGCTGATTATGATGGGAGCATTCTAGTTTGGTTGTTTTGCTTGCTTTCAGAGAATATTGTGTATTATGCTGTTTACATTTCATTCAAGCGAGCAGTGCAACATTTAGTGAAACTGCTTTTTGCTTCAGTTCTAAAGCTTCTTTTTGAGTGTCAGGCAATGTTCCTTCATAATTAGACCTAAACAGAATGCTGTAATCAACACAATTATTTAATAACGGCAACTGTAATCATAATCTCAATGTATTTATTTTGTATTATTTGTGTAGCCCTATGTTAAAGATCATAAAGGTAATCAGAGAACTATTAGAACTACTTAAAATGTTGTCTTTATTATTTGACAGCTAATATTCTGTCCATTATATTTCACTTTGAAAATTCACCTCTAAAATTACAGTGGTTCAAATGCAGTTGGAAATATAACCTATTCCGGCTAGTAATTAATGTTCACAACTCAAATCTGAAGAGACTGTTTTACATATAATTTTATTTAAATGTTATTGTTTTTTAGCATGTTCATTGTGTATTTTAAGCATAATGTAGTTGCAGACATCATGACCATTTCATAATTGTTTTTACATATTTATTTATTTACAACACATTCAAATCAGATGAGGACAAAAAAAAAAAAATCAAACTCAGACTGCCATTTATCTTATTATATACATTTGGTTGCCAGTGAAGGCTTCTCCAGTCATTACACTCCGGATATAACTCCGGAGTAATTTTTGAGTAATTTTACTCTTGGCTGGAAGTACTGCTTTAATTAATTAAAGCAAGAAACACTTCTTTTAATCTCTTAAAAGATCAAGAAACAGTTGCTTTAAAGGAGAAACACTGAAGAAACAGTTCAAAATTACTTCATTGTCAAGTTCAACTAAGTTAGTTTAATTGATTCATAAAAACTGTCTTCTGTTCACTGACAACAATACAAGTGGTTGTTCAATAAGGCTTCTAATTGGAGCTGAATGTGATGACACACAGTTTATTTGATGAGGACCTCTCCCTGTTGCTCTTGGTCTTCATCAGCACATGATTGCACCATCTACTGGAGAAGCAGGTAGCAGCAAGTGAAGATTGTGCATCGGCACTCTACTGCTTTTCCTGCAATGCCAGGATGCACAAGGTTGAATTTCCAAACAAATTTGAACCACTGAAATTTTAGAAGCGAATTTCCAAAGCTTAAATTATTAATTTTCCAAAGAATATTACCTGTCGAATAACAAAAATAATAAAAATAAATATAATAGAAAATTAGGACCCACTTTATATTAGGTGGTCTTCTATGCACTTAACCATTTGATACAATGTACTTATTATGTACATTCATGTTGTTGCATTTTAATTAAGTTTAAAGTACTTGCATTTAATTACATTTGTAGTAATACTGTTAACTTTACCCCTAACCCAACCCTTACCCCAAAACCTAACTCTAACCCCTAATTCTAACCCTACCCTTACTCCTAAACCTACCGTACCTCAACCTCAGTAGCAGCAAATGTGAGAATTTGCAGCACAACATGTAGTTACACAGTAAATACTTAGTGTGACCGTAAATTATCTGTAGATAATAGAAAGAGTGATTTTGGAAGATACATTTTTTTAATTGCATTTTTAATGATGAAATTTTGTGGAAAATATAGACAGCTTAAATATACCGCATTATTAGATTGCTGCCTCAAAAAACACAAGCACTGTTAATACTGTGTTTTATTTTGTTTCTCTCCGATTAGTGCAATTCAGCCTGCTTTTTATTTATTTATTTATTATTTACTTCCATAGGGTAAAAAGAACACACTTGGGGTCATAGTTGTCATAGTTAACACAGAATTTTAGATTATCTGTATACAGTAGATAGATCTGTCATTGGATTTGAACACCACAGTGAACAGGAATAGCAATGATGTTCGATCTGCTAGTGACATGGTCTGTCATGGTTCTAATTGAGTCTGCTTTTGCTAATGAGATTAACTGAGAGCAGTTTTTTTTTCTTAGAGTGAATTAATCAATGATTTAAATTCAATTATTTGCAAAACTGTAAATTGACCATATCTTTATTGGATGGACAGATGTGTGCTGTTTTTAACTTGTATAAACTCTTATTTTCTTTGGCCAGATGTGTGTATTCTATCTATGAGCAGATATTATTTGAACAGAGATGCTTGTGTTTGACAGTTGTTTGTCCTCTTCATCAGGGTGATTGAGTTTTACAGATCTCAGAGGAATGCCATGCTCTCCTCATTAGAAAAATGGCTCAAAGGTAAAAACCTGTGTCCATTACTGCAATCAATGCCACTTGTTATTTGTTTGTATTGCACAAAATATTTTTCTGACATCCAAATGTTTTGGATTACAGTATATGTGCGTGACCGTATCAACTTGGACCAAACACTGTTGCATCAAACACAGAATTTTTTTGTTTTCAAACTTGATTTTTTTAAACATGAATTTTACATTATTCTTCAACCAAACTGAGATTAAAATTGCATAATGATTAAACATCGAGTTTACACAGAGGACAGAATTTGATAAATAATAGCAACAAATCACCACAGAATAAAAATAAAAAAAATCACAAAGACCTGAGTCAGATATGCCAACATATCACAGACTTTGAGGTGGGCTTTTAAGACTTGGGCCAGTCAGAAACCAACCATAACACATAGCAATGCACTAAAAATACTGAGTATCCCTTCATCAACATGGCTGCATGTTTGGCATAGGCAAGCACCACTCACATTTGTCTTCTTCAAATGTAAAACCCTACATGTGTGTTTGTTTTGTAGATGTTGCTGAGTGGCATCCTCGCCATGGCCGGTATGTTCCTGTGGATTAAAGACACACAGCATCTTATAATGGAGAGAGCACTGGAGAAAGAGGTTTATACACACAGCATTTGCGGTGCCTTGATTTAACGCTAAACTCCCTCATATGCAAATGCACAAGAAGCACAAATGCTTGACTTGTTTGCTGAATGTGATGTGTAAATGGTTGAATGTACTAAATGCAAAATGCACACTAGAAAAGCACTTTTTTTTAGATAGTCACGTATTACAAGCACTTTTAGTGAGTCAAAGTCATTTGTATGTCTCACTGTGACTGAAGTGCAGAAGTAATATTGTACAACAGCTTTACTGGAGCTCTTTGCCAAATCAGAGTTCATAAATTGTGTTTTACGTTATGGAAATGATGGACTGAAACACCTGATTGTGATTCACTCATACATTCATAAAAATTCAAACCTAAAATCTTGGGAAAATGTTGATTAAAAAGTCCATGGACACATCAACTACCCACTTATTTAATTTCATGCTTAGCACCAAAAACTTAAGGAAAGGCACTCTGGTTCATGTGCTTTAATGCAAGATGCAACCCACCGACAATACAGATTTTACTTGCATTAATGCAAAATACAAGCCATCTGATAAGACAAAATGTACTTTTTCTGTGCAGTGATAGAGTGATTAGCACGACATTGGAATATTTGCCAGTATAATGACAATAATAGAGGAGTATTATAAGTAATGATAGTTCAGCTGTTGATATAAAATGGTGCTAGTTAGGTACAGTAAAAATATATTGTATATTAAACATATTTCCAAGTAGGTTTCCAAAAGGGGGAAAATCCCCCCAAAATCCCCAAAATTAACTTTTTACCAATGGCAGGTCAAATGAAAAAAACCAAAACAAATACAAGTCAAGAAACTGTATTGTGCTTTATTATCATTATCATTATTATTATTATTATTATAAAACCATTTAAAAATACTGTAAGAAATATTTTACATATATAGTAAAAAAAAAACACAAAAAACTTCTGCATCCTAGATAAACTTCTGATGCTGCATTTTCAGTTTTCCAATAAGGGAATACTAAATAAAAATAAAAAACTATGTTAAAGCTAACGTAATTAGTTTGTTCTTAAGTCTGTTCTGACTCAAAAATGTAACCCGCAAGAACAACATGGACTCAATTTGTTGTCAAGGTTGCTGACAGCAGTAATGGACTCTTGTTAATATACTCTCTATTTGTCCATAGGTTCTTCTGGTTCCTGGTGGATTTTTCAACATCAACAGCTCAGATCCGTGTCCGTGTCCGTCGTTAGAGCGGCCTTCTCTTTCTCAACACCTCAACAGATTGAAGAGGTACAAGCACAACATTACACACCAGACTAGTGACTAGTACTAATGGCAGCATTTAAAGTAATCAAAGGCTCCTAAAGCAAAGGGGTGTTCCAAAAGTTCAATAATTTGCAGCCTTCTAAGATACCTTCTTTTTGGATAAATCTAAGGCAAATCACATGTGTCATTCGCAGGAAAGTTGAGAGAAATATCGATTATACATTTCATTTAATCCCAAAAAGTATTGACAGTAAGAAGTCAATGAAATAGTTGATTATTTGCCTAATTTTATTATATAATATAACTATATATTTGATCCTTATTAGAGGATTGCAGCATTAGCTTAGCAACATGCTAAAGTCAAACTCTATAAAGCGCAACAGTGCACGCCCACTTTTTCAGCAGACTGGGTTCCGGAAGTATTTCCCATTCATTTTTTCCATGGGATTTCATAAAAGTTATAAAAGAGTTCTAAGCCATGAACCGAAACCAACCAGCTCTGGGGTGAATCACAACATTACAAACTTTGCTTTGAAGCAGAGAAGTATTTGAAAACCAGACAATAAGATAAAGAATCAAGACTGTGAACTTACTGTCTTTCATAAGGGAATGAACTACAGTGACATGAAGCACTGTGAATGATGTATTAGAAATAAAAACAACAGAAATATATTTATTTTATGTTGTTGATTAATTGTTTTTAATATTGACTATTGTTGACAATACATTTAACATTTATTGCAAAAAAATCGGATATGTACAAAATATAAATAATTTGAGATTGTAGGGAGACCAACACGTTTGGTTCATTAGCAGCGTGTGGTGGAAGTGGGCGGTCACTGCAGCACTTGGTTGGTTGGCCGTGATTCTCTGATTGGTGGATCTTTCTCTGCTGGATCATGGGAAGTGTAGTTCCTTAACTGGAATTTCGCTATTAAGCACGTTTAAAAAAAATGACATTTAAATAACGCAAATGGATGGCTTTAACAGTAGCGTATTCCAGCAGTTTATAACCTCAGAGCTCACGGTTGGTCTGTCTTATCGTTAATAATTATTCATAGTTATTGCCAAAGCTGCACTATGGAACTTTGGTAGCGACACCTGTGGTTGAAACCTACAATTGCAAGCAACTTGTGGAGAAAAGTCTTTCGGCACTGCTCTTCGGCATGGATGAATCTCATGGTTTGAGGAGATTGTCACCAGCAGAGCCATCACATGCTATTTGCATGTTGATATTATGCTATTCGTTTAAACCTTTATAACAGCGATATTATTTGCTTTGAGGAAAATAAACAACACTCTTATTTGCATATTTTAATATGAATTTTATTTTATCCACCACATGTTAATGTTTGTATTGTACTACACATATCAATTTAAGGGGTGAAACTCTTATAATATAATGTAATATGGCTGGTATGATAATTTATTTTTATATTACAATCTACAGCCTCAGTAAACAATACGAGTGAACCGTTATACTACAAGTGTAGGTCTGTGCACTGCAAACTAAAAGACTGTAAATGAAAAACACAAAAAGAAGATTCAGTAATTATGGGGATGATATTAACTTTATTAATCATGAATATAAAATGCAGAAATTTGCAATATAACAATTACAATAATAAACAGTTTCCTTAATAGTTTCTTTGGAAGTTAAGTTATAATAGAGAGGTGGTTGCACACTAAACAAATTGATATGTACATTACTGTGCTATAAATCAGTACATTATAAACAACTTGAGCTGAGCATACATTCATTTACATTTATGCATTTGGCAGACGCTTTTATCCAAAGCAACTTACAGTGCACTTATTACAGGGACAATCCCCCCAGGGCAACCTGGAGTTAATTGCTCCTTGCTCAAGGACACAATGGTGGTGGCTGTGGGGATCAACCCAGCAACCTTCTGATTACCAGTTATACACTTTAGCCCACTACGTCACCACCACTCCATTCACACACCACCATACATTCATGGGGAACTACCTTGTACCTATAGTGGCTTTTAGATGCAATTTTAAATTGTAAACACACTTTCTGCTAAAAGGGCAAAGGAGAGTGACAACAACTTGTGCATTTCTGCGACTAGGGTAAAAGAAAACAGCACGCACACACACACACACACACACACACACACACACACACACAACACACACACACACACACAATTAGGGCATCTCGAAACTGCAGCAATGTATTTAAATACTCAGAAGTCATGAATATTAGTTCACATGTAACAGTAACTTCACCGGAAAACGTAGCCTATTAAACACATTGTGATTGGTAAACACAATATCCCATGTGTAATGTTTGATTCATTAAAGGTGCAGTATGTAAGATTCAGAAACCCTTGTTATTAATGACACCTGTGGCCGTTAAGTGAACTGCAGCCAGTAACCTGTTGCTCGTGCTCATGCACACACTCCAGCGAACATCGGCCAAAACAATGACGTAATATACAAAGAGACTGAACGTGATTCACTGGCATCATGCTGACAGATGAGGTAGCATAATTAAAATTACACAGTTATGATTGTTTTACTACAAACTTTGAGACTAAACTAAAACTACTTATCAGCTAACATAGCATACTGATACACACACACAGCTACATACTACCGAACTATACCAGACAGTTTACTGTTGCACTGTTATGTTGCACTATTGTATGTTTTGTATGTCATATGTTGTACTACGATCAAGAAACCAGCGTTTATCCTGTATACCTGACTTTTAGTATAAAGAGAAGATCATTGAAATTATTTGAAAGTTACGAAGCAAGGTAGCTTGCAATTCATCAGCGTTAGCAGGCAAGATCAAATTAGTTCAATTACACAGATCAATCCTTATGGCACTATATTTCACATGCTTTGCAATTATGTAAGCTTACCTGTCCAATAAGAAGAACGGCAATTCAGGGTCGGTTTTGATCCCCAAAACCGAACGAAGGTCCTCCAGGAATCAAATGCCCTGCTGATGTTCACTCTAGTTTTCGCTCGACCACGATCACGTTCCTGCTTAGCCAGACAGGATTCAGTAGATAAATTTTTTATGGCTTACTCTGAGTTTGTGTAGGAGTCGGTGTTGTGCTGGGAACCGGACGTTGGCTGGATTCCATCTCTAAGATAACGTTACCTAGTGTTGCAGTTTGTTTTCGCTGTTGAATAGCGGAAGAGAAGCACTGAGGCAAGGCTCTCAGGAGCGTGCATAAACGTCACATCCTTTGGATTTTCCTGGCAAAAGCGACCCGCTCCCTTCGCATGAAAATCAGTCAACAGGCTTTAATAGGTAACCTAGGAAGTCTGGGAAGAGCTCATTTTTTAAGTTGCGTTACAAGCCGTTCACACACTGGCAAAAAAACCTTTAAAGCATGACAACTAATATAAGCTTCAACAACCCTTCAGAAAATCTGAAAACATCCATCCTCTCAATACAGTCCTGAGCTGCGACTGACTGAACCGCCTAGTGACGTAGATTCAGACTCTCGCTACAACAGAAGTTCTCAATTACCGCTGATGCGATTGTAAAATGTGCTACTCGCATCAGGCCACTATTTAATTTATTCCGCAAGTGAAAGCGAGTCATATGAAAACACCTTCCGTCTCTCTGAAGTGACAAATCAGATTTTACCTTTTAAAATGTCTCTTTCCTCTTTATCCACAGGCTTTTAGAAGACTATCTGATCTTATTAAGGATGCCATGTGAGTGCTTGATTCCCAGGAAGGATGAATTAATGGTCCGATATGTGTTTGACACTCAAAATCATGAACTAAATGCAGCTGTCACATGCTACGAGGACAAACCGAAAATTCTTAATCCTCACTAATGATGTTGGCAGTCATGTCTGCCTTTTTTACATGACAAATCCATATTTTTTACCTTTGACTTGGTACCAGATGAATAGAACTTGAAATAAAATGTAATAACACTATATAAGGCATATTAAGGGAATTAATTGTTTATTGAGCATTAAAGGGATAGTTCACCCAAAAATGAAAATTCTCTCATTTACTCACCCTGATGCCATCCCAGATGTGTATGACTTTCTTTCTTCAGCAGAACACAAAAGAAGATTTTCAGAAGAATATCTCAGCTCTGTAGGTCCATACAATGCAAGTGAATAGTGACAAAAATTTGGACGAAAATAGCACACAAAGGCAGCACAGAAGAAATCCATATGACTCCAGTGGTTTAATTAATGTCTTCATAAGTGATCCAATCAGTTTGTGTTAGAACTAACCAAAATGTAACTTTGACTGTAAATCTTGCCATTGCAGTCTCTAGGCACGATCATGATTTCAAGCTTGATTACACTTCCTAGTGCTTGATGCATACTCAGAGTTCTAGATTGCTCTCGGAAGAGTAATCAAACTTGAAGTCATGATCGCCAAGGAGACTGCTTATGTCAAGATTAATATAGAAAAAAGGAGTTACATTTTGGTCTGTTCTTACCCAAAACGAATTTGATAGCTTCGGAAGACATGGATTAAGCCACTGGAGTTGTGTGGATAATTTTATGCTGCCTTTGTGATTTTTGGAGCTTCAAAGGTCTGATCACCATTCACTTGTATTGTATGGATGTACTGAGCAGAAATATTCTTCTAAAAATCTTCTAGAAAGTCATTCACATCTGGGATTTCATGAGGGTGAATAAATGATTAGTTTTCATTTTTGGGTGAACTATCCCTTTAAGAGTTTGTTTACAACATAACTGAAGCGGCTGTCTACATGGAAACATATTTTATTTGATTTTAAGGGTTAGGTTAGGGTAACGCTTTAAAGTGTAACATGTTTAACTACAAGAATGTCAAGTGATGTGGAACAGTTTATTTAGTTGTTAGAGTTTGTCAGGTTTGTGTGTAATATTATTGTGTGTGCTGGCCAAACTGAGCACAGAATGGATCAATAACTCAATAAATACACTTAATAATTTTTTCTGATGTTTGTTCTCTCTTATTCTGTTGATGTTGTGAGTTAATATGACAACATTTTTGTTTGCTCAAAATATAATTTTGCACATGTTGAATTATGGCACAAATACTGTATAATCCCAAATGTTTCTTGTTTCTGTGACACAACAGAGGCTTTGTGTGCAGTACTTAGGGAGAGTGTTTATGAAGGACTCACACATGCACACTCAGACTGCTGTGATCATTCTATTTTATGTAAACCAACAGATGTACACTCAAGACTGTTTTAAAAGTGAGATTAGTAGATTGACCATGAGTTTCTTCTGGTTTTATAGGTTTATCACACTGGCTATAAAGAGATTTTTCTTCAAACATGGTCAAAGTACTGCAAAGTGATTTTACATTGAAAAAATGGGCAGTTAATCATTAAAGGGATAGTCCATCCATAAATGAAAATTGTCTCATCATTTGCTCACCCTCATGCCATCCCAGATTTACAGAAGAAGAATTTTAGAAGAATATCTCAGCTCTGTTGGTCCTCACAATGCAAGTGAATGGTGACCAGAACCCAGAAGGTCCAAAAAGGAAATAAAATCAGCATAAAAGTAATCTTCTGAAGCAATAAGATAGGTATAGGTGAGAATCAGATCAATATTTAAGTCCTTTTTTACTATCATTTTCTACTTTTGACCAGCCCCAACCAGTAGATGGCTGAATGTGAAAGTGAAAGTGTAGATTTCTCACCTACACCTATCATATTGCTTCAGAAGATATGGATTTAACAGCTGAAGTCGTATGGATTACTTTTATACTGCCTATGTGTGATTTTTGGACCTTCTGTTTTCTGGTCACCATTCACTTGAATTGTGAGGACCAACAGAGCTGAAATATTCTTCTAAACTTCTTTGTGTTTTTGAGAAGAAAGTCGTGCACATCTGGGATGGAATGAGGGTGAGTAAATGATGAGAGAATTTTCATTTTTGGGTGAACTATGACTTTAAAAAACGAAATCAAATCTGCAGGAGTTTGAAAAAAAAAAACTGGTTCCTAAACACCGAAAATGTTACCATGTTTCTTTTTTTTTTTTTGGTTTGTTTTTTGTTTTTTACCATCTGCTCACTAATTCTGCCACAATACTCTTTGCTTTCAGGGTTTATGCAAGTTATGCAACAAAACCTAGAAGCTATAGAGCAAATAAACCAAACTAGGTGACAAAATTCTGCTCAAATTCACACCAAGTGCAGGAAAAAATGGGTCAGTGGAGTGAAAAAGAAAAGAGAAGGAAGAGATTAGACGATAGGCACAGACAGGAGGGGTTAAAGACCAAACATAGCGCATTTACGATGCATTTTCTGTCATAGTTCATACTGCATTGCTCGTCAGTACAGTGACACAAATATTATTGTGTACTTTATTTTAGAGGTCTGAATTATTTTCTCAGCAGGTTTTCGTGTCCCTCCATTGACGTCAGTATTTAACCCGTTTCAGGAAACACATGACCGACATCCTCAAGGAGCTTCACCGTCTCACATAATAGGACCAGCATCGACATATAACACCGAGGGAAGCCATGGTGTAAGTTTTACGCTATTAAAATATCGTGTAAATATCGCAGTTCACAGAGCAGTTTTGCGACAAAAGGAAACGTGCTTGTTGTCGGCTAGCCGGTTAGCTGCTTGTTTAGTGACCAGATAATGACGAAATCCGATGATTTACTTTGAGTTTATAAATGTTAAGATGTTTATTTTATGTTCTAGCGTTAAATCGTGAAGGTTAAATCGCTTGGATGTGGAAAATCCGCTTTATTTTGTGTTACTGAGCGGATGGTGAATCGTCATATTACTAGTTAGCCGCGATTAGCTTGAGCTGTTTTTAACAGATTCAGATGTGTTAAGACAATATTGATTTAATTACTTATTTATTTTGAAAATCATTATGAACTTGAAACTCATCTCAGCTGGTTTATATTTGAATGGTAGGCCTAAGTGAACGATCAGGTTTGCATGTAAATTATCTTTTAATTAGGCTAATGGTACAAAAGGTCACCATTTCAGTATAGAATCTATATTTATGTCCATTTGATTCATTTAAAGCATTTGAGGTTGAGAATGGGATGGATGTGCTTATTAAATGTAAGTCATTATTTTCAACTAAAATGGCATTATTTACTTTTTTAACAATTGCACATTTAAGTCTTGTAAATATGAGTCATTTCTTGTTATTCTAGTTTGATAAGCTCATATTGGGGGGGAGGAGTCACAGCTTGTTTTTGTGCTAAACCTGAATTACAAGCCCTTATTTCATTCTGACAAATCAACTGTCTTACATTTTCTTCTTTTTCTTGCTCTTTCTAGTGATGAAGGACCATGCATGCCAGCAGTTTGTCTTGGGCTGCTTGCAGATAAGTGGTGAATGTAATATGAGCACCGGTGGAGAATGACATCTCATCAAGGGGGTTGTTACAGAAAGCCAGAGAAAATGAACCGGGTGAATGGATACGTGATAATTTATTTACAGGCCATGATAAGTTTCTGTGCCGCAGGGACCTTGAACGTCTCTGCGGTGGATGGAGATGCCACTGAGAACGGGACCGTGCCAGATGGTGGCGGCTCAGTTCCTGTGGTGCTCACCAAAATAGGCCAGATCATAGCCCGGGAGGGAAACTGTGCTTTCATTGACTGTAATGTCACTGGTGACCCTTTTCCGAATGTCCAGTGGTTCAACTCACACGGTCATCTGCTTGATACAAAGAAAAGTGGTGAGTTTACCGTTAAACACCTTAAAAGACACTGTTTAAAGGAATAGTTCACCCAAAATGGAAAATTCTCTCATCATTTATTCACTTTCATGCCATCCCAAGAATATTTCAGCACTGTAGGTTCCATACAACGCAAGTGAAAGCTCACAAAAGTACATTAAGGCAGCATAAAAGTAATCATACGACTCCAGTGGTTAAATCCAAGTCTTCAGAAGCCATATGATAGGTGTGGGTGAGAAACAGATCATTATTTAATTCCTTTTTCACTATGAATTCTCCTCAGTGACCAGAAAGTGACGATATAAACAAAGAATGCGAATCGGCAAAAACAAAAGAAGAACGCTTAGGAGAGCTGTTTGAAAGTAGATTTATAGACCCGTACATAAATGCCCACATACATGCATATGAGAAGAGAAAGGAACAAATGACAGCGTATGAATAAAAAGAGAAGAAATAGAACTAAAAAAGCTGATAGAATGACAACAACAGTGTTTACATGCAAAGCGGAATCGAAGTAATCGACAGGCCTGGATTTTTGTTGATTTTTTGGTATGCCTTTATTTTGCAGGGTTTATAATAAACATATCATTTTACACATAAACACACTCAATGTTTTACTTGTTTTAAGAATGGCTGCAATGGATGTTTTCCATTGTTGTGGTTATTACAGCTCAAGGAAGATTTGAGATTACATAATTCATAGTGTAGAGATTTGAGAACAGTGGGCTGTTTATATAAAACGTGACTTGATAATCCCAGCTGTAATTCCCTGAATTGCGTGACATTTGTAGAATTACTGATGCCACGTGAGAGGCAGCTGTAGCGTGTTGTTTAGTACATGGAAAAAATATTAACACTGAAGAGAGGTGGAAACATCATTTAGAGGTGTTAACATGCCAGGTCTTCGTTCATTTGTGCGTGTATAGTAATTTGGAGGTGTGTTATGCATCAGTCTGAAAGCATTTACAACACAAAAGAAGAATTAGTGTGAAGGCCATTTAACGTGCTTCATCTTGCACTGAAGATATAAGCAGAATGCCACTCTAGGCTCAGATTTATACTCTCCATATTTGAGGTTAGACTAAATTTTATCTGTCACCATTGAGCTTGCCGATGTTAGTTATTAGCCTTAACTGCTTACTGTTACTGTGCAAAGATCAAATGTGTTTTACTTTACATGCATAATGGATTGCTGAATTGTTGTGTACATGTCAGAATAAATGGACGCTGTTTGCGTCCAATAAGTAATGCCTTGGCAAATGATGCCAGAAATGGAGTTATTAATGTGGAGCCTTGTTGTAAAATCCTCTTAGCACTTACCACACAGATGGGTTGTGTTCAGTGTATGCAAGTGCCCATGAATCAGGTGGAATTGAAGGATCAAGGATCAGTTCACCCTGTTTCTACGTTGATAAGTGGAAAAAAAACTGACCTTGGATTAGTGCTCTTATGTAAATGAATTTGCCTTTGATATATTGCTTAATTTTTTATTATTATTATTAATCATTGTTATATATAGTGAATATACATTTTTACCCTTCAGTTGAAATACATTTCTATTGCAGTTCCTTAAATTTCAGTCATCTAGCTTTTATTTTGAATCATGCTTTTATTTTGATGTGAGCTTTTATTTTGATGTATGTTTTTGATAGAAGCTTCATTTCTCTGGATAAACAGTTCACTACATGGCCCAGTGTGATCATTAAAGCACAAATGCTGTGATTTTAATTATAGAAATTTACAGTATAGTCTGCATGTGCTTCGCACTTCACAGTGGATTAGTGCTCTGCTTTGTCATCTCATACAACACAAATGATCCTCATTTTCTGTGGAGTTTTCAGTGTATGGATCTGCATGCTGATTTGTTAATACAGCGTTCTTGCCGTGCTAAAGTACACCGTATAGTAACAGTTTTTATGTGAAGCACCTGCGCACCAGCTGGGTAAAAAAATTGATCACTCGCATACAAGACCACATTGTGTGTTGTGAGACTAAAAATGTCTGTGATTAGCCACTGGCTGGTAAATGTTCAGGTTTCACTCACCAGTGATTAAGATGTGTAGTGGTGAAGAAGTTCAGCACCGGGATCCTTTCACAGCGTGTTGATTATAAAAGTTTGGTTTGTCCAAAGACAAGATCCATATAATCCATTTGTCATTGAATAGTGTCTGTTTTAATTTCATTTCTATTCTTTATAGTCAGTTGTGAAATAGAAGCATTTAATTCGAATCACACACTAAAGTTTCAGAGAGAGGCAGCGTCTCTCATGCCTCCCTTGTGCTCATTACAATCTCATTAAATGCTGAAAACCGCAAAATACAGGCGAAAAAATACGGTTAGGGGAAGCAGTGCTTCCAGTTAGCACGGATTCGTTCGATACGCTGTCAGTCAATCATTGCGGTAATGCCCGCCTCTCATGCTCTCGACCTTGCAGTCAGTGGGTCTGCGCTGTGACTGGGAAAAGCTGATGGAAGTGGAGAGATTATTTACTGAGTTAATAATTTAACCGACACAGACAACTCCCCTTTTGGTCACGTGACTCCCTAAATAAAATAAACTTAAAATGACTTGAAATATGAAATGGTGTGTCAGTGAGAACTCGCTCTTAAAGGTGCTCCGCAGATTTGTCAGCTTCACAGCTTCACATTCATGCTGCGAATCTCCCATTCTACCACATCCCAAAGGTGTTCTATTGGATTCAGATCCAGTGACTGGGAACGCCACTGAAGAACAGTGAACTCATTGTCATGTTTATGAAACCAGTTTGAGACGACTTTTGCTTTGTGACATGGTGCATTATCATGCTGGAAGTAGCCATTATAAGATGGGTAAATTGTTGCCATGAAGGGATGCTATGGAGCCAGACTTCTGCCAAAAGCAAACAAACAAATAGAAGGTTTTGCAAACAAACAATCCGCTTCGCAAAGGAAAAGTCGACTTTCAAACAAAGCGATTTGCAAATACTTAGGGCCTTTGAGAGAAAATGAAGAGTAGTTGTCCTGTACCACTGGCTTAACAAACAAATGCGCTGTGTTTCACAAATATAACGAATATGTTTCATATGAGCCTACATCATATTTCACAAGTAAATAAAATCTATTCTACAGGATTGTTGAACAAATATAAAATCTGATGTGAAAAATGTGTCACGTGACTTGGCACAATTTTCTCACAAATGGGCTGAGCCACGTGCTCTTAAAATAGTAGATGGCGCATTGCTGCCACATACTTTCACTCAGTTATGTCGTTACTACATATTACATGGTAAAAACACATGGACTTTTTTTATTGTTAAAAAAATATTTAAACATATGTTGCAATGTTATTAGGAAACCCAGCCTTAGGCTTAAAGCTATTAAAATGTATTGGTTTAAAGTTAGGATAAAGTATAAATGGAGCTATTAAATTAACTATGTATGATGACTATTCCTGTTGGTTTTTTACCAAAATTACCTGCCATAAGCTTCCAGCTGGACTGCAATGCTCCTCACTGAATGATACCTATATCAACTTGGTCAAAGGAGGGACAACACTTTCTTAAACTGCATAGAAAATGAATGAACCACTAACAAAAGCCTTCATCGGCCAAAATCAAAGGACAGTGCATCTACGTTTATTTCCTCTGTTAATTCAGGATGAACACTGAAACTTATAGTTCATACAAAATCATTTTGTTTAACCATTGACCCACAACACATACTTAGTTTACTCATTTTAACCACTAATAGTTCTAAACATAAATGTTAACCAAATAGCATTATATTCATTCATTTTCAGTTGTAGCGTAATTTCCTGTACAGTTGCTTTGAAACAATGCCTGTTGTGAAAAGTGCTATACAAATAAATTTGACAAGTTTTTATCTCGTTATTAATCGAAAAGTTATTTTTATCTGATCAGGAAAAAATATAAGGATAAAATATATTTTTTGCTAGAAAATATTGTTATTCATGACATATTTTGTTATTACAAGAAAAGATCTCATTTTTTACTAGAAAATAAGTCGTTTTTACCATGTAATATATAGTAACGACATAACTGAATGAAAATATGTGGCAGCAATGCGTGCCATCTACTGTTTTAAAAGAGGACGTGGTTCAGCCCATTTGTGAGAAAATCAGGACTGTGGTTGAGAAAATTGTGCCAAATGTCACGTGACTCACAAGTGGTATGTATTCATGTTGTTGCGCCAAATTCTGACCCTACCATCTTTGTGCCTCAGCAAAAATCGAAATTCATCAGACCAGGCTACTTTTTTCCAGTCTTTAACTGTCCAGTTTTGGTGAGCCTGTGCCGACTGCAGCCTCAGCTTTCTCTTTTTGGCTGACAGAAGTGGAACCCAACGTGGTCTTCTGCTGTTGTAGCCCATCCGCCTCAAGGTTCAACATGTTGTACATTCTGAGATGCTATTTAGCAATTGTACAGAGCGGTTATCAGAGTTACCATAGCCTTTGTCAGCTCGAACCAGTCTGGCCATTCTCCTTTTGAACTTTCTCATCAACAAGGTGTTTTCGTCCACAGAACTGCCGCTCACTGGATGGTTTTTTTTTTTTGTTGTTTTTTTGGTACCATTCTTGGTAAACTCTAGAGACTGTTGTGTGTGAAAATCCCAGGAGATCAGCAGGTACAGAAATACTCAAACCAGCCCGTCTAGCACCAATAATCATGCCACGATCCAGATCACTGAGATCAAATTTTTTTCCCCCATTCTGATGGTTGATGTGAACATTAACTGAAGCTACTGACCCGTATCTGCATGATTTTATGCATTGCACTCTGTATAGTTAACACTGTTACTGTATAGTTTACAGCATTATCAGAGAGAGAACTTCTTTTATATGTAAGCAAAATGGACATTATAACTTAAAATATACCCAAATGAATCGGAATCGAATCAAGAGCATGTGAATCGAATCAGGAATTTTGTATCAATTCCCAGACCCAGTCAATATCACTATATCCAGTTGATATGTGTGCAGATTACTGTGTGAACAAATTTGGGGATTGCAGCTAAAATCAGGGAGGAAAGTGATCTTGTAGTTGACTCACCCATCAGTTTTAAAGTGTGTGCACCAACACAACAGAAAACGAGAGACTGTGTGTCTTAAGAGTGCACAGAGTGACAAGCTTCAGTCTTGTAGTGTGCACTTGGCTTTAGGCATTAGAGTATTCCCAAAATAGCCTAGCGTCTTGTAACTTATTGCTCAACCTTGTTGCTTTTCTCTCTCTCTTTTTCTACAGATGGTAAATGGTGGATTCTGGAGAATGGTGTCCTCAACATAACCAGCATCACTTTTGCAGACCGTGGTAAATACACCTGTGTAGCCTCCAATTCGTACGGCATGGCAAACTGCACAGTGACACTCCGAGTAGTCTTCACCAATGGGGATATGGGTGTTTACTATATGGTGGTGTGTCTGGTGACTTTTACGATCATAATGATATTGAACATCACTCGCCTTTGCATGATGAGCAGCCATCTGAAGAAAACTGAGAAGGCCATCAATGAGTTTTTCCGTACTGAAGGTGCAGAAAAGCTCCAAAAGGCGTTTGAAATTGCAAAGCGTATTCCTATTATTACCTCGGCAAAAACACTGGAGCTGGCCAAGGTCACCCAATTCAAGACTATGGAGTTTGCACGCTATATCGAGGAGTTGGCACGAAGCATACCGCTCCCTCCGCTAATCATGAACTGCCGCACCTTCATGGAGGAGATTCTCGAGGTAGTCGGTGTCGAGGAAATGAGACACACCTTTGTTCGACAAGCACCTGAGAGTCATGAAGGTACCGTACATGGCGGTGAGGTGAGAGCTGGAACCTCTAGTGATGTTTTCACCATCTTGCAAGAAAGGGAGCGAGAGAGGGAACGGAGTGAGTCGCCCGTCGTGGATTCAGACGATGCGTCGCTTCACGAGCAGCCTCAACACATAGCCATTCAGGTTTCTGTGCATCCGCCGTTAGCTGCAGCAGGATGCTGCAACATGGAAGCTCCACCTCTCTCTGAAATTGTCTCTCCAACTCCTCCATCATTGGCTCAGCTGCCTTTGGGGGCGGAGTCAGATGAGAAGGAAACTAAACCAGAGTCTGAACAAGGGGGTGGTGCAACTCAGAACACCCAAGTTATCTATGAAAGCCATGTGTAATATCCTGAAACCAGGATAATGACTTTGCTATGCATTTTCAGGAAAGGACAAAAAATGTCAATGTTTTTGCTCTGATTAGAGAAATAGAGGCTTCTTCTGTCATTTAAAAAGCTGCAATTATGTGTATAAGTTCTATTTTCCATGACAATGAATGGTTGAATCTCACAAATGTCTGGGTCATATTTTTCACAAAAACTAAAATATACATTTTGCACACTGAAAATGAAGCCTATTTTAGGACCATTAAAATGATTTGCATTGTGACAATATTTTCATTCTAATTAACAAAGCGATTTTAGCTGTAAATTTCGATCTTTTTACTGTAGTAAAAATAGCCCTGTCGAGAGAGGTTTTGTTTTTTTCAGCAAAACTAATTCAAAACCACAAATACTTAAAAACAACACAAAAACACTTAACAGTAAGGCTCTTTGTTATTAGTTGGATGCATTAGGCATTATGAACAAATAATGAACAATATACTTTTTTACAGTATTTATTAATGTTAATAAAAATACAGTTGTTCATGTTAGTTCATAGTGCATTAACTAATGTTAATTAATACAATTTTTGTATATTCTGACCCAGATTGTTAACAAAGATTAATAAATGTTGTAAAAGTTGTTCATTGTTAATTCATGTTAATAATGTTGCTAATTAATGTCATCAAATGGAACTTTGTTGTAAAGTGTTACCAGTTGTACTTCATAAATGTGCTTTACAATGCAAATATCTTCTATTTTCCCCCTGCATAACTGATGAGAATGAGTTTTTTTTTTTTTTTACATCACAGTAGGCAAATAACAATTGGGGGAGGAGGGTATAAATGTTTTACTTGTCATGAAAATAATGTCACGATGCAATATATCTTCTTAATCTCAATAAATCGCCCTCATTTTCTTTATGCAAAACAACTGGTCATTTTTAAGAGTTTTTGAGAGATTCACCCGAATAAGCGTGCTGAATGTATTTTGGGCAAAGTACTCAATTAGTTTTTGTGTAGTAAGTTGATTGAAATTTTTTTTTTTTTTTTTTTTGGACAACATTTCAGAGGTGGGGTGCATAAGGCCTAGTTTTTTTTTCTTGTTAAGATTTTCCCTTATAATATGCATGAAAAATGCATGTTTTCAATGCTGGATTTGGAGAGAAAGAACTTATTTGTATAAACTGTCTTTGCCTGTTATTTATTATTTCTGTCACATTGGACAGGTAAACGGCATTGACACTTTATTGAATATCATAACTCTCAGTTTGAGATTGAGGCATTTTATTCAGTTGAGATGTTGAATTCCACTGGAGTCCTTATACTGTTTCTGTAATTAATAATCGATAGTATTATTACTTTAGTAGTACTACAGTGAGTATTGCATTTTAATATTAAATGCACAGCTGTTTAATACTTACTTTGTTTTTTCTTTGTAAGAATAAGATGTTGCAGTGTTTTTGTTTAAACCATTGTAAACCTTTTGAGTTTCCAAAACAATTAAGAGGATTTCTTGATATCAGAAACCCAATAATTCTATTTAATATCTTCTAATGTCTTAGACATTCAGGACATACATTTGCTTCCTAACAAGGCACACCTCTTAGCCTCTTAGATTCAGTGATAGTCATAGTTCTTCTATGTTGATGATCTTGCTTTCTTTGGCTCTAGATCCAGAGTAATTTGCTTAGTTGTTCACTGTACTGGTAAAAATATGGAGATGTGTTAGAGAGAGAGAGATGGCCATGGTGTTCTTCAAACGCTGTTTTTGAGTAGTGAAATAAACGCTGCTGTGTACCAATTTTCGTTGTGTTTTTGCATTTTTTTTGCCTTCGCAAATGTTTCTTTTGTTTTTGTTTTTTTTGCATTAGACTAATTCAGGTAGCTAGTGTAAAAGTTCAGTTTTATTTAATCCAACAGTATTTATTAGCAAACCAGCACCCACAAGACATGGTGCTTTAGGGTTGACACCTTCCCTGTAAGGCAATAAAACACAAATGTTTGTGCAGATATAACAGATGAGCAGGAATGTATGTGACTGCACTTGGGAGTTAACAGAAAATCAAATAGTTTTGCAGTGGTAATTTATTTTTATATGAAATACATACAGTTGAAGTCAGAAGTTTACATACGCTTCGTTAGTATTTGGTAGCATTGCCTTTAAATTGTTTAACTTGGGTCAAACGTTTTGGGTAGCCTTCCACAAGGTTCTCACAATAAGCTGCTGGAATTTTGGCCCATTCCTCCCGACAGAACTGGTGGAACTGAGTCAGGATTGTAGGCCACCTTGCTCGCACACGCTTTTCCCACAAAGTTTCTATCGGATTGAGGTCAGGGCTTTGTGATGGCCACTCCAATACCTTGACTTTGTTGTCCTTAAGCCATTTTGCCCCAACTTTGGAGGTATGCTTGGGGTCATTGTCCATTTGGAAGACCCATTTGCGACTGAGCTTTAACTTCCTGGC